>NC_090384.1:93363790-93704373 GCF_036365525.1 Heterodontus francisci | reverse complement strand
CAGAGTGGAATCAGCAATGAGATCAGGATATTCCCGTCTAGTCTGTCTCTGCAAAATGAGGTTTGCAGGTTGCTGACTCAAAATTTCTTTGATGGGTTGTCTCTAGGCCTGTTCTTGGGCTTAGGCTTAAAGTGAAAGTTAAGCTTTGAACAAACAAGCCAGTGCTCTGTATGACAGTCAGCACTGGGCATGACTCTAGAATGCAGGCCATCCTTTTGGTCACACTGGTGCACCAAGATGTAATCCATCAGGTGCCAGTGTTTAGAGCGGGGATGCATCCATGTGGTCTTGAAGCAATCTTTTTGTTGAAAGATGGTGTTGGTTATGGACAGCTGCTTTTCTGCACAGAGTTCCAAGAGTAAACGTCCATTTTCATTACAGTTTCCAACTCCTTGTTTTCCAAGCACTCCCTTCCATGATAGCTATCACAGCTGTCATGGAAACCCCACCTGCCAAGAATGAAGCATATTATTTTCGTCATATGGAACATAAATTTTAAACTCTTACTGGACTGAAATATGGCTGTACCTGTATTTTAAAAGGACACATTTGCATTCTAAGAGACAGTTCCCTGGAGAAGACAATGGAACTGTTCCCTGATTCAGTTAACCCAAATGGATTTTGATCACCAGGCATTGAATGTGTAAAAAGCCAGCATTTCATTCCCCCTTGCACCCCCCACCCCACCCACTGAGGGTGTCTGCTAAGATGGACAATCCACAAACCGCAGGAGCGGTTGTTCCAAATAAGGGGTTGGTCACATGACTAACCTGCTGGCCGTCTTAGAGTTTTGAATTGTGCTCACAGGACAGTCAGACTGCAACTGAACTTTAAGGAAGACAGCATCTCCCTGTCTCGCTCTCTCTCCTTCTCACGCAAAGACAGGGACCCACAAAAGCCAAGACATGAAAACCATCGAAACATGTTTGAAAGACTACACTGGGCCCCAATGAGACGGCAAGATTTAACTGCAATCAAAGATTTTATATCAAACTCAAAAGACAGTAAATGAACTCCAGCTATTGCTTCTAACCTTTCCCCTTGATTCTTTCTCCTTTTCTGTCTCTATCTGCGTGTGTGTTTATCGTATATGCATGGTAGCTTCACATATTTTTAGTAGTTTTAACCAAATTCAAGTTTTAAGGTTAATAAACTTACACCTTTCTTGCTTAAATCTAAGAAAACCTGTCTGGTTGATTTCTTTGCCATTACAATTGGAGAGCAGTGAACAAGGATTCACGAAGCAGAAGTTAAAAACACGGCATTTTAAAACGTAACCCTGTTACGGTCAAACCAGGAAAAGGCTGAGAGGGAACCCCTACACCCCTTTCTCACCTGGTCGTAACACAGCCCACTCTGGCATTGAAATAACCAAGGATGACAATTTTGTCCTTGGGAGGGGCATTCTGGATGAGTTCACGGAGATCTGTGTTGAACTTTTCTTTGTCAGCTGGGTTAGCCTTCAGGCTTGCAGCATAAATGCTGATAAGTGTTGCATGCTGCTGGTCTCGTCGGGGGAAGTGCAGGGACATGATGCGTTCGGAATGGCCAATTGGCAGGCTTGAAAGTTTTGTGGCGATAGTCTTCTTCACCATGAAGCCGACACCGAAGAATCGTTGTTCACCTTGAGGACTACCTGACCAATAACGGGTGCAGCCAGCATTGTGTTCTGTTAGGTTGCCTTGCTGCAAGAAGTGGACCTCACTCAGTGCCCCTAGATCAATGTCTAGTCTGGCCAGCTCATGGGTCACCAGGCTGAGCGTCGTTGGGGGTGGCTGAGCGTCATTGGGGGTGGCTGTTGTCACCAGAGTGAAACATTGTTCTCACGTTCCAGCAGGCTAGTTTCAGAATTTTTCTTCTTTTCCCACTTTTTGAGGCGAGGTTAGGAGTTTGCGTTTCCTTCTCTGTCGTAGTTTGACCGTATTAAGAGATGCCTGTTGACCGCAGCAAGTCAGCTGGGTGGTAGGGAGATAAGCATTTGTTCAGACCACCTTTTCTAGGCCCTGCTCCAATTTCGGAGCAAGCAGTGCTGTCCTTCAAAAAGGCTGCTTGGTGGCTCAGGTTGCTACCGTATGATTATGTCATCTCTAGTTCATCATCAAAACGAACAATATCCTGAGCCGCCTGCATGCAGGATTGGAACTGCGGCTGCCAGTGCCATCTTGCACCTGCCGTTTTCGCCCCTTTCCCGTCGGTACAGGACTTACTTGTTCAGTTATAGTTGGGGTGGATTTCTTTCCTGCCTGCGCAGTGGTGCTTTAAGGTAGAGTACAGTTTACGCTGACTGACCCTACACTTTAAGCCTGGAGCTTATCTGTAGTGGCCCAGTGAACTGGGATGGTGGCAGCGAGGTCTCCAAGCTGTAGGTTTGGAGTCAGAGTTTCCCAAATGACTGGTGGATCACACTTGCAGAAAAAGCTCAACTGTATGCTGATACTGGTGACACAAGAAGTCTCCATGAAGCACTAAAATTTGTCTATGGACCAGCACATCAAACCCAAAACCCCTGGAGGAGCACCAATGGCAAGACCCGACACACCGACAAGGAGTCAGTCCTGGATCGCGGGTCGGAGCACTCTGTAACTCTCTTCAGCACCAAATGCACTGTAGATGATACTGCCATCAATCACATCCAACAACAGCCTGTCAAAGAAGAAATGGATGAGAGCCCAACTCTGGAGGAAACTGTGACCGCCATCAACCAGGTGAAGGGCAACAAAGTCCCCAGAGTTGATGGAAATCCACCCGAAGCCTTGAAGCGCGGAGGCCCTACCCTATACACCAAGCTCCATGAGTTTTTCACGGCCTGCTGGGAACAGGGTAGGATACCACGGAATCTTCGTGATGCTGTTATCATCACCTTGTACCAAAACAAAGGAGAAAAATCGCACTTTTTCAACTACTGTGGGATCACCCTCCTTTCTATTGCTGGGAAGATCCTGGCTAGAATACTTCTGAACAGGCTTGAGTCTACCATTGTGGAAGAAAATCTCCCAGAGAGCCAATGTGGTTTCATAACCAACAGAGGCACCACAGACATGGTATTTGCATTCAGACAATTACAAGAAAAATGTCTTGAGCAAAACAAAGGCCTGTACGGCACTTTCGTAGACCTCGCCAAGGCATTCGACACTGTGAGCAGAGATGGATTTTTGAAAATCCTTGAAAAACTTGGATGCCCCCCCAGGTTCCTGGCCATGGTGAAGCAGTTTCATGAAAATCAATACAGACAAGTCGAGCAAAACAGCAATCTCTCGAGTCCCTTCTGAATCTCCAGTGGTGTGAAGCAGGGATGTGTGCTGGCCATGACCTTATTCACCATCTTTTTCAGCATGATGCTGCTGCAGGCAACGGAAGACCTTCAGAAGGGAGTTTATGTACGCTTCCGGACAAAGGAGACCTTTTCAACCTCAGGCGTCTTCAGGCTCATAGAAGCATAGAAACATAGAAAATAGGAGCAGGAGTAGGCCATTTGGTAGGCTTCAGGCCTGCTCCACCATTCAAAAAAGATCATGGCTGATCGTCTAATTCAGTACCCTGTTCCCACTTTCTCCCCATATCCCTTGATCCCTTTGGCATTAAGAAATATATCTATCTCCTTCTTAAATATATTTAATGACTTGGCCTCTACTGCCTCTACGGTAGAGAATTCCACAGTTCACCACCCTCTGAGTGAAGAAATTTCTCCTCATCTCAGTTCTAAATGGCATATCCCGTATCCTGAGACTGTAACCCCTGGTTCTGGACTCCCCAGCCATCGGAAACATCCTCCCTGCATCTAACCTGTCTAGTCCTGTTAGAATTTTATAGGTTTCTATGAGATCCCCTCTCATTCTTCTAAACTCTAGTGAATATAGGTCTAGTCGACTCAAACTCTCCTCATACATCAATCCTGCCATCCCAGGAATCAGCCTAGTAAATCTTCTTTGCACTCCATGGCAAGAACATCCTTCCTCAGATAAGGAGAACAAAACTGCACACAATACTCCAGATGTGGTCTCACCAAGGCTCTGTATAACTGCAGTAAGACATCCTTGCTCCTGTACTCAAATCCTCTTGCAATGAAGGCCAACATACCATTTGCCTTCCTAATTGCTTGCTGCACCTGATTGCTTGCTTTCATCGACTAATGTACAAGGACACCCAGGTCTCGTTGCAGCTCCCCCTTTTCCAATCTATCACCATTCAGATAATAATCTGCCTTTCTGTTTTTACAACCAAAGTGGATAACTTCACATTTATCCACGTTATACTGCATCTGCCATGCATTTGCCCAGTCACCCAACTTGTCCAAATCATATTAAATC
Organism: Heterodontus francisci; assembly: GCF_036365525.1. Taxonomy (NCBI): domain Eukaryota; kingdom Metazoa; phylum Chordata; class Chondrichthyes; order Heterodontiformes; family Heterodontidae; genus Heterodontus; species Heterodontus francisci. The sequence goes on along the minus strand of NC_090384.1, from coordinate 93,700,066 downwards.
ACATTGCATCTTCCTCACAGCTCACATTCCACCCCAGCTTTGTGTCGTCTGCAAACTTGGAAATGGTACATTTAGTTCCCTCACTCAAGTCATTAATATATATTGTGAATAGTTGGGGCCCAAGCACTGATCCCTGCAGTACCCCACTAGTCACTGCCTGCCACCCAGAAAAAGACCCGTTTATTCCTACTCTCTGTTTCCTGTCTGTCAACCAATTCTCAATCATGCCAGCATATTACTCCCAATCCTATGTGCTTTAATTTTGCACACTAACCTCTTATGTGGGACCTTATCAAAAGCCTTCTGTAAATCCAAATATACCACATCCACTGGTTCTCCCTTATCTATTCTACTAGTTACATCCTCAAAAAACTCCCGTAGATTTGTTAAGCATGATTTCCCTTTCGTAAACCCATGTTGACTTTGTGCAATCCCGCTTATGCTTTCCAGGTGTTCTGCTATCACATCCTTTATAATAGACTCTAGCATTTTCCCCATTACTGATGTAAGGCTAACTGGTTTGTAATTCCCTGTTTTGTCTCTCCTTTTTTAAATAGTGGGGTTACATTTGCCACCCTCCAATCTGTAGGAACTGCTCCAGAGTCTATAGAATTTTGAAAGATTTTGAAATTCAATATTTCCAGGGCCACTTCCTTTACTACTCTGGGATGTAGATTATCAGGCTCTGTGGATTTGTCAGCCTTTAACCCCATTAATTTCCCTAGCACTATTTTTTTTACTAATACTGATTTCCTTCAGTTCCTCCCTCTCATTAGACCCTTGGTTCCCTAACATTTCTGGGAGGTTACTTGTGAAGACAGAACCAAAGTATGTGTTTAATTGTTCTGCCATTTCTTTGTTCCCCATTATAATTTCCCTGGTTCCTGACTGTAAGGGACCTACATTTGTCTTCACTAATCTTTTTCTCTTCACATATTTATAGAAGCTTTTGCAGTCAGTTTTTATGTTCCCTGCAAGTTTACTCTCATACTCTATTTCCCCCCGCTTAATCAACCTCTTTGTCCTCCTTTGCTGAATTCTAAACTGCTCCCAATCCTCAGACTTGCTGCTTTTTCTGGCAAATTTATATGCCTCCTCTATGGATCGAATACTATCCCTAATTTCTTTTGTAAGCCACAGTTGAGCCACCATTCTGGTTTTATTTTTGCGCCAGACAGGAATGAATAATTGTTGTAATTCATGCCCACATTCTTTAAATATTATCCATTGCCTATCCACCGTCAACCCTTTTAGTATAGTTCCCCAATCTGCCTCGTGCCTCATACCTTCGTAGTTTCCTTTATTTAGATTCAGGACCCTAGTTTCGGATTCAACTACTTCACTCTCCATCTTAATGAAGAATACGATCGCTCCTCCCCAAGGGACCCCGAACAACAAGATTGTTAATTAATCCTTTCTCATTGCACAATACTCAGTCTAGGATAGCCTGTTCTCTAGCTGGTTCCTCAACGTATTGGTCTAAAAAACCATCACGTACACACTCCAGGAAATCCTCCTCCACAGTATTTTTGCAAATTTGGTTTGACCAATCCATAAGTAGATTAAAGTCACCTATGATTACAGTTGTACCCTTATTGCATGTGTCTCTAATTTCCTGTTTAATGCCATCCCTTACATCTCCACTACTGTTTGGGGACCTATAGACAACCCCTACCAACGTTTTCAGCCCCTTGGTGTTTCTTAGCTCACCATACAGATTCCACACCATGATTTTCCCAGCCAATATCCTTCCGCACTATTGCATTGGTTTCCTCCTTTACTAACAACGCTAAGACACAAAAAAAACTCATCCGTGAACTTCTTTTTGCTGATGACTGTGCTATCCTGGCCCACAGTCAGTCAGACCTGCAACGTATAACAACTCATTTTTCCGAGGCGGCACAACTCTTTGGAATAAAATCATTTTAAAGAAAACTGAAGTCCTGCATCAACCTGCACTCCTAGAAGGCTATAGACCACCAAGCACTGTCATTGAGGGAACCAAGTTGAATGCCGTCAAGGAATTTACTTATTTGGGGAGCATCATCTCATTTGATGCCACCATAGACAAAGAAGTGGACAATAGGCTCTCAAAAGCAAACAGTACATTCGGCAGACTCTACAAATGAGTGTGGAGCAACAGCAGTCTCAGCGCACAGACCAAACTCAAAGTGTCCAAAGCCGTAGTCCTCACCACCCTTCTGTATGGCGCCTAGTATTGGGTCCTATATCGCTGTCAGCTACGCCTTCTAGAGCGCTTCCATCAGCGCTGCCTCCGCAGCATCCTCAAGATCCACTGGCAGGACCGCATCACAAACATTGAAGTCCTGGAAACAGCCAACATCCCCAGCATCAAGACCATCCTCCTGCAAAGCCAACTGTGTTGGGCGGGTCACGTTGCCCGGATGGACGACAGTCGCCTGCCCTAGATCGTGTTGTATGGAGAGCTGACCACGGGTAAAAGGAACAGAGGGGCCCCATGCAAACGTTTCAAGGACTCCCTGAAGAAGCCCCTCTCTGTGTGCCACATCGACCATCGCCAGTGGGAAGTGCAGGCCATAGATCGTGATGCCTGGAGATGCTGCATCAGGAGGGCTACAGACACCTTTGAGACTGAGCGAAGAACCAGCATGAAAGAGAAAAGGAGAAGGATCCAACTGCACCCAGTAGTGACTACACCTTCACTTGCACCCGCTGTGGGAGAATCTGCCGGTCACAGATAGGCCTGACTAGCCACCAGCGGGCCTGCAACCGATGACTACAATCTTGCCAAAATCTTCATCCGTGAAGAAATGCGAAGAGAGAGGGTGGAGAGAGAGAAACAGAGTGATCGTTTCAGGGTGCCCTCCACCCTATCACAGACCTTGCCTTCTGTTCTGTCTTTCTCTCCCTGCTTTTCCTGCCTCTGTACTTCCTTCAAACCTATCACATCTCCAACTTTGTACAGTTCTGACGAAAGGTCATTGATCTGAAGCGTTAACTCTGTTTCTCTCTCCACCGATGCTGACTGACCTGCTGAGTATGTCCAGAATTTTCTGTTCATATTTCCAGCATCCACAGGATGCTAATCATGGATTCAATGGAATCATTTGTACTATAAAGACCAATGATTTCTTCAGTCTGATTCTTATTCAAGCAAAGTTTTCCAATGATAAATGTCATGTATTATCATATAGTTTGTGGTTGGAGGATTCTGAATATTTTATATTGTGCTGAAATACAACATGTCATAGAGTCATAGAGTCTTACAGCACAGAAACAGGCCCTTCGGCCCAATGCACCTGCGCCGGCCATCAAGCACCCGTCCAATTTAATCCCATTTTCCAGCACTTGGCCCGTAGCCTTATATGTTATGGCGTTTCAAGTGCTCATCTAAATACTTCTTAAATGTTGTGAGGGTTCCTGCCTCTACCACCCCTTCAGGCAGTGCATTCCAGATTCCAACCACCCTCTGGGTGAAAACATTTTTCCTCAACTCCCCTCTAAACCTCCTGCCCCTTACCTTAAATCTACATCCCCTGGTTATTGACCCCCTCCGCTAAGGGAAACATTTTCTTCCTATCTATCCTATCAATGACCCTTATAATTTTGTATACCTCAATCAAGCCCCCCCTCAGCCTTCTCCGCTCCAAGGAAAACAACCCAGTCTATCTAGTCTCTCTTCATAACTGAAATGTTCCAGTCCAGGCAACATCCTGGTGAATCTCCTCTGCACCCTCTCTAGTGCAATCACATCCTTCCTATAGTGTGGTGACCAGAACTGTACACAGTACTCCAGCTGTGGCCTAACCAGTGTTTTATTCAGCTCTAACATAACCTCCCTGCTCTTATATTCTATGCCTTGGCTAATAAAGGCAAGTATCCTGTATGCTTTCCTAACCACCTTATCTACCTGTGCTGCTGCCTTCAGTGATCTATGGACAAGCACCCCAAGGTCCCTCTGACCATCTGTACTCCCTCGGGCCTACCATCCATTGTATATTCCCTTGCCTTGATAGTCCTCCCAAAGTGCATTACCTCACACTTCTCTAGATTAAATTCCATTTGCCACTGCTCCGCCCATCTTACCAGCCAACGATATCATCTGTAATCTAAGGCTTTCCTCCTCACTATTTATGACACCACCAATTTTCGTGTCATCTGCGAACTTGCTGATCATACCTCCTGTATTCATGTCTAAATCATTAATGTACACTACAAACTGTAACGGTCCCAGCACCGATCCCTGCGGTACACCACTGGTCACAGGCCTCCATTCGCAAAAACAACCCTCGACCATCACCCTCTGCCTCCTTCCACTGAGCCATGTGTTTACTTATAAATACTGGACAAATGGATTTATTGAAAGGTCCTGTGTTTTTTTAATTTTATAGATTTCATGTAAAGACTCCTAAAGTTCTTACTTTTTTGGCAAAACCATAATAAATGATGAAGATGGAGCAGGCCTTTTCTTCATGTAAGTTTGGGGAGAGAGGTCGTGAAGTCATCAAATGTCAGTATTTGTTATGTTACTAAACACAGTTATTTCCGTATACCAAGTAAAAATAAACTTTTCTCTGCAATTACTGCAATTTTTTGGGTGAGTTACACAGTCTTTTGGAAGTTGGGACAGGGAGCAATCTGGACTATGTCAATCTTTGCAGAGAGTCCTTGAGAATATATCAATATTTTAAGGGTTTCCCTGTACCGGAAGGTTTGAACACTACTGCTGTGAATGGGTTGACCACAGTTCCCATAAGCAGAGAACATCTTTTACAAACTGAAAGGACAATGTCAGGTTCCACATGTATGTTCTACCTCACCGTCACATCTGACAAAACCTCCACTCTCTCTGATTTGTCACGCTGCTTGTCTAACATCCAGTCCTGGATGAGCAGAAATTTCTTTAATTAAATACTGGGAAAACCAAAACCATTTCTTCAGTCCCCACTACAAAATCCATTCCCTCGTCTCTGAGTCCACCCCCTGTTTCACCCCTGATTGAAACAGAAAGCACTGTAACTCCGAGCATTGCTTTTTGGGTTTGTTTTTATTCTACCTTTTACTAATTCAACTTTTGACCTCCCCCCCACCCCCCACCCCCTTTCAGATTCCATGGGCCAAACACTCCTTCATTGCCAAGAAGGTTAGCAAGCAACCTACAGTCTGCAGTCAGCCTAAGGTGGCCCATGAGGGCTGCCCAGAGTGACCTGCTGATCATTTCTCTCTATCACACTGTGACATACAAGGAAGTCAGTCAGGGAAAGACCAGCAATCTAGGCCGTCTCATACAGTTGCGATGCCTTAAGCATCAGGTCCAGATACTCCTTACTCCCTTAAGTGTCATGTAGTCTTCCAGATCAAAATCTGAAGGCCAATTAGGGGAAAATATCTAGGAATCTGGACAGAGGGAGTTGAAATCCCCCTTGCCCTTATGAAGTTGCACTCTCCATTTATTTTAAATGGGTTACTGCCTCTTTTAAAATAGCACATGCTAATGCAGCATCAGATGAGAAATAAGGAGAAAAGTTACATGAAAGCATTGAGTGTCTGCTAATATTGACACTGGTTATTTCCAGGCTACAATACCTTGGAAGTGGAGACTAGTAAGATCCAGGAACATTGCCTTGTGTGTTTTAACTGCTATGCTCTCACCAAATCCCATTAACCCCTGTGCTCGCTGATCTACATTGGCTCCTGGTCCGACAACACCTCGATTTTAAAATTTGCATCCTTGTTTTCAAATCTCTCCATGGCCTCGCCCCTCCCTATCTCTATAACCTCCACCCGCCCCACAACTCTCTGGGATATCTGCACTCATCCAATTCTGGCCTCTTGCGCATCCCCAATTTTAATCACCCCCACCATTGGTGGCCTGAGATCTAGGCTCTGGAATTCCCTCCCTAAACCTCTCCACCTCTCTCTCCTCCTTTAAGATGCTCCATAAAACCTACCTCTTTAATCAAGCTTTTGGCCACCTGTGCTAATATCTCCTTATGTGGCTTCATGTCAAATTTTGTTGATAATGCTCCTGGGATGTTTTACTACATTAAAGGTGATTTTTTTTTTTTAGAGATACAGCACTGAAACAGACCCTTCGGCCCACCGAGTCTGTGCCGACCAACAACCACCCATTTATACTAATCCTACATTAACCCCATATTCTCTACTACATCCCCACCATTCTCCTACCACCTACTTACACTAGGGGCAATTTACAATGGCCAATTTACCTATCAACCTGCAAGTCTTTGGAGGTGGGAGGAAACCGGAGCACCCGGCGTAAACCCACGCAGACACAGGGAGAACTTGCAAACTCCGCACAGGCAGTACCCAGAATTGAACCCGGGTCCCTGGAGCTGTGAGGCTGCGGTGCTAACCACTGCGCCACTGTGCCGCCCAAATATAAATGCAAGTTGTTGTTGTTTGTTTATCGAGAGGAATAATATTGGCGACTTTGCATCTTCTACTTATATATTCAATATCAGTCAAGTTAATAATGACTTATTAAACAAATTTAAACTAGCAGCTACGAGTACAAAAGCCTTGGTTTAACCTGACTGAGCCTGTAATTTATTTATGAAGGGTTACTCTCAAACTCCCATTAATAACTGCAATATATAAATATTATATATAAGTAATATATATAAACAAGAACTTGTCAGAAATGTGCTGTTTGCTGTAACGTACTGCAGGTTTCACATGAGTGCAATTCCTCACATACTTTGCATTCCTTTGCAGTACTTGTGAAAGTAAATCTGGCTGTGTCCGTTGGTTACCTGCATCATCTAGCCAAACACAGACACTTTGCAGCTTCTCTATGTAACTTAAAACAAGGATACCGTTGGCTGGTTTATCACATGGAAAGTGCAAGATATTTTAACCCTGAGCGTGTGTGTGTGTATTCTTTTGTCCTCACCCATTGTCACTCACCATGAAATGCTTCTGTGAGTACAATTTACTGCCAATTTAAATTACGGTACATGTTGCTCAGATTTAAGGAAGAATTGTCCTGCAGAAAGGAAAAAAACAGGAGGCATTTGACGAAAAAAATCTATGGGGTAATGCTTAAAATGGAAATGTTAAATTCTAGACACTGAATGCGCCTGTCTCTGTTTTGGTTGCACAACTAATTAGACTAGTAATCCAGCGATCTGGATTATTAATCCAGTAGAATATTCATTCAAATCCCACCATGGCAGTTTGAGAATTTTAATTCAGTCTTTCTTAAATTTGGAAATGGCAAACAGTCAATCAGTAAAAGCTGTTAGATTTTGGTAAAAACCCAACTGATGTCCTTTAAGGAAGGAAACCAGCCATCCTCACATGGTCTGGCCTATATGTGACTTCCAACACATGCCAAAGTGGTTGACTCTTAACTGCCCTCCAGAATGGTCTAGCAACCACTCAGCTGTACCCAACCTCTACCAGCAGTTCAAGAAGGCCAATCACCACCTTCTAAGGTAACAAACATTGCCAACAATGCCCACATCCTGAGGACGAATTTTAAAAAATGGTTCCCGTAAGTTTTATGGGCTTCATCTGAAATCAGAACAGAGTTTGAAGGCCACGAGTGATAGAGATAACCAGTGATATTTCCTGGTATTTCTGTATTTGCTATGGATGTGCTGAATACAACAAAACAGTAAAATAAATTTTTAATCTTGATTTTTGTGCAATTCCAAAATCAAATTCAGCAGTAACTCAGGCTATTGTTCCTTCTTTTCATGGTTGAGTGCGTTAACAAATCACAAAATTAATTATGCCTTTTATTGGGAATCTTTACATGAGATTAATGCAATGAGGGTAAATTAGCCAGCCAAAATTGGACATACTCATCCGTGTCAATACAACAGAAGTGACCTGAGTAAAGCATGGATTGGAACTGTGGTGATTGTTTTAACTTCCGCAAGTCACGCGAGGCATTTTCAACTTCAGCCCTGAAAGGGTGCAAAGTCGGGAGGGAGCCCTGAACCATTCTGTGGTTAGCACCGCAGCCTCACAGCTCCAGCGAACCGGGTTCAGTTCTGGGTACTGCCTGTGCGGAGTTTGCAAGTTCTCCCTGTGACTGCGTGGGTTTTCTCTGGGTGCTCCGGTTTCCTCCCACAGCCAAAGACTTGCAGGTTGATAGGTAAATTGGCCATTGTAAATTGCCCCTAGTGTAGGTAGGTGGTAGGAGAATGGTGGGGATGCAGTAGGGAATATGGGATTAATGTAGGATTAGTATAAATGGGTGGTTGTTGGTTAGCACAGACTCGGTGGGCCGAAGGGCCTGATTCAGTGCTGTATCTTTAAATAAAATTACATTTTTTTTTTCATGTTTGGACCTTGTTGGAATTTTACTGGTGAACTGCAGGCGGCAAATGGGCTCTCTGCCACCATCCATGGGTTTCAGATGGTGGATGGAAAATTATCCATCAGGTAGGACCTTTTTGGGGGGGGGGGGTGAGGTGTGAGGCATGGGGGGTGTTGGGTTGCTGACATACTCCTGGAGGATAGATCATGTGACATTTGAACATGTGACAATCTGATCACATGACGCTTGGGATGATTTGGATCACTTGGCACTTCGGAGGAGAAAGCTGTCTTTGCCTTCACTGTGCAGGTCAAGTTGTGGCCACATGGTAGATTGTTGGAGACAGCAGTTTTCAGGAGCCAATTAATGACATTAATGGAAGGGAAAGAAAGAAGGAAAGGACCAACCTCAGGGCATCCCAAAGCACTTTGCAGCCAGTGAAATACTTTTGCAGTATATTCACTGTTGTAATGTAGGAGACACAGCAGTCAAATTGCAAACAGCAAGGTCCCACAACCAGAAAATAGATAGAAAAATTCATTGACTTCCAGCAAGCTTGGATTTCATTGTTGTTGTTATGCAGAAACGAACACAAATTTCTGCAAGAATTGAAAAAAAGCAAAGAATAACACAAATAATAATAAAATGCCTGGAAAATATTTCTGAAATTTATAGAAATACCACATTCCCATTGAGTACAGTGGTACAACTGCCCACTTGCTGGTCTTCTTGGCTTTGCTCCTTATCTCCAGAATACAGCAACTGAACAGATTCAGAGCGACAGCCTCCTGTTAAACATTTATCAGCACTTCCCTTTGTAAATGAATCTCTATATTGTTATCATTTAAATGCTTAGATTTCCCCCCGTAACCACAGATACTGTCTGCTACAAAAACATCTCAATGGAGCAAACCTTCGGAAATACAAACTATTCAAAAATATATGAATCATTGGGTCTCATTAATATTCTCTTCAAATTCTGTCAAGCAATATGTACAGCTGCATATGAAAGAAGGGGTTTGTCCATTCTGCTTTGCTGAATTCCCAAGCCATAATTTACATGATCATATGCTATGCTTGTGTCATGAATTACTCCAAAATAATTTGGCGCACTTTGTTTTCTTAATGCGACTTGTAATTATATGCCTTAGGACACTGGCAGACTACAATATTTACTTGCTAAATTTGACAGAGCTATTTTCTCTATTTTGCAGGTGCTGCAGGTTGATTTGCTCTATGAAGCACAATGTTTTGTTTAGTGGAGTGTAACTGGGGGTGGGGGGTGGGGTGCGATGTGGGGGTGGAGGAAAGGACACCTTGAAACGGTTAAATAGAATCAGCATTGTTGGATTCCGACAATAAATTGAAAGGCTACAATGTGCCTTGTCTTTGGCTGCTGTCGGCTTGTGGGAAAATCTTCAGTTGTCTTTTTGGTTGAAAATTTTAATGATATAAATTTCACTGCAATGAAAGAAATACAGTCTGTTCTGCACAAGATAGTATGACTCACATATTTGTTTAAATCAGGACCTGCTTCTACTGCCATTTGATCCAGATGTTGCTGGAACAGGGCATCTCACAACGTGCCCTGTTTATTAGATTTTTTTTCCCTCGCCCTTCAGCTTGAGTAGGGTGAAATTGTTGGAAGCGCGAGTTGTTAACTGCGTCGTGGGGGCAACAAGGCATCTGGGACCTTGGTGAACAATAGGACCAATAGGATATCTCCTTGACTGTTTAAATTTAAGGATAGATGAAATTTTTTTAAAATCAAGGCATTGCTTGACCTGGAGCACAAGCCTGATAGGTAAATAAGCAGCAGAGTTTTGGCTGGCCTCAAGATTGCAGCTGGTAGAATGTGGGAGGCCGTCCAGGAGTGCAATGAAATAGTCAAATCTAGAGGTAACAAAAACATAAAAATGGTTTCAGCAGATGAGCCGAGGCAGGGGCGAAGTCAGACAATGTCACGTAGGTGGAAATAGGTGGTCTTAGTGATGGCATGGATTTGTGGTTGGAAGCTCATCTCAGGGTGAAATATGACAGTGAGGTTGCGAACAATCTGGTTCAGCCTCAGACAGTTGACGGGGAGAGGGATAGTGTCGGTAGTACGGGAACAGAGTTTGTAGTGCATTTGTAGCACCACCTCAGAGTTGCCCTCCAAATCGCACATCATCCTGACTTGGAAATAGATCGTTGTTCCTTCATGGTCGCTGGGTCAAAATCCTGGAACTTCCTACCTAACAGCATTGTGGGTGTACCAACAGCACATGGGCTGCAGCGGTTCAAGAAAGTGGCTCACCATCGCCTACTAAAGGGCAGTAAATGCTGGCCCTGCCAACAATACTCACATCCCATGAACAAATAAAAAATCTGGAAGAAATTGTTCAAAATTCTATCTGATTTAATGGAACAAATATTTACTCCTAATTATGTCCCATGAAACTGTATTTGTTATTTCGGTAAAAAAGGACAAAATAATGTAACTTAATTTCCATTCTACTGTTGAAGATAAACAGACATTTTCTGGGAACTAACATTTGCAAATACAGCATTCAGCAGAAAGAATGTACAAATAAATAAATGTATCTTCATTAAAAGTTCCTAAATAAACTGGAAGTAAATGTGGTACAGGTCTATTTGGAGTTAAGAAGTTACCCTTTATCTTTATCTCAAAGAATTGCTGCTATTTGGTAAGGTTTTATAAGCTTGGAAATGAACATTAACAATGTTATTGTATCAAATTCCTCTCTTTCTTATTTCAATGGAGATGTCAACTCAGTTAGTGTAAGCAGGTCAACGCCTTCATTAAATAAAAGGAGAGAAAGAAAAAGAATTGCATTTATAGGGCTGAATTTAATGTGGCCATCGAAGGCAGGTATGGTGGCATGGGGGGATGGAGAATCACATTGGAACAATCTGCCCTGTTATGACCAAGGCAGGAGCAATGCACTGTCAATTCAGTCTCATCACTCCACAGGTTGCAGTATATTATTAAAGTTTGCCTGCCCAACAGGAAAATAGCCAAATTCGACACTCTAGTAACCCCTGGAATAAAACAGACCAAATCAGGTATCTTTAGACTGCAACAAATCTAACTATTTACGAAAAACTAAATCTTAAACACTCTTAAGATAAACCTATCTCTAAAGACCTTATAACTTCTTATTTTAACCTAACTCCCCATATACACACATACACTCGAAATTCACAGATAACCGGTTTCTTTTTTTTAAATTATGTTTTTAGAAATTAGCTGTTTCTTAAGAATAAATAAATAGGTAAGTCTTTGTGGGTTACGCTCCTGATGAACGAGGTATTCTAATGTGAAAATAATCAAATGCTACTCGAAGTCTCCTACGCAGATTTGATGAAATTGTTTTTGATAGGCATTCAAAACACCTCAGCTGCAGCAGGCATCAAACAGCTCCTTCAATGATGAGCACAGCAGGTCAACTTGAATTTCAAAACTGACAGTCCCTTAGTCGAAACTTGACTTCAGTAGTACAGTCTCTTCAAAAAAAGGGGCATTTCTTCCCTCCTTAGGCAATTAACTTGACCTGTAGCTCCGTGTAGAATTTTTGCTGAGAAAAATAGACAGCTGTTCTCTTCAGTAGCACGCTTTGCTGCAGAATCTCTCAAAACTGGTTTCAGCCTTTTTTACCACAGTTAAGTGGAAACATTACACCATGTGACCTCTCTCTCTCCTGTTGTTGAGTAGATAACAAAATGCAGCTGGCACACTGTGCCTCAGAAATCCAAAGGCTTCTCTCCCTGTCTTAAAGGTACACTGCTTTTAACAGAGTCTTAAAGGCACCCATTCCAGGACCGGGTACAGGCTCATTTAATTCAGCCCATATAGTGCCTTTCATGACCCCAGGATATCCCAAGGTGCTTTACAGCTAATGAAGAACTTTTTGAAGTGTAGTCACTCTTATAATGTGGAGCCCATTTGCACATGCCAAGTTCCCACAAACAGTAATGTGATGATGATCAGATAATCTGTTTTTGTGACGTTAATTGAGGGATTAAATATTGACCATGACACTGGATGTAATTCCCCAGCTTTTCTTCAAAATAGTGTCATGGCATCTTTTCTATCCACCTGTGAGGGAAGACAGGGCCTTGGTTTAACATCTCATCTGAGAGAAGGAGGCTCTGACATTGCAGCACTCCCTCCGTACTGCACTGGCGTGTCAGCCTAGAATTAACCTCTGACTCACAGGCAAATGCTACCAACTGAGCCACAATTAGATAAGGGAGTAGCTATGGAAGTTACTTATATAGACTTCCAGAAGGCATGTGACAAGTTTCCACACAAAAGAATGTTTGAAAAAATTGAAGAGCATGGACCTGGAGGCAATCTATTGACATGGATAAGGAATTGGTTAGGAAATAGGAGACAGTAGGGATAATGGGCATGTACTCAAATTGGCAGGATGTGTCTAGTGCTGTTTGTTGATGGCACTAAGTGAGGTGACATCATAAGTAGTGCAGATGGGAGATGAAAGTTGCAAAGGGACATTGATAAAGTGATTGGGTAACACCATGACAGATGGGGCTGCATGTGGGAAAGTGTGAGCTAATCCACTTTGTTGGTAAGAAAAATAGATCCGTGTAGTTTCTAAATGGTGAGAAACAATGAGGGGAGCAGAGAAATTTAGGGATCCATGTGCAGAAATCACTGCAAATTAGCAGACAGGTTCAACACAATAATTAAAAAGCCTAATCAAATATTAGCCTTTATCTCAAGGGGTCTGGAAATCAACAGTATGGAAGTTTTGCTACAGTTGTATAAAGCACTGGCTAGACTGTATCAGAAGTACTGCTTTTAGTTCGTGCCATCACACCTCAGGGAGATAACACTAGCCTTGGAGTGGGTGCAGTGCTGATTCACCAGAATTATACTGGTGCTAAAAGGGTTAAATTATAAGGACAGGTTGCACATACTAGGTTTGTTAGTATTCCCTTGAGTGTAGAAGATTCAGGGGTGATCTAATTAAAGTGTTTAAGATGATTAAAGGATTCAGTTGGGTCGACAGAGCGAAGCTATTTCTTCTAGGAGAGCATAGAACAAGGGGACATAACCATAAAATTACAGCTAGGCTGTTCAGGAGTGATGTCACACAAAGGGTAGTGGAAATATAGAACATTCTCCCCCAAAAAGCTGTTGAGGCTGGAGATTAGTTAAACATTTCAAAACTGAGATAGATTTTTGTTAGGTGAAGCTACTAAGGGATAACGAAATGAAGCAGGTAAATAGAGCTAAGATATAGATCAGCCATGATCACTGAACAGGTTCGAGGAGCCGAATGGCTTACCCTTGTTCCTATGTTTCAAAGGAATTCAAACGGTTGCTTGAAAAAAAGGGATAGTAAAAGGTATGAGGAGTGACCAGGAGAGTGGGATTAGAATAGATGGCTCATGTAGAGAAGTGCACCAGCAAAAGCTTGAAAGGTCAAATGGCCTCTTCTTTTGCTGAAACATTCTATTGTCCTGTATAACTGACCGAGCTGCTCTAATCACCCCACATACCGAAAATTTTCACTGCTGCTTCCTAGCAATGGCAATACCTTGCTTATCCTTTTAATTAAATTTATGCTCCTGTGATCCTGATCTAATGTAAGATTTAAAAAAAACCTATGCATGGTAAACATTGAAATCTAGATTTTCTTTCATTAAAATAATAATCATAACCCATTGTCTCATTTGAAGAATTCAGGCATGGATCTAATCTAATTTGTGATTTTCTTGCAAAGAATTAATGAGGAAGTATATTATACAAATGCTTGATTTTTACTGAATGATTGCAATGTTTTAGGACATTGAATTATCTCAGAAGCTCATACAAATGGGTTTTCAAGTGACTTTTGTACTGTAAAAATGGCAATGTATCACACTTCCCTCACCAAGCAGTGATAACTCATTCATTTGTGTTCTGTAACACCAGAAGTAATAAGACACACATCACACAGATCACAATGAGTCTCAGGCACAGTTAAATTAAGAAGCAATGTCAGCCTGAAGCACTCATTCACTTATCATTGCCCTTGCCTGAATGTTAAAGTTGCTGGTATCTGGCAGAAAAAGAGGTCATTGATTCACCTCTGTCATAATCATGAGCAAATCAGTAAAAGCTTTAACTGTATTCATTGAGTGGGAGAGCCTTCATTTGACTTTAGAACAGATGATTCATTTAGTTTTTACACCCTGGCAGTACCAGGAAATTGTGCAACCTGAAATCTGTGAAGATGTTTGGCAGTCAGATTTTCTGACATGAATATTTTAATATGTTAACACTTCCTTTTCATAATTTCTTTTTGCAAAAAATAGGGAATGATATCATGTGTTAGTGAGACTACTGTCAGAAGCTGGCACTTTGGTGTCTCAGGAGATTCTTGGAATCTGTGTTAATATGAGGCTAACTCAAAATAAAATCTAGTTCCAATGCATCTCAGGATCAGGCTGCATCGGAAGTCAATAGGTAAATTAGCACTCATCCTTCCTCTTCTTTGTAACCTCCTGCAGCCCTACAATCCTCTGACACCTCTGCATTCCTTCAATTCTGGTGTCTTGTACATCCCCGATTTTAAACGCTCTGCTATTGGTGGCTGTAGCTTCAGATGCCCAGGCCCTAAGCTCTGGAATTGCCTTCCTAAACCACTCTGCCTCTCTACATCACTCTCTCCCATTAAGATGCTCCTTAAAACATACCTCTTTGACCAAGCTTTTGGCTACCTGTCCTACTATTTTGTTATGTTCCTCAGTATCAAATCCTATTTCTTATGTTCTTGTGTTTGAAAATAGCTCCTGTCAAGTGCCTTGAGGTGATTTGTTATGTTAAAGGCACTATATAAATGTTGTTTATTGTTGAGGGTAAGGGATCTGTTGTGTGATACAGAGTTGCAATGTGTTATGTGAATTTTATTTCATCAGGTTATTATTCAGAACCGTGATGATATGTATCTTTTTTATTTTATATGTAGAAAACTCGTACACTTTCTCAGGAGGTGGCTTGACACAGACCACATGCTATAATACTAATCGATAAATACTTGTAGCTATGTACAATCAGGGTTTTTTAAAATCTATATATTCAGTAAGGTGAGGGTTGCCTGATATCAAGTTAGGGGTGAGGGAGGGGAGGTGGTGTTGCAGGTAGGTTGGGGGCTATCTGTTTCTGTAATTTGGCAACCAATCGACCCTACTGAAACATCTTGCCCAAATCAGTGATGCCCTTTTGATGCTATGCCCTGAAGCAACTGGTATACAGATCCTCTGTGCGGTTTTTGCTGTGCCGTAGCAGGGACAGGTCCAACAGTCCTATTGGCATCTTCACTGTGACACAGGGTTCCCTCTATTTTTGGTAGGCAATGATATTAAGGGTCATCGAACCAAGACGGGTAGATGGAGTTAAGATTCAGATCAGTCATGATCTAATTAAATATGGCATGGGCTCAAGGGGCTGAATGGCCACTCCTGTTCATTTGTTCCCATTCCTATATTCCAGTTCGCAAACATGTGCTAGTGCTACAAACTATCTTTTGGTCTTGCATGAAATGTAAATGACACTTTTTTATTTTATTCTAAGGTTGTTTTAGATGGAAGTTAGTCACATCCAAAGTAATGGTTGAGCAGGTAGAGTTTGTAGTCACTATAAATATTGGAACCTCAGTGCACTGGTAATTGGAAGGCAAACACAAAATAAGGGGCTCACATCAGATCCTGAAGGGCTGCCATAACACACAGTTTAAGCTCATATGATATTCTCTGACACCCATCTTTATTTGTTTTGATAAATGGGCAATGGTATTTTTCTCATTCTGTTTTATTTGCAACAACGTTAAATAGCTTCATCTTTATTACTTAACTGAAGCTGCATTATTAATGTCAGTATCATTGCATTATTTTTAAAAAATGAAAAGAAAGCAATATTAAAACTAAAGAATTATTGCTTGTCAGCTGTGGTTCAGTGGGTAGCACTCTCACCTCTCATTCAGAAGGTTCTGGGTTAATAGTCCCACTCCAGAGAATGGAGCACAAACAATCTAGGCTGACACTCAGTGCAGTACTGAGGAAGTGTTCCACTGTTGGAGATACCATCTTTTGGATGAGACATCAAACTGAGGTCCTTGTCTGCCCTCTCAGTTTCCTACATTACAACAGCGACTAAACTTCAAAATTACTTCATTGGCTGTAAAGCTCTTTGAGGCAGCCTGAAGTCATAAAAGGTGCTATATAAATGCAATTATTTATTTATGGTTTAAGATAGACCTTTGCCTCACCAGAGCTCCCATCAAAATGATTTCCCATTGAATTGTACTGAATCTAGGATCACTCATGGTCACTCCTATTTAGCACATTTACCAGTTTACTAGCACTTTGGGTGTACCTACCCCACATGGACTACAGCGGTTCAAGAAGGCAGCTCACCTCTACCTTCTCAACGGCAATTAGGGATGGGCAATAAATGCTGGCCTAGCCAGCGACGCCCACATCCCATGAATGAGTATTAAAAAACCCTTCAGTTCAGCACTTCTCTTCATGCATTGCGGTTAGTTCACAGAAAAATAAACTTTAAGAATACCATATCATATTTAGTTGCTGGGCCAGGGTGTCTGGTCCTGTACTCATTTAAAGTAAATTATTTTAGAACTTGCCTTCCTGTCTCTTTTGTATTCCTGTTTTTTCAATCTTTCCAATGTCTTCCTACATTGCTTTCTCATCTTATCATTTGGTTATAGTGAATACCAATTTATATGAGCTCTTATCATTTAGACCACTGTTGTACTATGACTGGGTGAGTCACATTCTGTCTTATTACAGGAATCCTGCATTTTATGTTTGGAATCATATTCTGGAATCCCATACATTTTTTCTCTGTAAACTACAAATTTGTGGCCTTGATCCTTTTAGCTCTTTCCCCATAAAAGCAGTCCCTTATATACCACCTGTTATGACCTCAGTTGAGACAATTAACTTTAAAACAAGAGATATGAACTCCCCAGATCAACTGAAGAATTACACAACAAGATTTCACGTTTTATGACTTTTACTACAACTAAACTAAAAATCAACATTAACTAATGTTAAGACCAGATCATAAAGGGGTCTAGGGTTCCCTCTCAGCCTTCGCCTGGTCTTACCATAACAGAGTTTAATTTTAAACACACTGGGTTTTTTTTAGCTCCTCCTTAGTGAATCCTTGTTCACTAACTTCCAATTATAAGGAAAATAAATTAGCCAAACAGGTTTTCTTAGGTTTAAAGAAAAAAGGTTGAACTTTATTAAACTTAAACTCTAATTCGGTTAACACCTATGGATATGCCACGTGCCCACACCAGCATGCATACACAATACACACATGCAGATAGAGACAGAAAAGAGCAGAAGAAATAAAGTGGAGAAGTTTGAGGCAATATCTGAAGATGATTTTCATTACTGTTCTTCGAGCTCACTGTAAAGTCTTTGATTGTAGGTAGGTCTTGCTTTTCGTTGGGGCCCAGTATTCTTCTTAAACCTTGTTTGATATAGGAGACTTTTCTCTCTTGAAATTCATGTGTCCTCAGTGGGTCCAGAGCTTGTGAGAAAGAGATGGGAGCAGACAGGAGAGGTCTTCTCACTCCAGAAGCAAACAGTCTTTCTTCTGAGTTCAAACTCTGTGGCTAGTTCAAAAAATACTGGACCAGCCAGTTAGTCATGTGACCAGCTGGTTTAATCAGTTCTGACTTTTGTGGATTGTATCACCTTAGCTGTGTCTGGAATGCGCTTCCTTATATCTTCAATGTCTGGTGATCAAAATCCATTGAGGGTTGAATGTGTCAGGGAATGGACCTTTGTCTACCACAAGCACTGTTTGTTAGTATGCAAATATTTTTCAGCTAAGTGTCTGTCAGCCCTTGTAACAAGCCTTCTCTTCTACCCAGCAACAGTTTAAAATCAATGTTCATGTGAAAAAATTAATATGCCTCATTCTTGGCAGGTCACCTGCATGACACCTCCACACCCAGCGGAATGAACTGCAATTTGAGAAAGGTGCATTTAATTTAAAGGGTCAAGAGAGATAAGCTACAGGAAAAAAAGCATGCAGCTCTCTCTCTCCGTCATTCACATTCTCTCATAAATCCTAAAACGTATCACAGCCTGTCTTTTCTTGGTAGCAGTGTTGCTTTATACTGCCCTTTGTGGAATCCCAATAAACTTGTGGTTCTTTGGGGAAGTTTTTCTTCAGTTTGCCCATTTCCATGACTGCCTAGGCTCATTGTTCCTGTTGAGGTCTGCAAAAAGGCCGGTGGGGGCCGGGGGGTGAATTAATTAGCCCTAAATTGGAATTACTTTGCTCAGGAGAGTCAGTAGTGGGTGGGTCTATCCTGAACTCTCTTTCAGTGCTTTGCTGAGTCATGCAAAGGCTTTTGACTTCAGGGAATGGGTGGTTCTCTTTTTCTCGGACTGCAGGGGAGGATTCTTTGCTAATTTTCCCTTTGTCCTCTGGGACACTCCTGCATGCAGGTATTTGTGCAGACTCTACTACACTCCCCTGTGGCACTTCAACTAGGTGAGGCATCACACTCACAGTTTCCCTACCGCCCACCCCCCCCTCCCCAGAGGTCTTTCTTTGTCTCTGCAGGTTCCTGTAAATGCTGTTAGCAACTCTGATGGGGTGCTTCTAATGTCTACATTTACATAGGAGGATGTGGGGTCTAACATTTCACATTTTACGGGGTTGGTTTACCGGACAGTTAGGGTTTTCATTCGGGATACCTCCTGGACTTCCTTTAACCTGCCCTCTTGGTCACTTTTTCCCCTTCCCTTTCTAACCTTTTGCCAGCCTTGTATCTGCCTGTCCCCTTTTGTTCTTCGTGGGGGTCCCTTACAGTCCCTCTGCTGGAGGGTCCTCCTAACACCGGTACAGGACTTAGGGGTGCAGGTTTAACTGTAGGCTGGGGTTTCCCCTCAACCTGGCACATGTGGCAACTCCTGCAGTACTCCACCACATCTTTGTGGAGTTTTGGCCAGTCAAACTGCTGTCTTATGCGGGCTTTGATCTTTCATATACCGGCATGTACAGCCACTGTAGCCCCATGGGCCCTTCTTGATATTTCTCCCCGGTACCTCTGTGACACCACTAACTGGCGAACTACTGTCCACTCCTTGCTCTGAGGTCTGTGAGGAGAAATCTATTTCCTCATCAGTACCTCATTCTTTAAATAGTAGCAATCAGGGACTCCCTCTGCTTCACTTTAAGACTGGGCAGCCTTTGCTAACTCTTGCAATACTGGGTCGGCTCGCTGAGCCTCAACTGGGGAAAATTTATTCATTTCATTCGCTGGGTCTTCTAACTTTCCAAAGAAAGTCTCAGATAGACAGCCTCATGTCATCTGCCTGCAGTGCTAATTCAGTTTCCTCTGGGGAGCCTCACTCAATACACATTCAGGGAGATTAGAGGGGACCGTTTCTTTCCACTGCCCTGTCTCTCTGACCTCCTGCGGTCTTTTTTCTTTCACTACTGGGAGGGGCTATCACATTCACCCCTGCCAGATCGTTACCTAGGTGCAGGTCAATCCTGTCCACAGGCAAACTAGGGGCAATCCCTATGGTCACCGGTCCCGAAACTAGGTCGCATTCCAGGTGCACCCAGTGTAGGGGTACAGGTATACGCTGCCCTCCAATACCATTCACCACCATTCTGGTGTTCACTGCACTCTCTGGGGGAAAGGTCTGGCCTTTTCCCAGTAAAAGGGATCTAATGGCCCCTGTGTCGCTGAGAATTGCTATGGGTTTGCTTGCCCCATTCGAGGGATATGGGGTTACTTTCCCTTCAAACACAATCCTATCAACTTTACATGCACTTGCAGTAGTAAACTTACTGGGTTGCACTTTTACCGCAGTTAAAGCTACAGCTTGCTCTGTTGTGTTCTCCTTCAGGATTCCATCTTGTGCCCTGATTAACCCTATTGGTTTTCCCTTTAGTTTCCAGCAGTCAGCTTCTAGATGACCTGCTTTATTACAATGGAAGCACACAGGTCTCCGGGTCACACTCCTGCTCACAGCACCTTCCCTTTTAGCTTGAGTAGGGCCCCTTGTGTCTCCGGCCTTTCTTTACATAGAAACATAGAAAATAGGAGCAAAGAACAAAGAACAAAGAAAATTACAGCACAGGAACAGGCCCTTCGGCCCTCCAAGCCTGCGCCGATCCAGATCCTCTATCTAAACATGACGCCTATTTTCTAAGGGTCTGTATCTCTTTACTTCCTGCCCATTCATGTATCTGTCTAGATACATCTTAAAAGACGCTATCGTGCCCACGTCTACCACCTCCGCTGGCAACGCGTTCCAGGCACCCACCACCCTCTGCGTAAAGAACTTTCCACGCATATCCCCCTAAACTTTTCCCCTTTCACTTTGAACTCGTGACCCCTAGTAATTGAATCCCCCACTCTGGGAAAAAGCTTCTTGCTATCCAACCTGTCCATACCCCTCATGATTTTGTACACCTCAATCAGGTCCCCCCTCAACCTCCGTCTTTCTAATGAAAATAATCCTAATCTACTCAACCTCTCTTCATAGCTAGCGCCCTCCATACCAGGCAACATCCTGGTGAACCTCCTCTGCACCCTCTCCAAAGCATCCACATCCTTTTGGTAATGTGGCGACCAGAACTGCACGCAGTATTCCAAATGTGGCCGAACCAAAGTCCTCTACAACTGTAACATGACCTGCCAACTCTTGTACTCAATACCCCGTCCGATGAAGGAAAGCATGCCGTATGCCTTCTTGACCACTCTATTGACCTACGTTGCCACCTTCAGGGAACAATGGACCTGAACACCCAAATCTCTCTGGACATCAATTTTCCCCAGGACTTTTCCATTTACTGTATAGTTCACTCTTGAATTGGATCTTCCAAAATGCATCACCTCGCATTTGCCCTGATTGAACTCCATCTGCCATTTCTCTGCCCAACTCTCCAGTCTATCTATATTCTGCTGTATTCTCTGACAGTCCCCTTCATTATCTGCTACTCCACCAATCTTAGTGTCGTCTGCAAACTTGCTAATCAGACCACCTATACTTTCCTTCAAATCATTTATGTATATCACAAACAACAGTGGTCCCAGCACGGATCCCTGTGGAACATCACTGGTCACACGTCTCCATTTTGAGAAACTCCATTCCATTGCTACTCTCTGTCTCCTGTTGCCCAGCCAGTTCTTTATCCATCTAGCTAGTACACCCTGGACCCCATGCGCCTTCACTTTCTCCATCAGCCTACCATGGGGAACCTTATCAAACGCCTTACTGAAGTCCATGTACATGACATCTACATCCCTTCCCTCATCAATCAACTTTGTCACTTCCTCAAAGAATTCTATTAAGTTGGTAAGACATGACCTTCCCTGCACAAAACCATGTTGCCTATCACTGATAAGCCCATTTTCTTCCAAATGGGAATAGATCCTATCCCTCAGTAACTTCTCCAGCAGCTTCCCTACCACTGACGTCAGGCTCACCGGTCTATAATTACCTGGATTGTCCCTGCTACCCTTCTTAAACAAGAGGACAACATTAGCAATTCTCCAGTCCTCCGGGACCTCACCCGTGTTTAAGGATGCTGCAAAGATATCTGTTAAGGCCCCAGCTATTTCCTCTCTCGCTTCCCACAGTAACCTGGGATAGATCCCATCCGGACCTGGGGACTTGTCCACCTTAATGCCTTTTAGAATACCCAACACTTCCTCCCTCCTTATGACGACTTGACCTAGAGTAATCAAACATCTGTTCCTAACCTCAACATCCTTCATGTCCCTCTCCTCGGTGAATACCGATGCAAAGTACTCGTTTAGAATCTCACCCATTTTCTCTGACACCACACATAACTTTCCTCCTTTGTCCTTGAGTGGGCCAATCCTTTCTCTAGTTACCCTCTTGCTCCTTATATATGAATAAAAGGCTTTGGGATTTTCCTTAACCCTGTTTGCTAAAGATATTTCATGACCCCTTTTAGCCCTCTTAATTCCTCGTTTCAGATTGGTCCTACATTCCCGATATTCTTTCAAAGCTTCGTCTTTCTTCAGCCATCTAGACCTTATGTATGCTTCCTTTTTCCTCTTAGCTAGTCTATCAATTTCACCTGTCATTCATGGTTCTCTAATCTTGCCATTTCTATCCCTCATTTTCACAGGAACATGTCTCTCCTGCACGCTAATCAACCTCTCTTTAAAAGCCTCCCACATATCAAATGTGGATTTACCTTCAAACAGCTGCTCCCAATCTACATTCCCCAGCTCCTGCCGAATTTTGGTATAGTTGGCCTTCCCCCAATTTAGCACTCTTCCTTTAGGACCACTCTCGTCTTTGTCCATGAGTATTTTAAAGCTTACAGAATTGTGATCACTATTCCCAAAGTAGTCCCCTACTGAAACTTCAACCACCTGGCCGGGCTCATTCCCCAACACCAGGTCCAGTATGGCCCCTTCCCGAGTTGGACTATTTACATACTGCTCTAGAAAACCCTCCTAGATGCTCCTGACAAATTCTGCTCCATCTAGACCTCTAACACTAAGTGAATCCCAGTCAATGTTGGGAAAATTAAAATCTCCTATCACCACCACCCTGTTGCTCCTACATCTTTCCATAATCTGTTTACATATTTGTACCTCTATCTCACGCTCGCTGTTGGGAGGCCTGTAGTACAGCCCCAACATTGTTACCGCACCCTTCCTATTTCTGAGTTCTGCCCATATTGCCTCACTGCTCGAGTCCTCCATAGTGCCCTCCTTCAGCACAGCTGTGATATCCTCTTTGACCAGTGATGCAACTCCTCCACCCCTTTTACCTCCCTCTCTATCCTGCCTGAAGCATCGATATCCTGGGATATTTAGTTGCCAATCATGCCCTTCCCTCAACCAAGTCTCAGTAATAGCAATAACATCATACTCCCAGGTACTAATCCAAGCCCTAAGTTCATCTGCCTTACCTACTACACTTCTTGCATTAAAACAAATGCACCTCAGACCACCACTCCCTTTGCATTCATCATCTGCTCCCTGCCTACTCTTTCCCTTAGTCACGCTGACTTCATTATCTAGTTCCTTACAGGCTTTCGTTACTACCTCCTTACTGTCCACTGACCTCCTCATTTGGTTCCCATCCCCCTGTCACATTAGTTTAAACCCTCCCCAAGAGCGTTAGCAAAAGCACTCCCAAGGACATTGGTTCCAGTCCGGCCCAGGTGTAGACCGTCCAATTTGTAATAGTCCCACATCCCCCAGAACCGGTCCCAATGTCCCAAAAATCTGAACCCCTCCTTCCTGCACCATCTCTCAAGCCACGCATTCATCCTGACTATTCTTTCATTTCTACTCTGACTATCACGTGGCACTGGTAGCAATCCTGAGATTACTACCTCTGAGGTCCTACTTTTTAACTTGGCTCCTAACTCCCTAAATTCTGCCTGTAGGACCTCATCCCATTTTTTACCTATATCACTGGTGCCTATGTGCACAATGACAACTGGCTGTTCACCCTCCCCCTTCAGAATGTTCTGCAGCCGATCTGAGACATCCCTGACCCGTGCACCTGGGAGGCAACATACCATTCGGGAGTCTCGTTTTCGACCACAGAACCGTCTATCTACTCCCCTTACAATCGAATCCCCGATGACTATAGCCCTTCCACTCTTTTTCCTGCCCTTCCGAACAGCAGAGCCAGCCACGGTGCCATGAACCTGGCTACTGCTGCCTTCCCCTGGTGAGCCATCTCCCTCAACAGTATCCAAAATGGTATACTTGTTTTGGAGGGAGATGACCGCAGGGGACTCCTGCGCTGCCTTCCTGCTCTTTCTCTGCCTTTTGGTCACCCATTCCCTTTCTCTCTCAGCAATCCTAATCTGCGGTGTGAGCAATTCGCTAAACGTACTATCCACGACCTCCTCAGCATCGCGCCTGCTCCAAAGTGAGTCCATCCGCAGCTCCAGAGCCATCATGCGGTCTAACAAGAGCTGCAGCTGGACACACTTCCTGCACGTGAAGGAGTCAGGGACATCAGCTGTGTCCCTGAGCTCCCACATTGAGCAAGAGGAGTATGACACGGGTCTGAGATCTCCTGCCATTTTTAATCTTAAGCTTAACTTAGTTAAATGAAAAAGGAACGAAAAGTTTTTACCAATCACACGATAAAAAAAAAGAGAAATAGAAAAAGCCTTACCTTATCTACACACCACCGAGTCCTTTTTTTTTGGTTAGAGGAGGAGGGCGGGTGGGAGACACCTGTGTAGTGTCTCAGGTTCAGAAACGGCCCAAATATATAGGGTTTTACTTACCCAGCAGCCCCCTGGTCTCTGCCAAAAACAAAAGGAAATTAAGTTTACTTAGAAACTGACCTTCCCAGCTGATCACTCGCTCGCACTCTCTGCTTCCGAATAAGCTGCTGCAATGAAAGGCAAGTTATTTTAAACGGCCCAAATATATAGGGTTTTACTTACCCAGCAGCCCCCTGGTCTCCGCCGAAAACAAAAGGAAATTAAGTTTACTTTGAAACTGACCTTCCCAGCTGATCACTCGCTCGCACTCTCTGCTCCCGAATAAGCTGCTGCAATGAAAGGCAAGTTATTTTAAACGGCCCAAATATATAGGGTTTTACTTACCCAGCAGCCCCCTGGTCTCCGCCGAAAACAAAAGGAAATTAAGTTTACTTTGAAACTGACCTTCCCAGCTGACCACTCGCTCGCACTCTCTGCTCCCGAATAAGCTGCTGCAATGAAAGGAGTAGGCCATTCAGCCCTTTGGGCCTGCTTCAAAAAAGATCATGACTGATCGTCTAATTCAGTACCCTCTTCCCACTTTCTCCCCATATCCCTTGATCCCTTTGGCATTAAGAAATATATCTATCTCCTTCTTGAATATATTTAATGACTTGGCCTCCACTGCCTTCTGTGGTAGAGAATTCCATAGGTTCACCACCCTCTGAGTGAAGAAATTTCTCCTCATCTCGGTTCTAAATGACATACCCTGTATCCTGAGATTGTGAACCCTGGTTCTGGACTCCCCAGCCATTGGAAACATCCTCCCTGCATCTAACCTGTCTAGTCCTGTTAGAATTTTATAGGTTTCTATGAGATCCCCTCTCATTCTTCTAAACTCTAGTGAATATAGGTCTAGTCGACTCAAACTCTCCTCATACATCAATCCTGCCATCCCAGGAATCAGCCTAGTAAATCTTCTTTGCACTCCATGGCAAGAACATCCTTCCTCAGATAAGGAGAACAAAACTGCACACAATACTCCAGATGTGGTCTCATCAAGGCCCTGTATAACTGCAGTAAGACATCCTTGCTCTTGTACTCAAATCCTCTTGCAATGATGGCCAACATACCATTCTCCTTCCTAACTGCTTGCTGCACCTGAATGCTTGCTTTCAGCAACTTGTGTACAGGACACCCAGGTCAGGTTGCACCTCCCCCTTTCTCAATCTATCACCATTCAGATAACAGTCTGCCTTTATGTTTTTACAACCAAAGTGGATAACCTCACATTTATCCGCATTATACTGCATCCACCAAACATTTGCCCACTCACCCAACTTATCCAAATCACATTGGAGCCTCTTTGCATCCTCCTCACAGCTCACATTCCCCCCAGCTTTGTGTCGTCTGCTAACTTGGAAATGTTACAGTTAGTTCCCTCACTCAAGTCATTAATATATATTATGAATAGCAGGAGCCCAAGCACTGATCCTGCAGTACCCCACTAATCACTGCCTGCCACCCAGAAAAAGACCCGTTTATTCCTACTCTCTGTTTCCTGTCTGTCTACCAATTCTCAATTCATGCCAGTATATTACCCCCAATCCCATGTGCTTTAATTTTGCACACTAACCTCTTATGCGGTACCTTCTCAAAAGCCTTCTGAAAATCCAAATACAACACATCCACTGGTTCTCCCTTATCTATTCTACTAGTTACATCCTCAAAAAATTTTTGTTAAGCATTTGTTAAGATTTGTTAAGCATGATTTCCCTTTCGTAAACCCATGCTGACTTTGTCCAATCCCGTTTATGCTTTCCAGGTGTTCTGCTATCACATCCTTTATAATAGACTCCAGCATTTTCTCCAGTACTGATGTAAGGCTAACTGGTCTGTAATTCCCTGTTTTTCCTCTCCCTCCTTTTTAAATAGTGGGGTTATATTTGCCACCCTCCAATCTGTAGGAACTGCTCCAGAGTCTATAGAATTTTGGAAGATGACCACCAATGCATCAACTATTTCCAGGGCCACTTCCTTTACTACTCTGGGATGTAGATTATCAGGCCCTGGGGATTTGTCAGCCTTTAACCCCATTAATTTCCCTAGCACTATTTTTTTTTACTAATACTGATTTCCTTCAGTTCCTCCCTCTCATTAGACCCTTGGTTGCTTAACATTTCTGGGAGGTTATTTGTGTCCTCCTTTGTGAAGACAGAACCAAAGTATGTGTTTAATTGTTCTGCTATTTCTTTGTTCCCCATTATAATTTCTCCTGTTTCTTACTGTAAGGGACCTACATTTGTCTTCACTAATCTTTTTTTCTTCACATATTTATAGAAGCTTTTGCAGTCAGTTTTTATTTTACCTGCAAGTTTACTCTCATACTCTATTTCACCCCCCCAACTTAATCAACCTCTTTGTCCTCCTTTGCTGAATTCTAAACTGCTCCCAATCCTCAGACCTGCCACTTTTTCTAGCAATTTTATATGCCTCCACTTTGGATCTAATACTATCCCTAATTTATTTTGTAAGCAATGTCTGTCCCAGGACCGCTTGGGCTTCTATCACCTTCCCACCCTTTGTCCTTTTTGGGTTTGTGGTACTGACTAGGAAAGGTTCGCTCCTGGAAAACCGACTTATAAATTAAAGCAAACTCATCAGCCAGAACGGCTGGTTGCCAGGCTCTCTGAACCCGCTGCTCTTCTACATGGGTCTTTATGGAGACTGGGAGAGAGTGTTTAAATTCCTCTAACAGAATTACTTCTCTGAGATTCTCATAGCTGAGCTATACTTTGAGAGCCCTCAGCCACTGGTCAAAAGCCAGCTGCTTACTTCTTTCAAACTCCTGATAAGTTTGATTAGCTTGCTTCTTGAGGGTTCTAAACTTTTTCCTTTGGGTACTAATTAATATGTCCTGAGGATAGCATTTTTTGTCAGTTCATAATTTGATGAACTCTCATCTGGCAGAAGGGAATAAACCTCATGGGCTTTTCCGGTTAGCTTGCTTTGCAATAAAAGAGGCCAGGTCTCAGTTGGCCATTTTAGCTGCCTTGCCAGCTTCTCAAAGGGCACAAAAATTCTTCCACATCTTCCTCATTGAATTTTGGGATTAGTTGAGATAGTCTTAACAATTCTGTACCCAGCCCTGAATTATGCTCCTCCATATTGGCCATGCTTTCATTGGGGTTATTCTGTCACGCCCTAGTTAACTCAAGCCGCTTCAGCTCTCTTTCTTCGCATTCAAAGAACAAAGAACAGTACAGCACAGGAACAGGCCATTCGGCCCTCCAAGCCTGCGCCGATCTTGATGCGTGCCTAAACTAAAACCTTCTGCACTTCTGGGGACCGTATCCCTCTATTCCCATCCTATTCATGTATTTGTCAAGATGCCTCTTAAACGTCGCTATCGTACCTGCTTCCACCATCTCCTCTGGCAGCAAGTTCCAGGCACTCACCACCCTCTGTGTAAAACATCCCCTCTAAACTTTGCCCCTCGCACCTTAAACCTATGTCCCCTAGTAACTGACTCTTCCACCCTGGGAAAAAACTTCTGACTATCCACTCTGTCCATGCTGCTCATAACTTTGTAAACCTCTATCATGTCGCCCCTCCACCTCCGTCGTTCCAGTGAAAACAATCCGAGTTTATCCAACCTCTCCTCATAGCTAATGCCCTCCAGACCAGGCAACATCCTGGTAAACCTCCTCTGTACCCTCTCCAAAGCCTCCACGTCCTTCTGGTAGTGTGGCGACCAGAATTGCACGCAATATTCTAAGTGTGGCCTAACTAAAGTTCTGTGCAGCTGCAGCATGTCAAATTTGTTGAAAATGAAATTGGCAAGCAATTTGTGTAGTTTCAGTGACAGACCAGGAACATAACAATTACTGGACGAAGAATAGACCAAGGCCCAGCTAGTTCACCTTCTATAATTCTGCTAGTCGCATGACATGTCGATAATGGAGTCACTGGCTAATCATAGCAAACAACACTACAGACTCAAGACGTGACGCAAGGAAAACCCTCGTGGTGGGGAGCTTCGGGAACCATCAGTCCAAAGTCACTTTTTCCTCCCAAACATGCTACACTCACCACATATCTTGTAAAAAATTACTGAATCCTAGTACATGGGATGCTAGCATGATTAATGTCTAGGAATAAATTACAGCACCAAATGGTGGTGGCAGTGGGGGGGTTGGTGGAGGGGTGGGCTGGTAGAGAAGGAATAATGCTAATCTCATATCTGTAATCTTATGCTTTGGGGCACTGGTGACAGCCTTGATTGAATGGAACTGAAAGAATCAGTAACATTCAGTCCAGACTGCATGCTGTGTTGTTTTAAACTGAGTCCCAGTTCAGATACATTTTTTAACAGTGATTCCTCAAAATATGATATCGCAGGGATGTGAACAAATTCTTCCAAGCATGCATGCGCTGGCTTGAACCCAAATCCTTCATTGCCTTCCCTCCACCCCATGTAGCATGATTGATAGCCAGAGTAATACTGACAGGAAAACATTTATACAGCAAAAACGGAAACAGCGAGCTAGTCAGGCAGCCTCCATGGAAAGCACAGATGAATTAATGTTTCAGACATGGATCCCTCACACTGCTCCCACCCCTCCTTTGTCAGAATCTGCTGTTTCTGTTGCAGATTTCCACCCTCTACAGTTTTCTGCTTTTCAGTACATTCCCTGCATTCTAATTTTGTGCTAAATAACTTCAATTTTATTCTGTTTTTAGCCAGATGAGGCAGTCTGTGTGCTTGTAGCGGCAGGAGCATAAGCTTAGTCCCATTATTTGCAGCTAAATTCTCCATCATCAGCCCGTGACCAGGCAGGAAATGTCTTTTTTTAATACCTTCCTGTGCCATAAGTTATTTTCCCTGGCGTTCTGATACTATTCTTGTATGATGATGGAAAGTATGTTGGGAACACATTCAATTCGGAGGGGGTGGGTCGGCTTTGCTCCATCAACTGTAACTAACTAGAAATTTCTGGCTAAAGCATTCAAAACTGTGCTGAGGCAACATACAAGAAAATGTTTGATAGGGAGAAGTAAATGGGGGGAAAGTCCATAGTTTTGAAGGTGGTGAAATTTTTCCCCACATCCAAATCAGAACTTAGATTTCTGTCTAGCAAAACCAATCAAACAGCCAGTATGTGGGGACATCAGTAATGGTGCTTGAGAACATTATATGCATTACACAATTTTTAAAAATTCATTTCCATGGGGTGTGGGCGTTGCTGGCAAGGCCAGCATATGTTGCTCATCCCTTGAGAAGGTGGTGGTGAACTGCCTTCTTGAACCACTGCAGTCCATATGGTGTGGGTACATCCACAGTGCTGTTAGGGAGGGAGTTCCAAGGTTTTGATTCAGTGACAGTGATGGAACAGCGATATAGTTCCAAGTCAGGATGGTGTGTGGCTTGGAGAGGAACTTGCAGATGGTGGTGTTCCCACATGTCTGCTGCCCTTGTCCTTCTAGGTAGAAAAGGTCATGGGTTTGGAAGGTGCTGTCGAAGGAGCCTTGGTGAGTTGCTGCAGTGCATCTTGTAAATGGTATACACTGCTGCCACTGTGCATCTGTGGTGCAGGGACTGAATGTTTACAGTGGTGAATGGGGTGCCAATCAAGCGGGTTGCTTTGTCCTGGATGGTGTGGAGCTTCTTGAGTGTTTTTGGAGCTGCACCCATCCAGGCAAGTGGAGAGTATTCCATCACACTCCTGACTTGTGCCTTGCAGATGGTGGACAGGCTTTGGGGAGTCAGGAGGTGAGTTACTTGCCACAGAATTCCCAGCCTCTGACCTGCTCTTGTAGCCACGGTATTTATGTGGCAAGGGAATCAAAGGTTATCGTGGGTAGATGTGAGTGTGGAATTCAAAACACAAACAGATCAGCTATGATTTTATTGAATGGCAGAGCAGGCTCAAGGGGCCGAATGACCTACTGCGGCTCCTAATTCATATGTTCGTCTGTTCATATGTGGCCCAGTTCAGTTTCTGGTCAATGGTAACCCCCGGGATGTTGATAGTGGGAGCTTCAGCGATGGTAATGTCATTGAATACCAAGGGGAGATGGTTAGATTCTCTCTTGTTGGAGATGGTCATTCCCTGGCACTTGTGTGGCGTGAATGTTACTTGGCAGTTATCAGCCCAAGCCTGAATGTCGTCCAGTTCTTGCTGCATATGGACACAGACTGCTTCAGTATCTGAGGAGTTGCAAATGGTACTGAAAGTCGTGAAATCATCAGCAAACATCCCCACTTCTGACCTTATGATGGAGGGAAGGTCATTGATGAAGCAGCTGAAGATGGTTGGGCCTAGGACATTACCCTGAGGAATTCCTGCAGTGATGTTCTGGAGCTCAGATGATTGGCCTCCAACAACCACAACCATCTTCCTTTGTGCTAGGTATGACTCCAGCCAGCGAAGCGTTTTCCCCTGATTCCCTTTGATTTTTATTTGGCTAGGGCTCCTTGATGTCACACTCGGTAAAATGCTACTGTGATATCAAGGGCGGTCACTCTCACCTCACCTCTTGGCCGGGATTTTACTGAGCTCCCGACATCGGGTTCCATGGTAGTGGGGGGCAGAAGATCATTGCAGCAGCGGCCCACCATTGGGCGAGGGGACCCGGATTAACATATTTAAATTCATGAAATTAATACATTTAAATAAAATCAACATCTATCTTAGCTTCGGGCCGCGATCTTTCAAGCGGCGGCCGGCACTCATGCACCTTCACTTTCCCGTCCAGGGAAAGCAGGCGCCACCATGGTGAGGAAGGGGGGAACTTATGATTTTTAGTGCAGTGACGGGGGGGGGGGGGTGGGGGGGATGTGGAACGGGCTCCAATGAAAAGTACTAGTGTAGGGGAGGGTGGGAAGGGGAGACCTCTGCACTTTGATTGGTTTGGGAGGGGAAGGTCAAGTGTTGAAAGTAAGTGTTTTCGGAGGCGGAGAGGGCAAATTTTGAATTTATTTGTTATGGGGGGGAGGGGAATGGGTGATAGATTTATCAGTGGTACATTGGGGGTGGGTAGCCCTTTAAAAATTTAAATGACCTGGCAGGGTTGACTGCCCTTTAAAAATGGCGGCAGCGCCTGCACACAGGCAGCTGACGCATTGCTGGTGTTGGAGAGCCCACCCCTTCGCATGATTTGGTGGGGGGGGGGGGGGTGCGGCCTAACTGGCTCATTATCCTGGGCCACCGCGAGGAAGATTGCGACGGCATGGCGGCGCATATGCGGGCCGCCATTTCTGTCGGCCGCTGCCACTCCGGGTGGCAGGAGAAGAAAATCCAGCCCCGAGTTCAGCTCTTTTGTCCACGTTTGAACCAAGGCTGCAATGAGGATAGGAGCTGAGTGGACCTGACAGAACCCAAACTGAGCATCAGTGAGACGGTTGTTGCTATTTAAGTAGCGCTTGATAGCACTGTCGATGACACCTTCCATCACTTTGCTGATGGTCGAGAGTTAAGAATTTCTGCATGGAATTCACACAATTATACTTGCATAAAACAGTATTGACTATACCATTATCAGCTACATAAATACAATATTGACACTTGGAAAGATCTCCCACATATCAGGATATCATCATGTAGTTGCTTACATCAGGAATACAGATGGGCCCAATCCCACACTATGTAAACCAGGCCTGTCTTGTTTGGCCATATCATCCAACTGAGGTGACATTTGAGGATTCTTTGCTCCTTCTTCGCCTCAGTCCAAATTCTGCTTTTACTTCTTCCGATCCTTCCATCTGTGCCTGTGAGGTGACTCGTTATTCTCCATTGTATTGAAGGTTTTATATCTCATTCATTTCCTTTAATCGAAATCGTAGAAGTTACAGTCCATGAGGAGGCCATTTCTATCACAGTGCCAATGCAAGCTCTTCAACTGGAGCTAACCACTGTAATCCAATGCCCATCCTTCCCCACACCCTTTTAATTATCAATTTACCTATCAATTTGTTAACTAGTGGGAACAATCTTTCCAATCAGAGGGCCGGCAGCTCAGCAGCCTTGGTTAATTGGTTTAATTGGCCGCCTGCCGACCAGAGGCGGGCGGCAATGTTGCTGAGTTTCCCGCGGTTGAGAAAATCCCACGGCAACAGGAAGATGCGGGCTCCCTTCTCAATGCCTTCCACTGCCATTTTACAGGGCCTCTCGCCTCGCAGCCCGTCTCCAGAGGGCTGATAAACACAATCCAGCCCTGCAACACCTAACTGCCATTTGAATTATTCCAGAATTTATTTCCCCGGTGGATATTTTGCTGATATTCTCAGAAATCAGAACTATATGTAGACTTGGAATGGCCCAAGCACCACAGTCAGCATTACATACAGGCCCAGATATTCTGGAGGGAGCTCTCCTGGTCTCCCGCCAAAGCTTTAATGAGAAACTGGAAGAGTCCCCAAGAGAAATACCGTGAACATCTGAAAATGCCTAGATTTAAGGAAGAACCTGAAAGGATTTTAAGATGATACACTCTCTTCTCTGAGACAGAAGGTTGTGGGTTGAAGTCACACTCCAGAGACCTGAGTACAGAATCTCAGCTGGCGCTCCAGTGCAGTAAGAGGGAGTGCTCACTGTCTTCTGGATGAGCGATTAAATGGGGACCCATCTGCCCCCTCAGCTGGATGTAAAAGATTCCCCGTAGTATTTCAAAGAAGAGCAGGGAAGTTCTGACTGGCATCCTGGCCAATATTTATCACTCAATCAACATTGCTAAAAAACAGATTATCTGGTTGTTATCCCTTACTGTTTCTG
This sequence comes from Heterodontus francisci, assembly GCF_036365525.1. NCBI lineage: Eukaryota > Metazoa > Chordata > Chondrichthyes > Heterodontiformes > Heterodontidae > Heterodontus > Heterodontus francisci. Next base: position 93,666,783 of record NC_090384.1, on the reverse strand, counting down.
GGGGCTTGCTGTGCCCAAAATTGGCTGCCGAGTTTCCAACACTACAACACTTAATTGCCTGTAAAGCGCTTTGGGATGTTCTGAGTTTGTGAAAGGCACAAAATAAAAGCAAATTTTTTTCTTTCTTTCTTTACTGATCTAATAGGGCACAGCACTCGTTACCTTGACGAATTGCTGCTTAGTAATGAGTGAACATACTAAGGTGATCACTTCCAGATCCTCTTCAACATCTCCTTCAACATTACTGATTAAGTAACTGTGTCCCTCACACTTTTTCCAATGTACATCATCATCCACTTATATCTGTATTGAGTTTTATTTGTCACAGGCCTCCCTACTTGCACAGGTTGTATCTATTTGCTACAACATCACCTGATCACAGCCATAACGAATGTGAAGGTTGCTAAAAGTCAAGCAACTTAATGACTGACGGTTGAAAGCTCATTACAAGAGTTATTTTTCACAAGTGATTCAGGGCTGGCACAGACTATTCCGGTCAGACTCTTGCCTCCTGAAAATTGAGGCTGTGCTATTGCAATAATAGATAATTAATAATTGAGGTGAGAAGTGCAACAGCATCCAGCAGGTTGAATGGTCAGAATCATTATTGGATATTTTTGCTAAGTGTCCAATTTAAAAATACTGCAGGTGACTAGTTAGTTCCTCTTTCTAGAACGATGGGCTAAATTTTCAGGTCCTGCTGGGGTTGGGAATGGAGGCGTAGCAGGGGGACAAAAAACCTGCACTGGCTAGTGTGCCGCTTTCCCAATGCCGGCCAGTTTTACCAGGGTGGGAGGAGAATGGCCCCGCTCGATCCATTCCGAAGGCCAATTAAGATAGTTGAAGAGCTCGTTGAGGGGCGTGTTGTGATTTTGATGGGGGGCGAATGGGCTGCATGCGCTGTCTGGGGCAGACCAGCTGAATGGAGGCAGACACACAATGGGAAGTATCTCATGGCCATCCCAGGGAATTAGCTGGGCCCATGAAAGGGGGAACGGCACAGAGGGAAACTCGCCCATTGGGAAACAGGTGCCATCAGGTCAGCACAGGTGGCAGGGAGAGTGGGCAGTAAGTGCTCTGGCAGTGCAGGGGGTTGTCACCCTCCTGGCATTGTGAGGGCATAAGAGAAAGGGGCAAGGCCGCCACGTGGCGCAGTGGTTAGCACGGCAGCCTCACAGCTCCAGCGACCCGGGTTCAATTCTGGGTACTGCCTGTGCGGAGTTTGCAAGTTCTCCCTGTGCCTGCGTGGGTTTTCGCCGGGTGCTCCGGTTTCCTCCCACAAGCCAAAAGACTTGCAGGTTGGTAGGTAAATTGGCTATTATAAATTGCCTCTAGTATAGGTAGGTGGTAGGGAAATATAGAGACAGGTGGGGATGTGGTAGGAATATGGGATTAGTGTAGGATTAGTCTATATGGGTGGTTGATGGTCGGCACAAACTCGGTGGGCCGAAGGGCCTGTTTCAGTGCTGTATCTCTAAACTAAAACTAAACTAAGTACAACTGGGGGTGGCTACCTGAGCACAAGGAAGAAAGCAGCTGGCAATGAGGGCACAGCTCACAAATTTGGGGCCCAGTGGCAATAAGGAGCAACACCCTCCACAGGAAAGGTGGAGCCCCGGGCATCAGGAGGGCAGAGAGGCAGGAGGGGCAGGAAGGCAATGAAGGCCATTCCCTCAGTATATGATCTACAGGCGAAGAGGCAGCTACATGAAGATGACTGGGAACCAGTGCTGCAGGAGACAGCGACGCTCCAGGCAGATGGCAACAGAGATTTATGATCTCGTCACCAAAGACCTCACACCTCGCAGCATTAGTCACCATGCCCTGCCAGTAGCTGTCAAAGTCACTGTGGCCTTGAATGTCTTCACTTCTGGCTCCTTCCAAGGATCTACTGTGGACCCTGGTGGTATCTCGTTAATGGCAGCACACCACTTCACCTCACAGGTCACTGATGCGAGAGCTGGACAGCACATTCAATTTCAGACAGATCTCGCAGGCACAGAGGGCAGTGGCTTTTGCTGCCGTGCTGGATTCCTCTAGGTGCAGGGCATTATCAATTGTACCCATGTGACCATGAAACAACCCAGTGATCGACCAGTCAGATTCATCAACAGGAAGGGCTTCCACTCCCTCAATATTCAGCTGGTTTTTGACCACAAGAGCTTCCTCCATGTGTACGTTCGCTTTCCTGGCAGCTGCCATGAATCCTTCAGTCCAGAATGCTGCAGTTCTTGGATGGATCCTAGGGGACAAGGGATATCCCTTGAAGAGATGGCTACTCATCCCTCTATGAGAGCCCCTGACAGAGGTACAGGGGCAATGCAACCAGAACTATCTGCTCACTAGGACCACCATTGAGCAGGTCATTGGGCCTCTGAATTTGCAGTTCAGGTGCCTGGACTGGTCGTGTGGTGCCCTGCAATATACTCATGCAAGGGTCACGCTCATTGTGGTGGTCTGCTGTGCACTTCATAACATGTCCCTCCAGAGTGGTGTGGACCTTGAGGGCAATGAGGCCCTGGAAGGAGACAGCTCATCGGAGGAAGAGGAGGAGCAGAGGTGGAAGAGGAGGAAGGAGAAGAGGCGGAGGGGTAGGATGCAGAACACCGAGGTGCCCCTACTGCATAAGGAGGTGGACGGGCCTGGCACGGGGCTCAAGGGTCTCGTCAGGATGCCATGAATGTCGGGGATCATCTGATTCAAGCAGGTTTCAACTGAGCCCCTCTGACACAGGATGAACACCAGGCACTGGAACTCACTCCGAGCTGTCAGTGCTAACATTTTCATTGAAGATAAGGCTGGAACATGTAAGCTCATACTGCCAAAATAAATGCACATCTGCCCAGAGATTTGACCATCACCATTGACGAACCCTTGATCTCCTTCACCACTTCATTCCTCTTTTCTTTTCCTGCCATTAAGGAGGCTCAGAGGTCAGGACTGGGTGGAGTGCAAGGCTCCCCTTTAATGAGCGTATTTCCCTCTCTAATCACCATCTCCACCATGAGTGCCCATCTCGCCATGGCCAACTTCCTCATGGTCTGCGATCCTGGCTATTCCCATTGCTCCCTCCTAGACGGGTGTGATGACTTGAAGGTAGGAACCCCTCCACTCATCTGGGCTCTCTCCTGCAAGAACAAAAGGAGTGATAAGGCACTGCTGGCCTCTATGGTCGATGCCTGCTGCTCCTATTCATTAGAAGGTGCACCTTTCAGTTCTGGCAGGTCCTCAGTAGCATGATGGTTCTGAGCCACTCTGAAGGGTCAGTAAGTGGCCTGGGGACGCACTTGTCCCATGTTCAGGAGCAGTATGCATCCTGAGCCTCCTCAGCTGGTGTGTCTGTTGGAGGGTGAATACCCAGACGCCTGAGGGTTGGAGATAGCACTCACCTTGCCAGAGCATATCTAGTCATCAAACCACTTCTGACACTGGATTCAACTTTTGCGGACCACACTCCGTCTGCCGACTGTGTCAGCTATCTCCATCCTGGCCTGCTTGGTCTGGGTAGATTTACTCATCCTGCCATCCTTCAGGAAGAGGACCTCTCTCCCCTCCCTCATGGCCTTCAGGAGGACCTCCATGTCCATATCACAGAATTAAGGGGCTGCCCTGCCCCTGGCTCTGCTGAGACATTCCAAACTCCTCACAATTAAAGTTTCTTCCAACCTGAAACTCCAGCAGTGAAATGAGAGCCACAGCAATGGCTGCCATGGTCAGTTCAAATCGAGCCAGCATTTGAGTAGTATTTGTTCCCATCCCCACGGTCACTAACTGGCTGCCAAACCTGTCTCCGCGCCAATTAAGGGGGACACCCTCAATGAAACCCAGGACCAATGATGTTCCCTCCTCCCAGCCCCCGGCCCCGGGGGTCCGTTTCGGAAACCGGAAACGGTCCCGACTTCTGTTTCTGGCCTCCGCTGCGAAACTCCAGCCCGATGGCTTTATCTTTAATAGGAACAGACACGGAGGACCTGATAGATGTACAGTGAAATGGAACACACACATTGTCCAAACCACCAGAATGGGAGGTAATATTCAAGGGGCGGTCTGATTAGATCAATATAAAGTTTATCACTATCTCCCCGACTTATATTTTACAGATTTATGTTTTACTTTTTTGGCTATGTAAAAAAAAAGAAAGAAAAACTTGTATTTATATAGCGCCTTTCATGACCTCAAGATGTCCGAAAGCACTTTACAGCCAATGAAACAGTTTTGAACCAATTTTGTTCAACTCTTTGCAGCAGTTTTTCAGCAGACACAACATAAAACAAACTGCAGTCAGTCAGTTTATGATTCCACTTGTGGTGGGTGACAAGCAGCCTGATCTAATGTGGCAGGAGAATGTGCAAATAAGCAACTACAATAAAAGAATGAAAGACCTGTATATCTGTATTGCCTTTCGCAATCTCAGGACATCCCAAAGCACTTTACAGCCAAGGAAGAACTTTAAAAGTGTAGTCACTGATGTAATGTAGGAAACACGACAGCCAATTTTCACACAACAAGCTTCCACAACAGCAGCGTGATAATGGCTGGATAATCTGTTTTCAAGTGCTACGGATGTTAACTCGCTGGGGGATTTCTTGTAGTTCAACAGTGCAATGCGCTTAGCAGCTATGACCAGTTCCGAAGAAGGGTCACTGACCCGAAACGTTAACTCTGCTTCTCTTTTCACAGATGCTGCCAGACCTGCTGAGTGGTTCCAGCATTTCTTGTTTTTATGACAGGTTCCAGCTCTTCAAAGTGAGATTGAAGCCAGTCTGCATTCTGATTCTCATGTTTGCCATAGGTAGTCATTGCTGAGTCATAGATGGCGTCTCTGATGTGGGCCCACTTGGTCTCTGTATCCCCTGTAGGAGTGTTTTGAAGGGCCTTTTCAAGTGAGTTTAGAAACTTATGTAACAGCTGTGGATAAGAAATTCCAACATCCCCAGCATATACACCCTACTGAGACAGCGGCGCTAGAGATGGCTTGGCCTTGTGAGCCGCATGGAAGACGGCAGGATCCCCAAGGACGCATTGTACAGCGGGCTCGTCACTGGTATCAGACCCACCGGCCGTTCATGTCTCTGCTTTAAAGACGTCTGCAAACGCGACATGAGGTCCTGTGACATTGACTACAAGTCATAGAGTTACACAGCACAGAAACAGGCCCTTCGGCCCATCGTATCTGTGCCGGCCATACAGCACTCAAATATTCTAATCCCATATTCCTGCACTTGGCCCATAGCCCTGTGTGCTATGGCGTTTCAAGTGGTAATCTAAATTCTTCTTAAATGTTGTGAGGGTTCCTTCCTCCACCACCTCTTCAGGCAGTGCGTTCCAGATTCCAACCACCCTCTGGGTGAAAAAATGTTTCCTCAAATCTCCCCTAAACCTCCTGCCCCTTACCCGAAATCTATGCTCCCTGGTTCTTGACCCCTCCGCTAAGGAAAAAGTTTCCTCCTATCTAACCTATCAATGCCCCTCATAATCTTGTACACCTCAATCATGTCACCCCCTCAGCCTTCTCTGCTCTAAGGAAACAACCCTAGCCTTTTCAGTCTGTCCTCATAGCTGAAATGCTCCAGCCCAGGCAACATCCTGGTGAATCTCCTCTGCGCCCTCTGCAGTGCAATCACATCCTTCCTATAGTGTGGTGACCAGAACTGTACACAGTACTCCAGCTGTGGCCTAACTAGCGTTTTATTTAGCTCCATCATAACCTCACTGCTCTTATATTCTATGCCTCGGCTAATAATGGTAAGTATCCCATATGCCTTCCTAATCACCTTATCGACCTGTGCTACTGCCTTCAGTGATCTATGGACAAGTACACCAAGGTCCTTCTGACTTTCTGTGCTTCCTAGGGTCCTACCATCCATTGTGTATTCCTTTGCCTTGTTAGTCCTCCCAAAATGCATTACCTCACACTTTTCAGGATTAAATTCCATTTGCCACTGCTCCGCCCACCTTACCAGCCCATCTATATCTCCCTGTAATCTAAGGATTTTCTCCTCACTATTTACAACACCAACAATTTTCATGTCATCTGCGAACTGACTGATCATACCTCCTATATTCATGTCTAAATCATTAAAGTACACTACAAACAGCAAGGGTCCCAGCACCGATCCCTGTGGTACACCACTGGTCACAGGCTTCCAATCACAAAAACAGCCCTCGACCATTACCTTCTGACTCCTGCCACTAAGCCAATTTTGGATCCAATTTGCCAAATTGCCCTGGATCCCATGGGCTCTTACCTTCTTAACCAATCTCCCATGCGGGACCCTATCAAAAGCCTTACTGAAATCCATGCATACTACATCTACTGCTTTACCCTTATCGACACATCTAGTCACCTCCTCGAAAAATTCAATCAAGTTAGTTAGACACGATCTCCCCTTGACAAAGCCATGCTGACTATCCCTGATTAATCCCTGCCTCTCCAAATGGAGATTAATCCTGTCCCTCAGAAATTTTTCCAATAGTTTCCCAACCACTGATGTTAGACTCACCGGCCTGTAATTACCTGGTTTATCCCTACTACCCTTCTTGAATAATGGTACCACATTTGCTGTCTTCCAGTCCTCTGGCACCTCTCCTGTGGCCAGAGAGGATTTGAAAATTTGCGTCAAAGCCCCTGCTATCTCCTCCCTTGTCTCACATAACAGCCTGGGATACATCTCATCTGGGCCTGAGGACTTATCCACTTTTAAACCCGCTAAAACAGCTAATATTTCCTCCCTTTCAATGCTAATATGTTCAAGTGTATCACAATCCCCCATGGGAGTCAGTTGCCAGTAATCGCCAGAGCTGGCGGACAGCCATAAAGGCGGGGCTAAAGAGTGGCGAGTCGAAGAGATTTAGCAGTTGGCAGGAAAAAAGACAAAAGCGCAAGGAGAGAGCCAACTGTGTAACAGCCCCGACAACCAATTTTATCTGCAGCACCTGTGAAAGAGTCTGTCACTCTAGAATTGGCCTTTATAGCCACTCCAGGCGCTGCTCCACAAACCACTGACCACCTCTAGGCGCTTACCGATTGTCTCTCGAGAAAAGGAGGCCAAAGAAGGAGAAGAATCAGTTTTTATGATGTTGGTTCAACATGCTATTGGTTTGGTTGACTGCTGCTTTGCTTTTGTTAGACATGGTTAGCCTCAAGTTTATTAAGACTCCTAGGTTTCTTCTCACTTCATCCTTAACTTTTTCAACACTATTCATGAAGTATGTATTGATGGCTTTTTCCTTCTCATGTGTAGCACTTTATAGTTGTCTGCATGAATTTCCATCTGATTATACTTGGGCTGGCTTTGCTTGAGAAGGGCATGCTGTTCCTGTCTTCTCCTGTGAGTACCTGAGGAAACTATTCACTATTTTATACTCATCCTCGGTTTTGAACACTTTTGTACCTTTTATGATTTAACTTCTGCTCTGCTATCGATACATGGGATGAGAGATGAGGGATTTCAGTTAATTGGAGAGATGCAAGGAAAGTTATGCTAAACCATTATAAATCACTGATTAGGCTTAGTTGGGGTATTGTGCCCAATAAAGTGTCCAACACTTTAGGAAGGATGTCAAGGGCTTGCAGAGGAAATTTACTAGAATGGTACCGGGGTGAGGGACTTTTGTTACATCAGAATCACAGAATTGTTACAAGACAGAAGGAGGCCATTCGGCCCGTCGTATCTGCGCTGGCTCTCCAAAAGAGCAATTTACCTGGTACCACACTCCCGCCTTCTCCCTGTAGCCCTGCACATTCTTCATTTTCAGCTAACAATCTAATTCCCTCTTGAAATCCTCGATTCAACCTACCTCCATCACACTCTCAGGTAGTGCAATCCAGATCCTAACAACTCGCTGTGTGAAAAAGTTTTCCCTCATGTCATCATTGCATCTTTTGCTGATTAACTTATATCTGTGCCCTCTGGTTCTTGATCCTTCCACCAATGGGAACAGTTTTTCCCTATCTACTCTATCCAGACCCCTCATGATTTTGAATACCTCTATCAAATCTCCTCTCAACCTTCTCTTTTCCAAGGAAAACAGTCCCAGTTTCTGCAATCTATCTGTGTAAATGAAGTTCCTCATCCCTGGAACCATTTTCACAAATCTTTTCTGCACTCTCTCTAATGCCTTCACATCTTTCCTAAAGTGTGGCACTCAGAACTGACACAATACTCCAGTTGAGGCCGAACCAGAGTTCTAAACAAGCTTAACATAACTTCCTTGCTTGTGTACTCTGTGCTCCTACTAATGGAGCCTAGGATGCTGTATGCTCTATTACCCATGCTCACAAACTGTCCTGCCACCTTCAATGATTTATGCACATATACATCCTGCTCCTGCACCCCCTTTAGAATTGTACCCGTTATTTTACATTGTCTCTCTGTGTTCTTCCTACCAAAATGAATCACTTCACACTTCTCTGCATTGACCTTCATCTGCCACTTGTCCGCCCATTTCACCAATATGTCTATGCCCTTTTGAAGCTCGACACTATCCTCCTCACAGTTCACAATGTTTCCAAATGTTGTATTATCTGCCCTGTGGAGAGACTGGAGAAGCTGTGATTTTTCTTCTTGAGTAGAGAAGGTTAAGGGAAGATTTAACAGAGGTGTTCAAAATTATGTGAGGTTTTGATAGAGTAAATAAGGTGAAACTGCTTCCATTAGTGGGAAGGCCCAGAGGACACCGATTTAACAAAATTGATATAAGGACCAGAGGGGAGATAAGGAGATTTTTTTTAACATACCAAGTTGCCTTGATCTGGAATGCACTTCCTGAAAGGGTGGTGATAGAAGATTCAATAGCAACGTTTAAAGGGGAATTGAATATGCATACTTGAAAATATAAAAAATTGCAGGGCAATGGGGAAAGATCAGGGGAATGGGACTAATTGGATAAGTATTTCAAAGAGCCAGCACAGGCACGATGGGCAAAATGATCTTCAATCTGTAAGAGTCAATGGTTGCGGTATGAAGGATATTTGCCATTTACAGAAATTCATCCAATTAAAAGAACAAACAAGTCAATGTTACTTGACTGACAGAGGTAGAATTAGGCTGTTACTCAGCAACCAATCAGTTACAAACATATTATTGTAAAAGAATAAGCCATTGTTTTTTGAGAGTGGAATTTGCCCCTTTCATCAGCAAGAATATTCGTGGCGTGAACTGTGCAATTAAGCGGACTTTAAGACTCCTGCAGAGCTTCTTGTGCAACACTGTGTCAACTTACCAGCCCCTTTGCAATGATTTTATATGGGGGAACCCTGCTTCAAAATATAAAGTCATTCGAGAATCTACTCATCAAAATCGTCACAATAAAATTTCAACATTTTAAAATGTGCACATAAAGGCTTTTATTTGCTGCAACAAACATTTGAAATATTCAGGCCCATGGTCTTCAGGAGCTCGCAGACATAAGCTTCACCCCTTATACATTGAGATGGGCTGCAATGTTTTTGAAAAGTTTTGAAAGTCAATCATTAGGTCAGTCAAACACTTTTGAAAAATTCAGCATTACATTTGATTTTACTTTGTGCCTGGAACAATAAAACATATGAGCACAACTGAGTCTTACCTGTCAGGGTTTATTGAGAGCATTATCAAAGGGAGAAGAATGAAATCTGACTGGGGAAATCAAGCAATGGAATACCCTTCCCTTTAATGGTCTGTAACTAGATATTAAAGTTACAGCAGCCCAAAGACATCTGCGTGCATTTTTCATGCTATGCATTTTGATGAAAAATGTTGCACTTGTCTTCTTGTTTAGTCTCTGTGATATGAACTGGAAGGTATCCTCGGGGATATGACCCTTACAGTTTTCATCTGTAGGAAATATTTAGGTACTCTATGTTGTATCATTGTATAAAGCGTGGTCGTCAGGCAAAGCTGCAGCACATCATCACCAAGTCAACTCGAGAAATGAATCATACAATATCTTAATGTATAGTTTTGTTAAAGCTGGAGGTTGTCTTAACAGTCAGTGTGTTTAAATTGAAAAAAAAAGAGATTTAGTATGTTTTTATTATAATCTCAGTTGGCGTGTGGAAGATATTAATCAAAGAGAGTGTCAGTGACAGTGAATGGATTGATATGCAAATAAATAAAACTGAATGCAGTTAAACAGTTAATGCATCCCTTTCAATATATTGTATTACATGTGTGTGGTTTACGAGAATGAACCTTGAAAAATTTGAACCAAGCACAGACAAAATATTCCGCTGCCTCTATGCATAAGAAAATTCACAATTCTTTCCCTGGCCTTATCTGCATAGCTCCTTTCCTGAAGACAGCACCATATATTGGGGTACACAGTCCAGTGCTTTATGTGTGCCAGGCATGGCTCAGTTGGTCGCATTCTGACGTCTGAGTCAGAATATTGTGGGTTCAAGTCCCACTTCAAAGACTTGAGCACAAACTCCATGCTGAAGCTCCAATGCAGTACTGAGGCTATGCTTGGCGCTATGGTGCTGTCTCTCAGATGAGGTGTTAAATTGATGTATTGCCTTTCCTCTCCTTTGGATGTAACATAGCCTGTCCCACTATTTTGAAGAAGAGTAGGGGAATTCGCCCCTGTTTCTTGGCCAACATTTAACCCACAACCAATATCACTAAAACAGGTTATTACGTTGCTATTTGTGGGAGCTTGCTGTGTGCAAATAGGTTGCAGCATTTCCTACATTACAGCAGTGACTATACTTCTAAAGAACTTCATTGGCTGTAAAGGACTTTGGGATAGCCTGAGGTTGTGAATGGCACTACATAAATGCAAATCTTTCCTTTTTCAAGCAGCTAAATTTCACATCTGAGTGGTGAGTGAGTGGTGAGTGATAATGGGCTGATTTATTGCAGCAGCATCACAGCCAAGCCCGACCTCGTCCTTTGCTAAGATCAATATCTGCACTTGTAATAGGGCTAGTTCAATGACAACCATGCAGCGCTCTGGCTGATCTTCTCACCCTTGGCCCAGGAGGGCCGAGGCTAACTGTATTACTCCACTGCTGTCCAACTGACAGTGGCTCAGTCACCACGGATGAGGGATCTAAACATGGGGCCTTCCTGGTCTGTAAGGCTCAGAACCACACCACATGGCACCTTCCAGAGCATGGTTGGGGTGGGAAGGGAAATAATTTTTTTTAATGGTCTGTTGTAGTGATCAATTTGTTGTGCCAATGTAATATTACATGAAATAGTTCAACCCGTTCTGTGAGCTACAACAGTGACTACACTTCTAAAATATTTAGAGTCATACAGCATAGAAACAGGCCCTTCGGCCCACCGTGTCCATGCCGACCATAATGCCTATCTATACTAATCCCACCTGCCTACATTAATTCCATATCCCTCTATGTCTTGCTCATTCAAATACCTGTCCAGATGCCTCTTAAATGTTGCTACTGTTCCTGCCTCCACCACCTCCTCAGGTAGCTCATTCCAGATACCCACTATTCTTTGTGTGAAAAATTTACCCCTTTGATCCCCTTTAAACCTCCTCCCTCTCACCTTAAATCTATGCCCTCTAGTTTTAGTCACCCTTACCATGGGAAACAGACTCTGGCTATCTACCCTATCTCTGCCTCTCATAATTTTATATACCTCTATCATATTTAAATCACTTGGGGCAGCCAGAGGAAGTGAAAGGGGCTAGATAAATGCAAAGCCTTTCTTACTCTTTGTGTTGCGTATTTCTGAGAGGTGTGATAAGATGCTAAGTAAGTGGGAGTTCTTTTTCTTACTTTTTTCCCATCTAATTGTATTTTACGCATTTTATTTCCCTCACTGCCCCATGTTCTCTCCGTGAAGCAGGCAGTCTACTCTCCTGCGTCTGCTGATGTTGCTCTGATCTGGCTGATATAAGAGCAGTACGGGTGCCTCAATCTCTTGATATTCCTTCTGTCCCTCTATGGAACTGCCTTGCTTCTTTGTGTCTTTCCAGACGGACCAGCCGAAATGGAGAGGTCAAGCTTCTTAATTTTGGGGTAAAGCAGTCTTAACTCTCGTGCAGAATTCCAGTGAATAATGCACGGCATCTTATGGGTGGCACAGTGGTTAGCACTGCAGCCTCACAGCTCCAGCAACCTGGGTTCGGTTTTGGGTACTGCCTGTGTGGAGTTTACAAGTTCTCCCTGTGACCACGTGGGTTTCTGCTGGGTGCTCTGGTTTCCTCCCACAGCCAAAGACTTGCAAGTTGATAGGTAAATTGGCCATTGTAAATTGCCCCTAGTGTATGTAGGTGGTAGGGGATGTGGTAGGGAATATGGGATTAATGTAGGATTAGTATAAATGGGTGGTTGTTGGTTGGCACAGACTCGGTGGGCTGAAGGGCCTGGTTCATTGCTGTATCTCTCTATGACTCTATAAGCAATGGATCCAAACATCAAATTAAACCCTAACACAAAGGAAAAATACTGAGGATGCTGGAAATCTGAAATAAAAATAGAAAATGTTGGAAATACTCAGCAAGTCTGGCACCATCTGTGAAGAGAAGAACAGAGTTAATGTTTCAGGTCTGTGAGTTTTCATCAGAACTGGGAAAAGTTAGAAATGGCAGTTGAGCAAGTAAGAGGGGTGCGGCAATGAGAAAAAGAACAAAAGGGAAGGTTTGTGATAGGGTGGAAGACAGGAGAGATTAAATGACAAAAGTGCTGGTGAAGCAAGGCCAAAGGGAGTGGTAATAGGACAAGTAAAGAAACAAACGATGTACCTGGAGGAGGCCCAAATGGCAGGATCGTGAATACCAGCTGTCAGAAAGGAAATCAGGGAGAAACAAGAGAGAAAGAAAAGCCAAAACAAAATGGGACAGAGATTATGATCTAAAATTGTTGAACTCAATGTTGAGCCTGGAAGGCTGTAAAATGCTCATTTGAAAGATGAGCTGCTGTTCCTCAAGTTTGCGTTGAGCTTCATTGGAACACTGTAGGAGGCCAAGGACAGAAAGGTCAGAGTGGCAGCAAGGTAGAGAATTAAAATGACAGGCGACTGGAAGCTCGACGTCATGTGTACAGACTGAACGGAGGTGTTCCATCCAGTCTGCATTTGGTCTCGCCAATGCAGAGGAGACCACATTGCGAGCAGCGAATACAGTATACTAAATTAAAAGGAGTACAAGTAAATCACTGTTTCACCTGGAAGGAGTGTTTGGGGCCTTGGAGAGTGAGAAGGGTGGAGGTAAAAGCTCAGGTGTCAGAATCATAGAAAATAGGAGCAGTAGGCCATTCAGCCCATCGAGCCTGCTCTGCCATTCATTATGATCATGGCTGATCATCCAACTCAGTAATCTGTTCCCACTTTCCCCCCATATCCTTTGATCCCTTTCACCCCAAGAGCTATATCTAACTCCTTCTTGAAAACATACGATGTTTTGGCCTCAACCACTTTCTGTGGTGTCGAATTCCACAGGCTCACCACTCTCTGGGTGAAGAAATTTCATCTCAGCTCAGTCCTGAGTGGTTTATCCCGTATCCTTAGACTATGACCTCTGGTTCTGGACTCCCCCACCACTGGGAACATCCTTCCTGCATCTACCCTGTCAAGTCCTATTAGAATATTATAGGTTTCTATGAGATCCCCCCTCACTCTTCTGAACTCCAGAGAATATAATCCTAACCAACTCAATCTCTCCTCATACGTCAGTCCTGCCATCCCAGGAATCAGTCTGGTAAACCTTCGCTGCATTCCCTCTATAGCAAGAACATCCTTCCTCAGATAAGGAGACCAAAACTGCACACAATATTCCAGGTATGGCCTCACCAAGGCCTTGTATAATTGAAACAAGACATCCCTGCTCCTGTACTTGAATTCTCTCGCTATGAAGGCCAACATACCATTTGCCTTTTTTACCACCTGTTGCACCTGAATGTTTACCTTCAGCGACTTGTGTACGAGAACACCCAGGTCTCGTTTCATAATCCTCTCTCTCAGTTTATAGCCATTCAAATAATAATCTGCCTTCCTGTATTTGCTACCAAAGTGGATAACCACACATTTATCCACATTATACTGCATCTGCCATGCATTTGCCCACTCACTCAACTTGTCCAAATCACCCTGAAGCCTCTCTGCATCCTCCTCACAACTCACCCTCCCACCCAGTTTTGTGTCATCTGCAAATTTGGAGATGTTACATTTAGTTCCCTCAAGTAAATCATTAATATATATTGTGAACAGCTGGGGTCCTAGCACCGATCCCTGCGGTACCCGACTAGTCACTGCCTGCTATTTGGAAAAAGACCCATTAATCCTACTCTTTGTTTCCTGTCTGCCAACCAATTTTCTATCCATCGCAATACACTAACCCCAATCCCATGCGCTTTATTTTTACTGGCTAATCTCTTATGTGAGACTTTGTCAAAAGCCTTCTGAAAGTCCAAATAAACCACATCCACTGGCTCCCCCTCATCAACTCTACTAGTTACATCCTCGAAGAATTCTAGTAGATTTGTCAAGCGTGATTTCCCTTTCGTAAATCCATGCTGACTCTGTCCGATTCTACCACTGTTCTCCAAGCGCTCTGCTATAAAATCTTTGATAATGGACTTAAATAGTGGGGTTACATTAGCTACCCTCCAATCTGTAGGAACTATTCCAGAGTCTCTAGAATCTTGAAAGATGAATCCATTATTTCTAGGGCCACTTCCTTAAGTACTCTGGGATGTAGATTATCAGGCCCCAGGGATTTATCGGCCTTCAATCCCATCAATTTCCCCAACACCATTTCTCCACCAATACTGATTTCCTTCAGTTCCTCTCTCTCACTAAACCCTGTGTTCCCAACATTTCTGGTATGTTATTTGTGTCCTCCTTTGTGAAGACAGAACCAAAGTGTGCATTTAGTTGGTCAGCCATTTCTTTATTTCCCATAATAAATTCCCCTGTTTCTGACTTTGTTGCATCTCCTGCGCTTGCATGGAAAGGTGCCATGGGAAGGGGAGGGGGTGTTGGGTGTGATTGAGGAGGGAACGGTTCCTTTGGAACGCTGAAAGTAGAGAAGATGTATTTGCTGGTGGCATCACACTGGAGATGGCGGAAATGGCGTTGAATACGATGGCAGGTGGGGTGGAAGGTGAGAACAAGGGGAACCCTATTGTGGTTCTGGGAGGGAGGGGAAAGGATGAGAGCAGAAGTCCATGAAATAGAATGCGCATGGTTGAGGGTCCTGTCAACCGCTGGTCAAAACAGATCTGCCATTTTTATAACAGATCTGTTGTGACCATCTGTTTTCTGTTATTTAAACTGTTGCTGCAGCTTTCCTGGGGGTATTGTAGATACATTCAAAAATATTTCAGTTAAAGCATAAATAATGTGATTCACATCATACTATTTCCGATAACTGATTTTAAAATGACAATAATTTTGAGTGAATATTTACAAAGTTCAAAAGCTACTACACGATTTCTCTCACTCATATCTTCATTCAAAGTGCTGGCACTACTTGTTATCCAATGCATGAAATCATTATCCTCGTCCAAATTCTGTAGAATGGGAACAGCTGCTGAAATCATTTACTATGATTTGAAACAGAACACAGATCATTGCTTTCGAGGGCTGCATAATTGCTGTTTAGACAGGAACCAGGGCTCATTGAGCACCTCACACGCGCAATGGGTCTAGGCACATTTTTCCATACATTTCTTTCTGCCTTATGGCTGCTGCAAGATGACAAAGATTTTTCTTTTTCAAATTTAAAGTGAAGTGAAACTTTGTTTCTTTATTCCCTGCAGCTATTTTTGCAAACTCTCTTGTCACTTAAGCTGATAAGACTCCTGTGCTCAGTTTAGAAATGTCAAGTTCTTTTTAAACTGCTCTTGTTACCGGGCTATGGAAAGAATGAGATAAATTTGGTTAAGCGTTGCTCGGAAACGGCAGTGGCATATAGACGTTTGTGAATTCAAGCAAGCTGTGTAGTATTTATTTAGCTGCAGTATATTTCCCAGTGCAACCCCCAGGCAATCTAGAAATACCGTGTCCCCACAACTTTCCCAGCCTCTGACCTCCTCATTCACCGCCTGTTTTGCTACGTAAGTTGAACCACATTTTTATAGCTTAGAGGGGGGTCAAATTTTCTCTGAAGGACAAAGGTGAGAATATCATTTACCCTAGGGAAGGGGAAAAATATGTTACTGAGCTAATGCAATCTCTGTCAACCCAGACACCACCACACCTTCTTTAATAGTCTCCCATTTACTTCATTTAAAAAAAAATCTAAACTCAAAATAACAGGAATCCACTAATCCTGATAAAGCTCTTTTTTTTCATTCTGTGTGAATTTTTATGTTCTTAAAGGTAGGTGGGGGGCGGGGGTGTAAAATACAGTTTCCATTCTGGTCAGGACTCCCCCACAAGGTTGCCAACTGTGCTTGCACTCGGCGGCACAGTGGCGCAGTGGTTCGCACCGCAGCCTCGCAGCTCCAGGGACCCGGGTTCAATTCTGGGTACTGCCTGTGTGGAGTTTGCAAGTTCTCCCTGTGACCGCGTGGGTTTTCGCCGGGTGCTCTGGTTTCCTCCCACTGCCAAAGACTTGCAGGTGATAGGTAAATTGGCCATTGTAAATTACCCCTAGTGTAGGTAGGTGGTAGGGAATATGGGATTACTGTAGGGTTAGTATAAATGGGTGGTTCTTGGTCGGCACAGACTCGGTGGGCTGAAGGGCCTGTTTCAGTGCTGTATCTCTTAATAAATATTCCAAGAGGTATTACTAAAAGCCATGTAACCACCCAGTCAAACAGACTTTCCCCCTACTCTCCAATTTTTTTTTTTAATAACTAATAAAGATTCAAGGCAAATGAGCAAAACAATGTTTTTTTAAGCTTCTAAGACTTTTCTCTTGGGTTTGCTTGTAGCAGTGGCTGGGAGAGTAATGTTTAATTCCTGGAGACTCCAGACCAATCCTGAAGGGTTGGCAACCCTACTCCCACACCACAGGCACAGCATGGTTAGATACAGAGTGAACATCATGTTTCCACCTTCCAGTGCTGGGACTCCAGACTTCAAACCCAAGGAGGCTGATAGGGTGAGTGCCTTGTGGTGAAAGACGCACTTTGGTCTGCCTGAAACCTGCTGATCTTCCAGTACGAAGAGCTGTCGACAACTGAGTGTTGCAGACTGGCACATTCCAAGGTCTGGGACGATGTGCTTGGGACAGCCACCGCAAAGGCTCAATGGGACCTGTCTGAGGTCCTCCTGCCATAGTATACCAAGGGGCTCGAAACCATGTAAAACCTCTTGGGCTGTACGCACAAGAGAATGTTTGACATGTAATGTAAATGTACATTGTAAATATAACCTGTAATGGCAAGTGTAGTGAGACACCTTTGTATTCACTGTATTGAAAGAAACAGAGGTATTGCACTTTATGTAATGTCAAATTTGAATTAAGTATTTTTACAAATTTTATGAATAAAGTATATTTTTACAAAATCCAGCTCCCTGGATGAGATTAAGATAAAGAAGAAAAAGTGTGCTTATGACAGATGCCAGGTAGTAAACAATATTGAGAACCAGGCTGAATATACCAGGTCCAGAGGGGAAGTGAAAAAGCATATAAGAGAAGCAAAGAGAGAGCATGAGAAGAGACTGGCAGCTAGCATTAAAGGAAATCCCAAAGTTTTCTATAGGCGTATAAATAGTAAAAGGGTGGTAAAAGGAAGAGTGGGGCCAATTAGAGACCAGAAAGGGGATTTACACATGGAGGCAGAGGGATAGCTGAGGTATTAAATGAATACTTTGCATCTGTCTTTACCAAAGAAGAAGATGCAATACAGGCAATGTTGAAAGATGAGGTAAGTCAGACACTAGAGGGGTTTAAAATTGATAAAGAGTAAGTATTAGATAGGCTGTCTGAACTTAAAGTGGATAAACCACTAGGGCCAGATGAGATGCATCCAAGGATACTGAGGGTAGTGAGGGTGGAAATCGCAGAGGCACTGGACATAATTTTTCAGTCTTCCTTAGACTCAGGAGTGGTGCCAGAGGACTGGAGAATTGCAAGCATTACACCGTTGTTCAAAAAAGGGTGCAAAGATAAGCCCAGCAACTACACGCCAGTCAGTTTAACTTCGGTGGTGGGAAACCTTCTAGAAAAAATAATTTGGGACAAAATCAATAGTCACATGGGCAAATGTGAGTTAATTAACGAAAGCCAGCATGGATTTCTTAAGGGAAAATCATGTTTAACTAACTTGCTTGAGTTTTTTGTGGAGGTAACAGAGAGGGCTGATGAGGGCAATGCTGTTGATGTGGGATACATGGATTTTCATTTGATACAATGCCACACAACAGACTTGTGAGCAAACTTGTAGCTCATGGAATAAATGGGATAGTAGCAACATGGAAACGAAAATAGCTGAGTGACAGGAAACAAAGAGTGGATGCTTTTTGGGCTGGAGGAAGGTTTGTAGTGGAGTTCTCCAGGGATCAGTGTTGGGACCCTTGCTTTTCCTGATATATATAAATAACCTAGACCTTGGTGTACAGTGCACAATTTCAAAGTTTGCAGATGATACGAAATTTGGAAGCATTTTGAATTGTGAGAAGGATCGTGTAGAACTTCAAAAGTACGTAGACAAGTTGGTGGAATGGGCAGACAGGTGGCAGATGAAGTTCAATGTAGAGAAATGTGAGGTCATTCATTTTGCTAGGAAGAATATGGAGAGACAACATAGAAGGGCACAATTCTAAAGGGGTACAGAATCAGAGGGACTTAGGTCAGTGTATGTGCATAAGTCATTAAAGGTGGCAGGACAGGTTGAGAGCGCAGTTAATAAAGCATACAGTATCCTGGGCTGTATTAATAGAGGCTTAGAGCACAAGAGCAAGGAAGTTATGTTAAACTTGTATAAGACACTAGTTCGGCCTCAGCTGGAGTATTGCATCAAATTCTGGGCGCGCACTTGAGGAAAGACGTGAGGGCATTGGAGAGAGTACAGAAACGATTCACGAGAATGGTTCCTGGGATGAGGAATTTCAGTTATCAAGATAGATTGGAGAAGTTAGGACTGTTTTCCTTGGAGAAGAGAAGGCAGAGAGGTGATTTGATAAAGGTATTCAAAATCATGAGGGTCTGGACAGAGTAGATAGAGAGAATCTGTTCCCACTCGAGAATGAAAAGGCACAGATTTAAAGTATTTGGTAAGAGAAGCAAAAGTGACATGAGGAAAAACTTTTTCACACAGCGAGTGGTTAAGGTTTGGAATGCACTGCCTGAGAACATGGTGGAGGCAGGTTCAATTGAAACATTCAAAAGGAGAATTAGACAGTTATATGAAAAGGAAGAATGTGCAGGGTTATAGGGAGAAGGCAGGGGAATGGGACTGAGGGAATTGCTGTTTCCGAGAGCCAGTGCGGACTCGATGGGCCGAATGGCTTCCTTCTTCACTGTAACAATTCTGTGATTCTGTGAAATAGCACTTTTTATTTCCCCAGGATGCCCCAAAATGCTTCACAGTCAATATGGAATTAATTTAGAAGTATATCACTGTGGTTTTGTAGGTAAAGATGAATGTTGTGAGAACAAGTGAAATTTGAACCGGACATTTATTTTAAGACAGCTAAGGAAGTTGCTTGCATGTTGGGTTATAAAGTTCGTATGTAAATGCTCCTAAGCTGCAGTTAATCACCAACAGCTTTTCTTGATGCATATCTGATAACGTCTAGTGCTGAGCCAACTTAAAATGTACGATCTAAGGCTCTTTAAATAATTTGATTATCTTACAGAGAGGATGCGGTATCTTTGAGAGGGGTTGTGTTCTGTCACAGGCTGTTATATTGTGCGATTTTCACCATATTGAATGATGTCGGCATAAGTTTAGATTCCTAAAGGCCATGAAGGAAAATGACACCTCCTGAAAGCAGTCCATAATAAATTAAGTTAGAAACAGCGGATGTAGTACTCTGCTGGGCCTCAGATAAAAGCATTTCAATCAAAATTTGATCTGGATGGCTTACAGTGTAAAAGAAATTAGGATTTAATTCAAACTGTCTGTCAGACCCAAAACGGTAAAATACATTGTAGATGTACCATGCTGGCAGACTACTTGCTGAGCATCCAGTATTAGATAAGCCTTAACTTCCTCCACCTAAACATCCCGAAGACCAAAGTGATAGTGGCTCCTGCAACAACATCTGCATGCCTGCTACCGACTCCCTCCTCCACCCCGGCCATTTGCTCAGGCTGATGCAGATTGTTCACAATCTCAGCATCCTGTTTGACTCGGAGCTGAATTTCCAACCTCGTGCCTGCCACTGCCTCTGTACTCTCACCTGCCTCCACCTTGATCTCAGCTGTCAGTTGCTGGACCCTTCACCCATGCCTTTATCACTTCCATCCTCCATTGCACTCTTGGCTGATCTCCCATTCTCAATAAAGTTCAGCTCATCCAAAAACTCCGTTGCCCGCATTCTATCCCAAACCAAGTCATACTTACCCATCACTCCTGTCCTTGCAGTTGTACACTGTGTCCTGGTCCCCAAAAGGCCTCAAATTTAAAATTCTTATTCTTGTGGCTTCAAATCCCTCCCTACTTCAAAGGAGTTGTACAAGATGAAATGAAAGTTGTAGAAATGTGGTAAACTGTAATTAAGATACCAGCAGACTTCAGGAGGTCTCTGCTATCTCTGCCAGCCACATATTGCTTCCCAAACTCTTCCTTCCCCTGACTCTGGCCTTTTGTGCAGACTGCCTTCCTTACTTTGTCCCAACATTGATGGCAGCACCTTCACCCACGTTGTTCTCTTTCAACATCTCTTCGGCTATGATTTTGGTTAACCCACAACATCTCTTGCTACCTGTCTTGAACCCCATTTCCTTGCACCTTGTGGAACATCCTGACACATTAATACAATATAAATTTATATAGTTATTGTCTTTTTTTTAGAGATACAGCACTGAAACAGGCCCTTTGGCCCACCGAGTCTGTGCCGACCAACAACCACCCATTTATACTAACCCTGCAGTAATCCCAAATTCCCTATCACCTACCTACACTAGGGGCAACTTACAATAGCCAATTTACCTATCAACCTGCAAGTCTTTGGCTGTGGGAGGAAACCGGAGCACCCAGCGAAAATCCACGCGGTCACAGGGAGAACTTGCAAACTCCGCACAGACAGTACCCAGAATCGAACCCGGGTCCCTGGAGCCATGAGGCTGCAGTGCTAACCACTGTGCCGCCCATTCTGAGAGTACATACCCTAATCTAGAACCTCCAGTATAGAATCATAGAAGGTTTAAGGCACAGAAGGAGGCCACTTGGCCCATTGTGTCTGTGCCAGCTGAAAAACAATCCACCTATTCTAATCCCACCTTCCAGCATTTGGTCTGTAGTCCTGCAGATTACGGCAATTGAGGTGCATATCCAGACTCCTTTTGATGAGTTGAGGGTCTCTGCCTCAACTAGTCTTTCAGGCAGTGAGTTCCAGACCCCCACCACCCTCTGGGTGAAAAAGCTTTTCCTCATCTACCCTCTACTTTTTCTAGCAATCACTTTAAATCTATGCACCCTTGTCACTGACCTCTCTGCTAAGGTGAATAGACCCTTCACCTCCACTGTAACCAGGCCCCTCAAAATTTTGTACATTTCAATCAGATCTCCTCTCAGCCTTCTCTGTTCCAAGGAGAACAATCCCAGCCTATCCAATCTTTCCTCATAGCTGCATTTTTCCAATCTTGACAACATCCTCGTAAGTCTCCTCTGTACTCTCTCTAGTGCAATTACATCCTTTCTGCAATGAGGTGACCATAACTATGCACATTACACAAGTTGTGGCCTAACCAATGAGTTATGCAGTTCCAGCACAACCTCTCTGCTCTTGTATTCTATACCTTGGCTAATAAAGGAAAGGATTCCATACGTCTTCTTAACCACCTTATCGACTTGTCCTGCTACTTTCAGGGATCTGTGGACATTCATTCCAAGGTCCCTCACTTCCTCTACACTTCTCAGCGTTTTCCCATTAATCGTGTATGATCTACACAAGGAGAATAAATACATAAATTATGTATGTAGTTATTGCACTTGATCATATTAACAATTAGGAACATCATTTAACAATATGTAGAGAAATAAATGATCTTTCACATTGTGTACATGACTGCATTTAAACAATTATGACCAAAATTAGAGGCAGCATTATTTTAAAATGAATTCTCCTCATACCTACTGATAAATATGACGAGTATGAATGTTACAAATTCTTATGGAGAGGGAGATATGCACAAGAATACATTTCTAAACTGTGTCAAAAGTAATTTTTTGTGTGAAATAAAACAGTAATAGAAATATACACATTGCAGACTATAGTTAAAGTGTCTGCTCATTTACTGACAGTGTTAAACACAGACTGTATGCTTACTCTGCAATGCACGCTGTTAAATTAAAAGCCTGCCCAAATTAACAGTGACAAGATAATCCTCAATGAACAATTTGTGCCAACATTTCAACATGTTATTATACTTCACAGATAATCAATGGGTGTTACTGTACTACTAGGCTTAATTATTAATTTGCTTAGGCCTATGTAAACACTGTAAATTTATTCGTTGATAAGATTGTTTCAAACTTTAAGGTGACCTTGCTTTTTCAAATTCCAGAAAGCTGATTATTTTTAAATGTTTGCAAATGTTGAAGGCGGATTGAAGACTGTACTTCAGAACCTAAGATCATTAAATTTGCTTCAATTTTCCAACTTTAAATCTGGTGATGTGCACTTGCTTTGGTGCTTAATTATGAATCGGGTACTTGGTGGGTGGTTGCACGGACGCAAACCATGAGTAGCATTGGAGCTAAGAGTTTGAAATTGAGGCATGCATGAATGAATTATGGGCTCAAATCACAAGGCATGGTTATCACCTCAGAAACACTGCTGAGTCATCGGTTTTATTTTTAGTACATTCACAGTTTTTAAACTACATTTACTCTACTCCCAGATAAAAGATTGGAGACAAATTGGCAATGTGGCCAGATAAGTTGTTTGACCTGTAAATTAGCCAGGATGCAGAATCTTTGTTAAAAGCAAAATACTGGAGATGCTGAAAATCTGAAATAAAAAGCAGTAAATGCTGGAAATACTCAGCAGGTCTTCCAACGTCTGTGGAGAGAGAAACATAGTTAACGGGCCAAATCTTCTCTCCTTAGTCCCTGTTGGAATGGCAGGAGCACTTTCAGGTCAGGAACCTGATTCACTGATTTGCACACCCAGTCGTTGCTCTTTCCCAGAGGAAACTAATTATCATCCAGCCTCCCTGACCAATTAGGGAAGGTGGGTGACATGACACATCCATTCTGTCAAAGGAAGGATTTCTGATTTGCTATGAATATGCTTCTATTTTTTTTTCAGGGGGACTTGTATTTTAGAATTATGGACATTGGTTCATTTGGGAAAACTGGAAAGATTCCATGGATGTGGTTTTTTACAAGGGCCACAGAGAGGTCTTGTTTGAAAACAAACCTTTACTGGATGCCACATGCCTTAAGCTCAATAAACAATAGAAACTGTGGCAACCTGGGGAAGATGTTTACAGAGAAGTGGCATGTCAAGATTTATGGTGGTCAGGAGGTTTTTCTTTTGGGATATTGTTTTGGTTTAGTTGGGGCGTGGACTGTTTTGAAGGCAGTTGGATTTGTAGCCTGCTGAAAAGAGACACCTAGCTCCTCTTTCTCTACCTCTTTGAAATAACCTTGCAAATCCAGTGTGTGAGAGCCAAAACCCCTTGTGCTTCATTTCTCCTGAGGAGCACCTGGAAATCCTGCCAGATTACTTTTCAATACCGCCTGAAAAGAACTGCTCCAGAAAAGATCCCAGTGACCCAGCTACGTGTACTCGAACACCAAATTGTATGCCATTTTTGGGGCACCACATATTTCATCCTTTTCAAAAATTAGCAAGTATTTGGCCAAAGTATTGTCAGGCAAACCCCGCACCTGCCAAGATTGAGGCACACAGGATTTCGCCACATGAGCATTAAAACTTAAAAATTGCAAGTTCCTGACTGGAAAGACATTTGCATAGTAACAGACGGTGTTGAAACAATGGGGACCTAATAGTAGCTTCCCCAATACACAGAAGTGGTCAGATCAGTTTTAGTCACATGACTAACTGGCCGTTGCAGAGGTTTGAACTGAGAGTTTTAAATTGGAGAAAACAGTACTTGAGATCTGAAAACTCCTGGCTCCTGGTTTGAGAAGACCTGTCCTCTCTTGCCTGCTCATCTCTCAGGGAATTGAAACCATTGAAGACATGTAAACTCAGAGAGATAAAAATCTCCTACATGAACAAGGTTTACAAAGAATACTGGGCCCCAATGAAACGCAAGATCATATCCTCAATCAAGGACTACAGCGAGCTCAAGAAACAGTAACAAGATATTGCCTCAAACTGTGCTACTTGTCTTTTCTTCTGCGGCACAGTGGCACAGTGGTTAGCACTGCAGCCTCACAGCTCCAGGGACCCGGGTTCGATTCTGGGCACTGCCTGTGTGGAGTTTGCAAGTTCTCCCTGTATCTGCGTGGGTTTTCTCCGGGTGCTCCGGTTTCCTCCCACAAGCCAAAAGACTTGCAGGTTGGTAGGTAAATTGGCCATTATAAATTGTCACTAGTGTAGGTAGGTGGTAGGGAAATATAGGGACAGATGGGGATGTTTGGTAGGAATGTAGGATTAGTATAAATGGGTGGTTGATGGTCGGCACAGACTCGGTGGGCCGAAGGGCCTGTTTCAGTGCTGTATCTCTAATCTAATCTAATCTAATCTTTTCTGTCCCGATTTGCATGTGTGTACCATGTGTGCATGCCTGCCAGGGCACGTCGTATATCGTAGGCGTTAACCATATTAGAGCTTAAGTTTAAGCTTTAATAACATTTCTGCTTTCTTCTTTAAACCTCAGAAAGCCTGTGTGAATTGGTTTCTTTGTCTTATAATTGGAAAGTTGTGAACAAGGATTCACAAAAAGGGGAGCTCAAAACATAGTGTGTTTAAAATTAAACCCTGTCACGATAAGACCGGGTGAAGATAGTAACAGATCCCTAGACACCTTTCGCACCTGGTCGTAGCAGTATTATTTTTTGTTTTTTTAAAAATCTCTGGAGAGAGAGAATTTCTTTTTTTCTTTAACCTCTGTGTGTGTGTGTGTGTATTGGGTATTTAAAATGGGGACTTTCATATTTCAATCTGTGTGTTAATGCTTTGCTTCGTTACTGGATAAGTCTTGTTTTATAATAAACTGATAATTTTGTTCATTAAAGAAACCTGGTTGGTCTACTTTATACTGGGATAAAGAGGAGAATATATGATTGACCATATTGGTAACTGGGTAAATATTTAAATATATGTTGTGACCTGTGGAGAGGTGGAACTAGAAAAGACAGTGCACTCCTCCCACCTCGGTCATAACATATAATTGGGGGTTCTATGTGGGATAACCCAAAGCCGAAGACGTGCAATTGTACGTGGAGTAATAATAATTGAAAGAGGAAAAGTAAAAAAAAACAGGTTTCTTGTCATGAGAGTAAAGTTTACACTACTGGAATGGATTTGTCGGTTGCCATGATCTTTCTGGAGAAGGAGGACCTATCCCTGAGTGATTTGAGAAACTAATGCTATTAGCATTGGCAGCAAAATTGGAGTTAGAGTTAAAACCAGGAGCTAAGAAAGCAGACATAATTGAAGTAATAGCACAGTATTTGAAATTGGAAGAAGGAAAAGGCAAGCCAGATGATAATTCAGTTGATTTAGCTAGGATTCAGTTGCAGATGAAGCAGCTTAAACTGGAAAGGGAAAGAGAATTGGAAACGAAAAAACTTGAGCTTGAACAGGAAAAAGAAATGAAAAAACGTGAGCTACAATTTCAAAGACAGCAAGCAGAGTGGCAGGACAGAGAAAGAGAAGGAAAGGAATTCAAATTAAAAAAGCTGGAACTAAGACAAAAGAGTGACTTTGATTCCAGGGAAAATTCTGGTGAGGAAAGATCTGACTCCAGCCCAGGACCCAGTGGAGAGTTGTTTAAATTTGTGCAAGTCCTCCCGAAGTTTGAGGAAAAGAATGTCGAGGCATTTTTAATTTCATTCGAAGAGATAGCTAGACAGATGAAGTGGTCAAAGGAAAGCTGGACACTGCATATGCAAAGCTGGTTGATAGGCAGAGCTCATGAAGTTTATGCAATGCTTTCTGAGGCGGCTTCTGCAGATTATGAGATGGCAAAAAAGGCCTTTCTTGCTGTGTATGAGTTAGTCCCTGAAGTTTATAGGCAGAGATTTCAGAACCTCTGGAGACAGCCTGGGCAGACTTAGAATTTGAGAGGGTAAAGCAAATTGATTTTGCTCATTGGATACAGGCACTAAAGGTAGAGGCTACATATGAGAACCTTAGGGAAATAATTCTCCTGGAAGAATTTTAAAATTCATTCCCTCCGTTAGTAAGAACCTATGTAGAGAACCAAAAGGTTTCAACAGCCAGACAGGCAGCTGAAATCGCTGATGATTAAGAGCTTGTTTACAAGCCCAAACCTTTTGTCTGTCACCCCCACAAACCTGAAAAGGATAGAAGGTGGGAGGGTGAAAGGAAGGCAAGTAGCTGGGGACAAGAAGGGACAGCTGGGATCTCCTCCTCAGGCCAGAAAGGAAGAAGCTGAGAGTGGAAGTGAGGTCTGAAAACCTAAGTGTTACCATTGTCACAAGGTGGGACACCTTTGTGCAGAATGCTGGAAGTTGCGGGGTAAAGCCATGGGACATATTGGGGAACACAAATCCAATGCAGAGAAAGAGACCCTGACTTAGAGTATGACAGATCAGGCTGTAGCTCTGACTGCAGCTGTAAGGCCAAATACA
Organism: Heterodontus francisci; assembly: GCF_036365525.1. Taxonomy (NCBI): domain Eukaryota; kingdom Metazoa; phylum Chordata; class Chondrichthyes; order Heterodontiformes; family Heterodontidae; genus Heterodontus; species Heterodontus francisci. The sequence continues at coordinate 93,639,977 of NC_090384.1, read as the reverse complement.
AAAAACAATGTGAGTGCAGGGCACATGAACAAGATACCTGTGAGTTATAGGGAATTCTTGTCAAAATGAAAAGTCCCTTAAGTGAGGCAGGTAAACCTATCGTTATACTTTGGGATACAGGATCCACCCAAACTCTTTTGTTGGGGAAGGGCATAACTTTTCCAGAGAGCGCACTAAATGCCAAGGTTTTAATGAATGGTATTGGTGGGAGTTTATATCTGCACCTTTGTATTGGGTGCACCTAGAGTGTGACCTAATGTCTGAAATGGTAACTGTAGGAATTGTCCATAGTTTGCCAGTAGACAGAGTTGACTTACTCCTGGGGAATAATTTGGCCGGAGCGAAGGTAGTAGCTTCTCCAGTAGTCACGGAAAAACCACGTGAAGTTAAAGAGACAGAACAGTTGCAGGAAAAGTTTCCAGGAACTTTTTCTTCATGTGTAGTGACCCAAGCAATGGTTAAACAAGTTCCATTGGCAGAGGTCAAATTGACGCCACAGACAGATAGTTGACTATCTGAAACTTTATTTGGGGATTTGGAGGAAATCTGAAGGAAATGTTTCATAAGTCTTCTCTGATCAAGGCTCAGCAAGCCAATCCAGAGTTAAATAAAGTGGAACAATCGTGCTAACAGAAGTTGAGGTTAGGGAGTTCCAGAAGGCTACTGTATTAAACATGGAGTTCTGATGAGGAAGTGGAGACCTCCTCACAGACATGTGGATGAAGAATGGACGTTTGTTCACCAGATAGTGGTAACGCCCAAGTATCGCCGGGAACTATTAAGCATAGCCCATGAAATTCCTATAGAAGGACATGTGGGGATCCGGAAGACCAAATCACGTATAGGTCGACATTTTTATTGGCCAGGTCTTTCCAAGGACGTGGTACGGTTTTGTAAAGCGTGCCATACATACCAGATTATGGGAAAACTGCAACCTGCCATAAAGCCGGCACCTCTAATTCCCATACCAGTTTTTGGGGAACCATTTAGTTGGGTGTTGGTAGACTATGTAGGACCTTTACTGAAAACAAAAGCGGGACACCAGTATTACTCATTATCATGGATACAGCTACTCGGTTCCCAGAGACCATTCCCTTGAGAACAATTTCTGCTAAGGTAGCGGTAGGGAATTTTTCCAGTTTTTCACTAGATATGGATTACCAATTGAGATTCAGTCGGATCAAGGTTCCAATTTTATGTCTAAAATTTTTCAGCACGTTATGGGTAGTTTGAGTATAACACAGTTAAAGTCTTCAGCATAACCCCCCAGACACAGGGTGCTTCAAAAAGGTACCATAAGATGCTCAAAATGATGATCAGGGCATACTGTCATGAATATCCCCATGATTGCGATAAAGGGCGAGAATTTCTTTTGTTTGCCACTGGGGATTCACCTAATGAATCTACTGGTTTTAGTCCTTTTGAATTGGTTTATGGACAAGAGGAAAGATGTCCTCTAAAACTAATTAAAGAAAGGTTTTTAGAACAGAGGGACGAATGTTCTATGCTAGATTATGTATCCGTGTTCCGGGAGCAGCTCACAAGAGCCTGCAAAATGGCTCAGGAACACCTTAAAGCTTCCCAAACAACTATGAAGGAATGGGCAGACAAGCATGCCAAGACTCAAACATTTCAACCAGGGGATGAGGTGTTAGTATTACTGCCTTTACAGGGTGAACTGTTGAAAGCCTGGTTCAGTGGTCCATATAAAGTGGTCAAGAATAGGTACATTTTTTGATTGACCCCCCAGATCGCTGGAAAAAGAATTGGCTGTGTCACATCAATATGTTGAAACAAAATCATCACTAGGAGAAGGATAAGTGAGCACAGGATGTCAGGTAGCAGGAACAGTGAAGAATGAAAGCGATAGTGAGGATGATGCAGAAGCAGACCTAGACAATTCTATAATTGAACATCCTACTATCCGGTTAGCTAACACTGAATTGTTAGGGAGATTGGACACGATGCGTTCCTATTTAGATGCAGAACGACGAGAAAACCTAAGAACGCAACTCATGGCCTTTAAAAGAGTCTGTAGGGACAAGCCAAGATGTACAACTTTAGAACAAAGAACAGTACAGCACAGGAACAGGCCATTCGGCCCTCCAAGCCTGCGCCGATCTTGATGCCTGCCTAAACTAACACCTTCTGCACTTCCGGGGCCAATATCCCTCTATTCCCTTCCTATTCATGTATTTGTCATGATGTCTCTTAAATGTCGCTATCGTATCTGCTTCCACCACCTCCCCTGGCAGCAAGTTCCAGGCACTCACCACCCTCTGTGTAAAAAACTTGCCTCGCACATCCCCTCTAAACTTTGCCCCCTTGCACCTTAAACCTATGTCCCCTAGTAACTGACTCTTCCACCTTGGGAAAAAGCTACTGACTATCCACTCTGTCCATGCCGCTCATAACTTTGTAAACCTCTATCATGTCACCCCTCCACCTCCGTCGTTCCAGTGAAAACAATCCGAGTTTTTCCAACCTCTCCTCATAGCTAATGCCCTCCAGACCAGGCAACATCCTGGTAAAACTCCTCTGTACCCTCTCCAAAGCCTCCACGTCCTTCTGGTAGTGTGGCGACCAGAATTGCACGCAATATTCTAAGTGTGGCCTAACTAAGGTTCTGTACAGCTGCAACATGACTTGCCAATTTTTATACTCTCTGCCCCGACCGATGAAGGCAAGCATGCCGTATGCTTTCTTGACTACCTTATCCACCTGCGTTGCCACTTTCAGTGACCTGTGGACCTGTACGCCCAGATCTCTCTGCCTGTCAATACTCCTAAGGGTTCTGCCATTTACTGTATACCTCCCACCTGCATTAGACCTTCTAAAATGCATTACCTCACATTTGTCCGGATTAAACTCCATCTGCCATTTCTCCGCCCAAGTCTCCAACTGATCTATATCCTGCGGTATCCTCTGACAATCCTCATCATTATCCGCAACTCCGCCAACTTTTGTGTCGTCCGCAAACTTACTAATCAGACCAGCTACATTTTCCTCCAAATCATTTATATATACTACAAACAGCAAAGGTCCCAGCACTGATCCCTGCGGAACACCACTAGTCACATTCCTCCATTCAGAAAAACACCCATCCACTGATACCCTCTGTCTTCTATGACCGAGCCAGTTCTGTAACCATCTTGCCAGCTCACCTCTGATCCCGTGTGACTTCACCTTTTGTACCAGTCTGCCATGCGGGACCTTGTCAAAGGCTTTACTAAAGTCCATATAGATAACATCCACTGCCCTTCCTTCATCAATCATCTTCGTCACTTCCTCAAAAAACTCAATCAAATTAGTAAGACACGACCTCCCCTTCACAAAACCATGCTGTCTCTCGCAAATAAGTTTGTTTGTTTCCAAATGGGAGTAAATCCTGTCCCGAATAATCCTCTCTAATAGATTCCCTACCACTGACGTAAGGCTCACCGGCCTATAATTTCCTGGATTATCCTTGCCACCCTTCTTAAACAAAGGCACAACATTGGCTATTCTCCAGTCCTCTGGGACCTCACCTGTAGCCAATGAGGATGCAAAGATTTCTGTCAAGGCCCCAGCAATTTCTTCCCTTGCCTCCCTCAGTATTCTAGGTTAGATCCCATCAGGCCCTGGGGACTTATCTACCTTAATGCTTTGCAAGACACCCAACACCTCCTCCTTTTTGATAATGAGATGACTGAGACTATCTGCATTCCCTTCCCTAGGCTCATCATCCACCAAGTCCTTCTCTTTGGTGAATACTGATGCAAAGTACTCATTTAGCACCTTGCCCATTTCCTCTGGCTCCACACATAGATTCCCTTCTCTGTCCTTGAGTGGGCCAACCCTTTCCCTGGTTACCCTCTTGCTCTTTATATACGTATAAAAAGCCTTGGGATTTTCCTTAATCCTGTTTGCCAATGACTTTTCATAACCCCTTTTAGCCCTCCTAACTCCTTGCTTAAGTTCCTTCCTACTGTCTTTATATTCCTCAAGGGCTTCGTCTGTTCCTAGCCTTCCAGCCCTTACAAATGCTTCCTTTTCCTTTTTGACTAGGCTCACAATATCCCGTGTTATCCAAGCTTCCCGAAACTTGCCAAACTTGTCTTTCTTCCTCACAGGAACATGCTGGTCCTGGATTCTAATCAGCTGACGTTTGAAAGACTCCCACATGTCAGATGTTGATTTACCCTCAAACAGCCGCCCCCAATCTAAATTCTTCAGTTCCTGCCTAATATTGTTATAATTAGCCTTCCCCCAATTTAGCACCTTCACCCGAGGACTACTCTTATCCTTATCCACAAGTACCTTAAAACTTATGGAATTATGGTCACTGCTTCCGAAATGCTCCCCTACTGAAACTTCGACCACCTGGCCGGGCTCATTCCCCAATACCAGGTCCAGAATGGCCCCATCCCTAGTTGGACTATCTACATATTGTTTCAAGAAGCACTCCTGGATGCTCCTCACAAATTCTGCCCCATCCAAACCCCTAGCACTAAGTGAGTCCCAGTCAATATAGGGGAAGTTAAAATCACCCACCACCACAACCCTGTTACCTTTACATCTTTCCAAAATCTGTCTACATATCTGCTCCTCTACCTCCCGCTGGCTGTTGGGAGGCTTGTAGTAAACCCCCAACATCGTGACTGCACCCTTCCTATTCCTGAGCTCCACCCATATTGCCTCGCTGCATGACCCCTCTGAGGTGTCCTCCCGCGGTACAGCTGTGATGTTCTCCTTAACCAGTAATGCAACTCCCCCACCCCTTTTACATCCCCCTCTATCCCGCCTGAAGCTTCTAAAGCCTGGAACATTTAGCTGCCAATCCTGCCCTTCCCTCAACCAAGTCTCTGTAATAGCAACAACATCATATTTCCAAGTACTAATCCAAGCTCTAAGTTCATCTGCCTTACCTGTTATGCTTCTTGCATTGAAACAAATGCACTTCAGATCACCAGTCCCGCTGTGCTCAGCAACATCTCCCTGCCTGCTCATCCTCTTTAGTCCTACTGCCCTTATTTACTATGTCCTCCTCATTTATTTCACTAGCTGTCCTACTGCTCTGGTTCCCACCACCCTGCCACACTAGTTTAAACCCTCCCGAGTGACGCTAGCAAACCTTGCAGCCAGGATATTAGTGCCCCTCCAGTTTAGATGCAACCCGTTTAGCCACCCATGATGTGTATGTCGGGGAATCCTTTCCTATAAAACAGCATCCTTATCATTTAAGTCCAGAGAAACAGGCCCAGGTAAAAGCAGAAATCCAATACATGCTGGAAAACCACCTAATTGAAACCAGTCAAAGCTGCTGGAGTTCCCCAGTGGCGTTAGTGTCGGAACTTGATGGTTCAACTAGATTCTGCATGGACTACACAAAGGTTAATACAGTAACAAAGGCAGACTTCAACCCAATTCCTCGCTTGGAAGACTGTATTGACAGAATGGGCAGTGTCATGTTTCTTACAAAAATAAATTTGTTAAAGGGATAATCGCAGGTTCCTTTAACACTCTGAGCTAAAGAAATATTGGCCATTGTCATACCAGACGGTCTTTTGCAATGCTGAGTGATGCCATTCAGACTAAAAAAATGCCTCAGCAGCTTTTCAGAGACGAACGAACCAAGTGGTAGCCAGTGTTCCTAACTGTGTGGTTTACCTTGATGATGTGCTGGTATACAGTGATACTTGGAAGGACCACTTGGAACAACTAGAATCTCTGTTTAGAAAATTGCAATTGGCTGATTTAGTGATAAACCTTACCAAATGTGAATTTGCAAAAGTGAGAGTAAACTACCTCGGGCATATAGTTGGGCAAAACCAAGTGTTGGTAAGAACACCGAAAGTACAAGCATTGGTGGAGTTCCCTACTCCTAAGACTAAACGAGAAATCATGAGGTTTTTGGGGGATTTGTGGTTTCTACTGCAAGTTTGTAACAAATTTTAGTACTATAACTGCTCCACTGACAAATTTGCTGCAAACCAAAAATGCCACATAGTGTGTTCAGGAAAGTGCCAAGCATCTTTTAAGAGGCTGAAACCTATTTTGATCAATCAACCAGTGTTGGTTGCCTCAAATTTCACTAAGCCCTTCAAGATAGCAATTGATGCTAGTGACCTGGGGGTCAGTGCAGTCTTGTTACAAGACGGTGAATTGGGCATAGAAAGGCCAGTGGGATACTTTTCCAAAAAGCTAAATCAACACCAAAAGGGATAATCAACAGTGGAAAAAGAAACCCTGGGCTTATTACTAGCTCTTAAGCATTTTGAGGTTTATGTCCACCTTGACTACAGAGAGACACTGGCATATACTGATCATAACCCCCTAGCCCTTGTGGAAAAATTCAAAAACCAGAATGCCAGACTATTTCAATGGAGTTTACTGTTTCAACCTTATCACTTAAAGATGCTTAACATTGTGTGGAAAAACAATGTAATTGCTGATGCTTTATCTAGAATTTAACTTTGCTTTGAGTTATCTGAGTGCAAAGATGGTACAAAGCAGAACTGTAGTAGTTATAAAGAGTAAATGAGAACGAGCGTGTAAACCTGTTTTAAAATATTTTTCCCACACTATGCAGTGAAATGCATTTAAAAATGGCATTTCATTCCTCCAAGGATGGAAATGTTATGAAAGTGTTTTTTTAAAAAATACTTTTTTGGGGACTGGTATTTTAGAATTATGGACATTGGTTCATTTGGGAAAATTTAAAAGGTTCCATGGATGTGTTTTTTTACAAGGGTCACTGAGAGGTCTTGTTTGAAAACATACCTTTACTGATGTCACTTGCCTTGAGCTCAATAAACAACAGAAACCTTGGTGACTTGGGGAAGATGTTTACAGAGGAGTGACATGTCAAGATTTGTGGTGGTCAAGAGGTTTCTCTTTGGGTATTGTTTTGGTTCTTTGGGGGTGTGGACTGTTTTGAAGGTAGTTAGGTTTGTAGCCTGCTGAAAAGAAACACCCAGCTCCTCTTTCTTTACCTCTTTGAAAAAACCCTGTGAATCCAGTGTGTGAGAGCTAAAACCCCTGATGCTGCATTTCTCCTGAGAAGTACCTGGAAAGCTGGCCAGATTACTTTTCACGCTGCCTGAAAACTGCTTCAGCAAAGATCCCAGTGACTCATCTATGTGTACTCAGATGCTAGATGTATGCCATTTTTAGGGCACAACGTATCTCATCCTTTTTCTTCAAGAATGAGCAAGTATTTGGCCAAAGTTGCCTTTTTTTTTGTAAATGATTTCTGGAGAGAGAGAATTTATTTTTTTCTTCAACCAATGTGTGTGTGTGTGTGTGTGTGTGTGTGTGTGTGTGTGTGTGTGTGTGTGTGTGTGTGTGTGTGTATGTTGGGTATTTAAAACAGGAACTTTCATATTTCAATCTGTGTGTTAATGCTTTGCTTCGTTACTGGATAAGTCTTGTTTTATAATAAACTGATAATTTTGTTGTTCATTAAGGAAACCTGGTTGCTGTATTTTATTCTGGAATAAAGAGTATATGATTGACCGAATCAGTAACTGGGTAAACACTTAAATATATGTTGTGACCTTAAATATATGTGGAGAAGTGGAACTAGAAATAGACAGTGCACGCCTCCCATCTCAGTCGTAACAGATTAAAGGGACCATGGTATGTGTTACTAGGCCTCACCAGCACTTCAATTTTTGAGGCTACAGCAACCACAAGAATGATGAAATGGCTCTTAATGGGAGGTCCTGCTGTGGGATCTGAGGGGCTGCATTGAAGTGAGCTCTCCTAAGGACAGGAAGAAGAACCTCTCCAATCAAGAAGGAGTGAATGGAAGTGGCCGAGGATGTCAGCAGAAGCAGTGTGTTTTCTCCAACCTGGTGGCTGTGCACCGAGGATCCAGGACCTTGGGAGGGCATGACAGGTGAGTTATGTAACACTTTCAGGTGCCAGGCCCCTGCTCTACTTTCCCAGTGTTCTCCTGCACAGCATGCCTCAAGTCAGCACAACTTGCAGCTCCACTCATTCCTCTCTTTCTCCAGGCACCTCACATCCCCATCCAAACAGCCAACGCACACTCACCTGCAGTCCTTTTGCAACCATGCCTCACAGTTACCCTCCACAAATGGTGTCCTTCCCTGCTCTGCACACAAGCCGCTACAAATACTCATACTTCTCTGCTTTCTCTCCTCGCAAAAGAGAACACACCATTTGGCAAGAGGCAGAGACCCATGGAAGTGGGGGAGTGGTCCTCCAGTGACAGGCACCTTGTTGGCCATTGGCATCGCTTGCCCTATGTGAAGGAGTGATCTGCTGTGACAGTCAGAGTCTCCTGAGGCACAGGTGCTCAGACATGTCGATAGAACTAGTCTTCTGCCTGTGGACTCTCTGCTTGTGTTGAGGATCTCACCTCCTTCCAGCTGGATCTGTACCCATTCCATCTGCCCTGTGGAGGGGAATGCAGTTGAGGAGAAGGCAGCTGGTGTTGCTGCTGCTGGGTCTGTGGTCAAGAGGTGTGGTCTCTGCTCTTGCCCCTCAGCAGGGGTGGTAGGTGGAGCTGCATTAGCTGCTCCCATGCTGTGGTAAAGGCTGGCAGCAGAGTAGTGCAACTGAAGGTGAGTGAAGTGCTAGACAGGTGAAGTGCCTTCCAAGAAGTTGGCAATCACCTGTGAAGCAGCGAAATCACTCTCGGAGAAGTACTTTGAACAGGAGATTGTCAATGGCCATGGCTGAAGCTCTTCAGTCAAACTGATCAAAGCCGGTCGATTTCACTGAAGAAGCATTCCCCACTACACACTCACTTTGGTGACAGGTCGGAAATTTGGTCCCCTGGCTGGGAAATCCAGGATTTAGGGTTAAAACAGGTCTTAATTGCCTTAACGATCACAACCATTTCCTACTTACTTACTGACAGATCCAAGGGCCTCCCCACTCCCCTTCAATCCTGCCCTGGGTAAAGCTCGAAGAGTGCAGGATGACATCGGGATCCCAACCTGACGGTAATTTCTGGGACTAATTTACCCCACACACACCGGAGCCTGTCTGCACTGGGCTGGGAAAATTCTGCTCAAAGTTGCAGGTCAATCTTTCATCATTTGACCTTTGGTCATCAACCTGAAACATTAACTCTGTGTCTCTCTCCACAGATGCTGCCAGACCTGCTGAGTATTTCCAGCATTTTCTGTTTTTATTGCAAAAGCTTTGTCGCGGGTCATAGAATGGTTACAGCCAAGGAGGCTATTCCGCCCATTGGGTCCGTGCTTGCTCTCTGCAACAGCAACTCACCTAGTCCCACTCCCCTGCCTTTTCCCCATAACCCTCCAATTTCTTTCTCTTCAGATAATTATAAAATTCTCTTTTGAAGGCCTCGATTGAATCTGCCCCCACCACACTCTCACGCAGTGCATTCCAGATCCTAAGCACTTGCTGTGTAAAAGGTTTTCCTCATGTCATGTTGCTTTTTTTCCTATCACCTTAAATCAGTATCCTCTGGTTCTGAATCCTTCCACCAAAGGGAACAGTTTCTCTACATCTACTCTGTCCCGACCCCCCATGATTTTGAACACCTCTATCAAATCTCTTCATAATCTTCTCTTCTCCAAAGAGAACAGCCCCAGCTTCTTCAATCTGTTCATGTAACTGAAGTTCCTCATCCCTGGAAGCATTCTCATGAATCTTTTCTGCACCCTCTCTAATGCCTTCACATCCTTCCTGAAATATGGCACCCAGAACTGAACACAATATTTCAGTGAAGGCCGAACTAGGGTTTTATACATGCTGATCATAACTTCCTTGCTTTGGTACTCTATGCCCCTATTTATAAAGTCCTGAATCCTGAATGCTTTATGAACTGTTTTTCAATTTGTACTGCCACCTTCAATGATTTGTGCTCATATATCCCATAATATTCAAATGATGCAGATCTAAAGATTAATAGATATGCAAGGCCTGACAAAGTGTGACTATCAATGCACCAAGTGATTCTTTACAAGTGATACAATGAATTTGATTGATTGACAGTTCTTTATTCAGGTGCCTTTGGACTGGAACATATAGTGGAGATGTCTTATGTCTCGAATTTCAGTTCAGTTGAATAAGCAACTCGGCTCTTGTCCAGTGGGTGGAAATTTCATACCATCCATACTAACTAACGTGCTGTGAAGCTCTTTAATCGTTTCATCCAAAGGTCTTAGTCATAGAATCATAGAAACATAGAAAATAGGAACAGGAGTAGGCCGTTCCGCCCTTCGAGTCTGCTCCGCCATTCATTATGATCATGGCTGATCATCCAACTCAGTAACCTGTTCCCAGTTTCCCCCCATATCCTTTGATCCCTTTTGCCCCAAGAGCTATATCTAACTCCTTCTTGAAAACATACAATGTTTTGGCCTCAATGGCTTTCTGTGGTAGCAAGTTCCACAGGCTCATCATTCTCTGGGTGAAGAAATTTCTCCTCATCTCAGTCCTGAAAGGTTTACCCCGTATCCTTAGACTATTACCCCTGGTTCTGGACTCATCCATCATTGGGAACATCTTTCCTGCATCTACCCTGTCAAGTCATTAGAATTTTATAGGTTTCTATAAGATCCCCCCTCACTCTTCTGAACTCCAGCGAATATAATCCTAACCAACTCAATCTCTCCTCATACTTCAGTCCCACCATCCCAGGAATCAGTCTGGTAAACTGTCGCTGCACTCCCTCTAGAGCAAGAACATCCTTCCTCAGATAAGGAGACCAAAAATTGCACACAATATTCCAGGTATGGCCTCACCAAGGCCGTGTATAATTGCAGAAAAACATCCCTGCTCCTGTACTCGAATCCTCTCACTATGAAGGCCAACATATCACTTGCCTTTTTTACCGCCTGTTGGACCTGCATGTTTACCTTCAGCGACTGGTGTACGAGAACACCCTGGTCTTGTTGCATATTCCCCTCTCTCAATTTAAAGCCGTTCAGATAATAATCTGCCTTCCTGTTTTTGCTACCAAAGTGGATAACCTCACATTTATCCACATTATACTGCATCTGCCATGCATTAGCCCACTCACTCAACTTGTCCAAATCACCCTGAAGCCTCTCTGCATCCTCCTCACAACTCACCCTCCCACCCAGTTTTGTGTCATCTGCAAATTTGGAGGTATTCCATCTAGTTCCCTCATTTAAATCATTAATATATATTGTGAATAGCTGGGGTCCTAGCACCGATCCCTGTGGTACCCCACTAGTCACTGCCTGCCATTTGGAAAAAGACCCATTTATTCCTACTCTTTGTTTCCTGTTTGCCAACCAATTTTCTATCCATTGCAATACACTACCCCCAATCCCATGCGCTTTAATTTTACACGCTAATTTCTTATGTGGGACTTTGTCGAAAGCCTTCTGAAAGTCCAAATAAGCCACATCCACCAGCTCCCCCCATTAACTCTACTAGTTACATCCTCGAAGAATTCTAGTAGATTTGTCAAGCATAATTTTCCTTTTGTAAATCCATGTTGACTCTGTCCGATTCTACCACTGTTCTCCAAGTGCTCTGTTATAAAATCGTTGATAATGGATTCTAGAATTTTCCCCACAACCGATGTCAGGCTGACTGGTCTATAATTCCGCGTTTTCTCTCTACCTCCCTTTTTAAATAGTGGGGTTACATTAGCTACCCTCCAATCTGTAGGAACTGGTCCAGAGTCTATAGAATCTTGGAAGATGACCACCAATCCATCCACTATTTCTTGGGCTACTTCCTTATGTACTCTGGGATGTAGATTATCAGGCCCTGGGGATATATTGGCCTTCTATCCCATCAATTTCCCCAACACCATTTCTCTACTAATACTCAGTTCCTCTCTCTCACTAAACCCTGCGTCCCTAAAATTTCTGGTATACTTGTGTCCTCCTTTGTGAAGACAGAACCAAAGTATGCATTTATTTGGTCAGCAATTTCTTTGTTCCCCATAATAAATTCCCGTTTCTGACTGTAAGGGACCTACATTTGCCTTTACCAATCTTGTTCTCTTCACATACCTATAGAAACTTTTACAGTCAGTTTTTATGTTCCCTGCAAGCTTACTCTCGTACTCTATTTTCCCCTTCTTAATCAATCCCTTGGTCCTCCTTTGTTGAATTCTAAACTGCTCCCAATCCTCAGGTCTGTTGTTTTTTCTGGTGAATTTGCATACCTCTTCCTTGGATCTATTGCTATCTCTAATTTTCCTTGTAAGCCATGGTTTGGCTACCTTTCCCATTTTACTTGGGCGCCAGACAGGAATAAACAATTATTGCCGTTCACCCATGCGCTCTTTGAATGTTTGTCATTGCCTATCCACCATCATCCCTTTAAGTAACGTTTCCCAATCCATCATGGCCAACTCGCACCTCATACCTTCGTAGTTTCCTTTATTAAGATTCAGGTCCCGAGTCTCAGAATCAACTTCGTCACTCTCCATCTTGATGAAGAATTCTATCATATTATGGTCGCTCATCCTCAAGGGGTCTCGCACAACGTTATTGTCAATTATTCCTCTCTCATTACACAATACCCAGTCTAGGATTGGTATAGAATTATGTAAGGAATACATTTTGGAAAAGATGGTTTTAATCTGTTATGAATGGATGTCCTCTTCCTTATTTTCTAAGCATCTGTACAATTAATAACTTGCAATATTTTATTCCTTCTATGTAATTATCTCAGCTGCAAATAAACCTATTTGTTTTACGATGGACATAGTGGTATTTTAGTAGCATTCCTAATACTGAACATTTGTTCCTGCTGGGGGACTTTAACGCCAGGGTTGGGGCCGACCATACTCATGGCCCTTCTGCCTTGGGCGCTATGGCATTGGAAGGATGAATGAGAATGGACAGTGACTGCTGCAGTTGTGTACCTATCACAACCTCTGCATCGCCAACTTGTTCTTTCATACTAAACCCTGTCATCAGGTTTCATGGAGACACCCAAGATCACGTCGTTGGCACCAGCTGGACCTCATCGTCACAAGGCGAGCCTCAAGAAACAGTGTCCAAATCACACGCAGCTTCCACAGTGCGGACTGTGACACCAACCACTCCCTGGTGTGCAACAAAGTTAGACTCAAACCAAAGAAGCTACATCACTCCAAGCAGATGGGCCACCCGCGCATCAACACTAAAAGAATTTCTTATGTAACAGCTGTTACATAAGTTTCTAAATTCACTTGAAAAAGCCCTTCAAAACACTCCTGCAGGGGATGCAGAGACGAAGTGGACCCACATCAGAAACGCCATTTATGACTCTGCAATCACCACCTTTGGCAAACGTGAGCAGAATGCAGACTGGTTTCAATCTCTCTTTAAAGAGCTGGAACCTGTCATAGCCGCTAAGCGCACTGTACTTTTGAACTACAAGAAAGCCCCCAGCAAGTTAACATCCGTAGCACTTAAAGTAGCCAGAAGCACTGCACAAAGAACAGCCAGGCGCTGTGCAAATAACTACTGGCAACACCTCTGCAGTCATATTCATCTGGCCTCCGACACTGGAAACATCAGAGGAATGTATGATGGCATTAAGAGAGCTTTTGGGTCAACCATCAAGAAGATTGCCCCCCTCAAGTTTAAATCAGGGGACACGATCACTGACCAACGCAAGCAAATGGACCGCTGGGTGGAGCACTACCAAGAACTGTACTCCAGGGAAAATGTTGTCACTGATACCGCCCTCAATGCAGGCCCGTCTCTGCCAGTAATGGATGAGCTGGACGAACAGCCAACAAAATCGGAACTCAGTGATGCCATTGATTCTCTAGCCAGTAGAAAAGCCCCTGGAAAGGACGACATTACCCCTGAAATAATCAAGAGTGCCAAGCCTGCTATACTCTCAGCACTCCATGAACTGCTTTGCCTGTGCTGGGATGAGGGAGCAGTACCACAGGACATGCGCGATGCCAATATCATCACCCTCTATAAGAACAAGGGTGACCGCGGTGACTGCAACAACTACCGTGGAATTTCCCTGCTCAGCATAGCGGGGAAAGTCTTCGCTCATGTCGTTTTAAACAGACTCCAGAAGCTGGCTGAGTGTGTCTACCCTGAAGTACAGTGCGGCTTTCGAGTACAGAGATTCACCCTTCGCCAGCTACAGGAGAAATGCCGTGAACAACAGATGCCCCTCTATGTTGCTTTTATAGATCTCACCAAAGCCTTTGACCTCATCAGCAGACGTGGTCTCTTCAGACTACTAGCAAAGATCGGACGTCCACCAAAGCTACTAAGCATCATCACCTCATTCCATGACAATATGAAAGACACAACTCAGCATCAGACTCCTTTCCTATCCTGAGTGGCGTGAAACAGGGCTGTGTTCTCGCACCTACACTGTTTGGGATCTTCTTCTTCCTGCTGCTCACACATACATTCAAGTCTTCAGAAGGAGGAATTTTCCTCCACACAAGATTAGATGGCAGGTTGTTCAACCTTGCCCGTCTTGAGCGAAGACCTAAGTATGGAAAGTCCTCATCAGGGAACTCCTCTTTGCTGAGGATGCTGCATTAACATCCCACACAGAAGAGTGTCTGCAGAGACTCATCCACAGGATTGCGGCTGCCTGCAACAAATTTGGCCTAACCATCAGCCTCAAGAAAACGAACATCATGGGACAGGACATCAGAAATGCTCCATCCATTAATATTGGTGACTATGCTCTGGAGTGGTTCAAGAGTTCACCTACCTAGGCTCAACTATCACCAGTAGCCTGTCTCTCGCCGCAGAAATCAACAAGCGCATGGGAAAGGCATCCGCTGCTGTGTCCAGACTGGCCAAGAGAGTGTGGGAAAATGGCGCACTGACACGGAACACAAAAGTCCGAATGTTTCAAGCCAGTGTCCTCAGTACCTCACTCTACGGCAGTGAGGCCTGGACAACAGTAGTGTAGATGAACAGAGAGATCTTGGTGTCCAGGTGCATAAATCCCTGAAGGTTGCTACCCAGGTTAATAGGGCTGTTAAGAAGGCATATGGTGTGTTAGCTTTTATTAGTAGGGGGATCGAGTTTCGGAGCCACGAGGTCATGCTGCAGCTGTACAAAACTCTGGTGAGACCGCACCTGGAGTATTGCGTGCAGTTCTGGTCACCGCATTATAGGAAGGATGTGGAAGCTATGGAAAGGGTGCAGAGGAGATTTACTAGGATGTTGCCTGGTATGGAGGGAAGGTCTTACGAGGAAAGGCTGAGGGACTTGAGGTTGTTTTCGCTGGAGAGAAGGAGGAGGAGAGGTGACTTAATAGAGACATATAAGATAATCAAAGGGTTAGATAGGGTGGATAGTGAGCGTCTTTTTCCTCGGATGGTGATGGCAAACATGAGGGGACATAGCTTCAAGTTGAGGGGTGATAGATATAGGACAGATGTGAGAGGTAGTTTCTTTACTCAGAGAGTAGTAAGGGCGTGGAACGCCCTGCCTGCAGCAGTAGTAGATTCGCCAACTTTAAGGGCATTTAAGTGGTCATTGGATAGACATATGGATGAAAATGGAATAGTGTAGGTCAGATGGTTTCACAGGTCGGCGCAACATCGAGGGCCGAAGGGCCTGTACTGCGCTGTAATGTTCTAATTCTAATTCTAACGTATGTCAGCCAAGAGCGACGTCTCAACTCATTCCATCTTCGCTGCCTCCGGAGAATTCTTTGGCATCAGGTGGCAGGACCGTATCTCCAACGCAGAAGTTCTCGAGGCGGCCAACATCCTCAGCATATACACCCTACTGAGCCAGCGGTGCTTGAGATGGCTTGGCCATGTGAGCCGCATGAAAGATGGCAGGATCCCCAAGGACGCATTGTACAGCAAGCTCGTGACTGGTATCAGACCCACCGGCCATCCATGTCTCTGCTTTAGAGACGTCTGCGACACGATGTCCTGTGACATTGACCACAAGTCGTGGGAGTCAGTTGCTAGTGATCACCAGAGTTGGCAGACAGCCATAAAGGTGGGGCTAAAGAGTGGCGAGACGAAGAGACTTAGCAGTTGGCAGGAAAAAAGACAGAAGTGTAAGAGGAGAGCCAATTGTGTAACAGCCCCGACAACCAATTTTATCTGCAGCGCCTGAGACAAGGAGGCCAAAGAATAAGTGGTGGCATTTACCAACTTTTGTGGAAGAGTGGAGAAAGTGGCAGGCGTCCCATTTGAACACTGATGGTCTTCTACCATAAAGAGGGAATTGTCAAGCCAGGAACAAGACATGTTTAAAGATGAAAATATTAGCTTATAGCAAGCACGCGGTCTGCTTATGGAAACTGTCTCTGCTGCAAGCACAAGATAAAAATGTTGGGAGAAAGCCTAACCTTAATAATGGGTAATGAATTGTGGACGTGAGACCAGCATTGTGTGTGGTTGCATCTAATCATTAATGCATAAACAGCATCGATGGATGAGTCAACCTGTAGGTAAAACTAGTGTCAAATGAAAAATAAACCACAGGAAGAAACAATCCACAATAAACCTGCACAAGGAATCCAAGTTATGTATTAAAACAATTTAGACAAGTAGAAATTTTTCTTTTTGAAAAAGGGAAACGGACAGCTTTTATTTATATTGTGCCCTTTGCGTAACAAAATATCCCAAGGCACTTCACAAGATTATCAAACAAAATTTGACACTGAGCCATATAAGGAGATATTGGGACAGGTGAGGTAGGTTTTAAGGAGCATTTTTAAGGAGGAGAGGGTGGTACAGAGGTGTATGAGGGAATTCCAGAGTCTCGGATTCATGCTGGATTATGCACTCACCTCTACTTGCTAACTATGAACACTATATGAAAGATTAATCTGTAAAGCCTCGTCCCTGTTGGCAGCAGTGGATAACACTAATATGCTTATAATCCAGCACTAATTGACACCACATAGTGAATATCACTCAGATAGATCACATGATGGCTGGTGCAGGGCAAAATAATTGCACTGTGATGCAGGAGGTGCTCAATTATTACACCTGCAATCAAAAATAGTAAAAGTGTCAGATCTCAATCACTGACATGACAAAAAGATATCGTTAAGTGTAGAAAACTGTTCTCTGCCCCAGAATGAACATCTCTTCGCTGTGATGAGCACAAAATCTTTGTTTAAAAACAGAGAAGGAACACAGAGGATGGAGTGTTTATCCTTCTGATGTCTTGCTCTAGTTAATGTGGTGAGTGATTGAGACATTTCAGCGCTATGAGGGAATTAGACTGCACTGAATCAACTGATCTCAGCTAGAGTGGGCTGTAGGCTTGTTGCAGGTGGCATTAAGGCCTGTGGATTAGACCAGTGGTTCTCAAACTGGGGTCCACAGAAACTTTCCAAGGGTCTGCCAAATAATGTGAGTGGGACCCACTGCTGTGATAGCATGGGTCAAGTGCATGCTGTTGACCGTCCCAGTTACTGAAGGCGTCACGGTAGCAAAAATGTCACACGCCATGCAACATGTCAACAATATTGCAGTGCAGACCAGCCAGTAAACAGGAGGAAGGGGGAAAAAAACTCTGAAACACTCAGCTGTGCAGGAAGCAATGGGGGCTTACGTCTGGCACAATGCTAGTGTTCCCAACAGGAAAGTAAGCATGCAGGTGCAGCAGGCAGTTAAGAGGGCAAATGGTATGTCGGCCTTCATAGCAAGAGGATTCGAGTTCAGGAGCAAGGATGTCTTGCTGCAATAATACAAGGCCTTGGTGAGACCTGGAGTATTGTGTGCAGTTTTGGTCTCCTTATCTGAGGATGTTTTTGCTATGGAGGGTGTGCAGCGAAGGTTCACCAGACTGATTCCTGGCATGGCAGGATTGACGTATGAAGAGAGATTGGGTCGATTAGGCTTGTATTTGCTAGAGTTTAGAAAAATGAGAGGGGATCTCCTAGAAACTTCCAAAATTCTAACAGGACTGGACAGACTAGATGCAGGAAGGATGTTACCGATGGCGGGGGAATCCAGGAACAGGGGTCACAATCTAAGGATAAGGGATAAGCCATTTAGGACTGAGGAGGGATTTCTTCACCCAGAGTGGTGAACCTGTGGAATTCTCTACCACAGAAAGCAGTTGAGGCCAAATCATGAAATACATTCAAGAAAGAGTTAGATATAGTTTTTAGGGCTAAAGGAATCAAGGGATACGAGGAGAAAACGGGAACAGGGTACTGAGTTTGGACGATCAGCCATGATCGTATTGAATGGCGGTGCAGGCTCGAGGGGTCGAATGGCCGACTTTATATGAGCCCACCAAGCCTAATCCCACTCCTGGAAGTGCGGAGGGGGGGTGGGGGGGTTGTCATGCAGTGAAGTATTTAACAGGGATGTTGCTGAAGCTGCAGGATTACCTCTCAGCTGGAGTAAAGATAAAAGGTTTCACATCACCAATTCCATCAATCTACACTATACTGGACAGCCCTGTCAAACTTTCATCCAATTTCCTTTAACATGACACTGATGAACTTTAAAGTCAGTAATGTAAGCGTGCAAGAACTTTACTGTACTAAAATTGAGAAGGGGGGGGGGAGGGGTGCGCTATGATTACTAATCTATTTGAAAAGGGACACCAACCAAAAAACGTTAGACAGAGTGGAATCAACAAAAATAGTTTGCATTTACATAGTGCCTTCGATAGAAAAAAAATCCCCAGGCACTTCACAAATGCAAATAGGCAAGGAGTTTAAAAAAATATTCGTTCATGGGATGTGGGCGTCGCTGGCTAGCCCAGCAGCATTTATTTCCCATGGAAGGAGAGACTGCAAAGGGATTGACCAAAAGTCTGGACATAAATATAGGTTTTGAGAACGTTTTTACTGGGCAAAGAGGGGTCCAATGATTTTTGAACAAGTTCCAGATATCAAAGCCAAGGTACTTGACTCTGCCATCAATGGTGGGGCCAACAAATGGGTGCACAAAAAGTGTGAGGATGATATAAAGCTGGAGGATGCTACACGGATATAAGGGGACAAAAGCACAGAATAGTACAGTACTGAAGGAAGCCATTTGGCCCACTGAGTCTGCTCTGAATCTTTCTAAGAGCAATCCAGTTAGACCCGTTCCCCGGCTCTTTCCCAATCTCCCTGCAATTTATTCTCCTTCAAGTGTTTATCCAATTTCCTTTCGAAGGTGTTAAGAGTCAGGTAAGGGGGGGTCACAGTCTACCCTCTTTCCCTTCCTCTTATTTGACCACAACAGGGTTTATTCCTTTTTTTAACAGTGGTTGTACTTACCACCTCAGTGAATGTTTTACCTTTTGCCTTTAATGTGATCATGAAAGAACCAATCAGGCAGGTTTTCTTGAGTTTAAACAAGAAAGAGGAAAATTTATTATACTTAACAATCTAAACCCGATCTAAAAGAAAATAAAAATACGCTACACATTCACACAAGAATCACACACATACAAATAGATTACAGAGTGAAAAGTAGATTTTGTGGTTGGATTAGAGTCCACAATAAATGGAAATTAAATACACAGTCCGCGAGGTTAGATTAGTTGGTCGTCTTCCGGCTGAAGTTGTATTCTTGAAGCCTTTGGTTGGTCAAAGTGCACTTTGTGACTTACTTGATTGGCTCGGGGCTTTCTTGGAGGCTGACCTGTAGGTGGCTCTCTTCCCTGGTCTCTGTCTGTAGCAATCTGCAGGCTTGGAAGGTCCACAGTCGCAGATGGTTTTCAATCTTGTGGTGTTAGATGAAAAGAAAGCGAGAGGGAGGCACACAGCCTTTCTGCTGCTGCACAATCTGAGTTACTGGCTTGACTCTTTGTTCAAGGAAACTCCCAGCTCTCACAGAGATGGACAGACAGTCACATGACTGCCTCAGGGTATTCTCTGGAACCTTCTAATGAGATTCAAGCTTTGGAACTGGCTCCCCAGGCCCCAGGATGCCAATATTTATACTTGAGGGATTTGCTCTTTCAAAGTCAAGGTGTTAGGATTGCCTTGAGTGTCATGCTAATGAAGCAATCTTAGGTAATTCAATCACAGAGAATGCCATTGTTCTGGGTCCATGCTCCTCAGACTGCTATATACGGTTCGGGGCCTTGGAATGTAAAAAGGTGTTTCAGATGCAAATTGCGTTGGCCATCTTGGCTGTCAGTTTTTTTTAAAAAGTTAACTGCAGGGCTTTTTCCATTATAAGTTTAATGAAAGTTGTAACCGATGAATTAATATTCCTTACTTGGCATATTATTTTTCTTGACAAAGGCACCCTTATCAGGCAATGCATTCCAACTCTTAACCACTCGTTGCATAAAAAAGTTATTCCTCATATCCAATCTGTTTCTTTTGCCAATCACCTTAGGTCTGTACCCTCTGGCTGTTGCCCCTTCGGCCAGTGGAAACAGATTCTCTTTATTTACTCTATCTAAACGCTTGATGCATTTAAACACCTCGACCAAGTCTCCTCTGCTCTAAGCTGTCCACTTAACTAATTCCTCAACCCTGGAGCTATTCCAGCAAATGTCTTCTACACCCTCTCCAAAACCTTCACAATCCTTCCTACCAAGTGTGGGGCCCAGAATTGGACACAATACTCCAGTTGAAGTTGAACTAGTGTTCTATACAGATTTAGTATATATACGATGAAGGGATTTGAATGATTTAATGCTTAAGTGGTTGGGGAGGGAGTGATGGGCATGCAGGACATGATGCAAGTTGCTACATCTTGCACACTGGTTCCAACTGTAACAAGCCTACAACCACCCCAGCTGAGAACAGTGGCAGGGTGGGGTGCAAACTCATCACCCTTCCAAGAATATGCCAGCACCTTTTCCTCTCATAACATATTTACATTGAAACAAATTGATTAAACATTGATAAAGGCTATACAGTTATCATGTAACCACTGGTCAAATCTTGTGTAACATAAATGAAGTATAATTTTGGTCTCATTGCTTTGTAACTTTAACTTCGTCATAAGGACCTTGGTTTTACAATCGAAATGCTAGGGGTAACCCATTCATTCTTAGCTCCTACATTTCAGAACGGTACTTCATTGGTTGTCAAGCACTTTGAAACATCCAAAAATGCAAGTCTACATTTTTTTTTTAGTTATGGTCGTTACGATCAGAAAAATCTAGAGTATAATAACGAGTTGCTCAATGCCAATGTGAGTATTTATTGCCCGTCTCCAAAGCTTGTGGAGGATCCATGCCGCATTAAATCCAGCCCCCTGTGTTTGTTTGAATTGTTAAAATTGAAAATAATAGCTTATCATCTAGATTTTAACTATTTATTGTTCTTTTATTCAAGGAGCTGGCTACTAACAAATATATTATGTATTGATGAAAGAAACATGCTGTCGAAGCTTTTCATCTTGCACTCATTGGGACAAACGCAAGAATGCCAAAATTCAAAGTGTTATGGCCAGGTGGGTGATATGGCTTGTTCCCACTGTTCACCTCCCAACTGACCAAAGCAAGTGATTTTGTTACTAGTGTTTTAACCCCTTATGTTTTATTTATCAAATAAATAGTGACAGGTTTTCTTGTAGGTTTAAAAGAGATTAACTACTTATTGAACAATAATCATTGCTGAAATGGTCGCAACTGCACCCAAGCATGCATTCACTCTCACACACAAAGAATAGATCGATAGTGAGGAAAAGGGTAAGTGGTTTGAAGTGAGGTAGGTGTTCGGGGTTCATAGTTAACCTGTTCAATCTCCTCGGAGGACAGTTTCTTTTACGTGCAGGCCTGGGTGTTCATAGTTTTCTGATGGTTAAGACTTCAGACTGGAAGCGGTGGTCACTTTCAGCTTTCTGCTGCACAAAGTTGAAGTGTAGAATTTACAGCAGGACTCCTTTTCACAGCTTTTGGCTGGATTGCTTTTCTGTGACATTCTTGTGATCTCTCCCCCTCTCACCTGAGAGAGGTACCTTTTAAAGTGAAAAATCTCTCACATTAGCCTTTATTAGGAGATGCATGGCCCCCCTCCCCCATTGGGAGCATACAATGGACAAGGATGTGACAACTTCATATTTTCTTTGTTTCAGAAGAAACCATTCAATTCAGAAATCTCTTGACTCAGGATGGGTATAATTGACACCTCTTGGCCTGGAATGTATCCTTTTGTCCTTAACAGGCAGTGAGATAGTTTAAATATATAGGCCAAGTCAGCTGACCTTCAGTGGCCATTTCCGGCTCATTGTCCACTTTTTAAAGGAAAAGTCAATTTTTATACCTCTTCAGTTTGGTCTCGTATTTTCATTGCTGCACTTCTCATGAGTGAGACAAAAAGGGGCAACAATTTATACCACGAGAAAAGGGTGCAGATTGGTTGGTAAGTTGACTCTAGCCAAGGTGTTGCCATGGAGAATGCACCAGGGAGCTATCGTCCCCGTGCTTTTGTTTAATTCAAAAAAAGGCGCAGTGCCTGGACATGTTCCTTTACCACAGAGGACAGGTCCTGCGTATGAATATATGTAGCTTCTAGCAAGCGAAAGTGAGTCACATTGCAAGTTGACTTGCAAACCAATCAGCACCTTTTCATGCAGTATAAATTGTTGCTGCCTTTGAAATTTGGCATTCTTGCATCTGTCCTGATGAATGCAAGATGAAAAATGGGGCGGCGCAGTGGTTAGCACCGCAGCTTCACAGTTCCAGCGACCTGGGTTCAATTCTGGTTACTGCCTGTGTGGAGTTTGCAAGTTCTCCCTGTGACTGTGTGGGTTTCCACCGGGTGCTCCGGTTTCCTCCCATAGCCAAAGACTTGCAGATCGATAGTCATTGTAAATTGCCCCTAGTGTTGGTAGGTGGTAGGAGAATTCAGGGAAGGTGGGGATATGGTAGGGAATATGGGATTAATGTAGGATTAGTATAAACGGGTGGTTGATGGTCAGCACAGACTCGGTGGGCCGAAGGGCCTGTTTCAGTGCTGTATCTCTCTATGACTATGACTCTATGAAAAGCTTCAACATATCATTTTTTCAGAAATACTCAAGTTCTATACTACCAAACAATTATAAATATATTATGCTTGTGTTTATTATGGTAGGTTTA
Organism: Heterodontus francisci; assembly: GCF_036365525.1. NCBI lineage: Eukaryota > Metazoa > Chordata > Chondrichthyes > Heterodontiformes > Heterodontidae > Heterodontus > Heterodontus francisci. The sequence goes on along the minus strand of NC_090384.1, from coordinate 93,617,058 downwards.
TATAGTCAATTATTTACCTATGGTTCAAAAATGCACTTGAAGTCTGAAGCGAGGTCTACTGCTTGCTAAGGATGCAAGAGTGGCCCTTTGTAGTCATGGAACAGATTCTACAGTTAAAGCAATCCAGAATAGGTTTTCCTTTTCAATTCAAAAGCAACTCCTTAATCAGGATATACAGGCCAGTGAAGATACTTTCTAGACTCACTTAGAAGAGCAATGTAAACTCCAGAAGCTAAAATACCCAGGGTAAGACTCCAGAAAGGGCTCAAAATGCAACACCCCCATCTACATTTCAGTAAATAAGTTCTAATCTCACAGCAAGGATATTGTTGCTCTTCATGATATAGAGATCAACAAGATGACTGAAGTGTGAAGAATTTAAGTTATGATGAAAGATTAAGCAAGTTGAGCTTAGTATCCTTGGAAAAGCAATTTCAAGGTACCTTAATAGAAGTTTTCAAGATCTTGAACAGAGGTTGATAAAAGCAAACTATGCGTTGTGGAGGATTCAAGTACCATGGATCACAATTGAAAAATTAGGAAATTATGCAACTGAAGGGATGCCTGGCAGAACTGTTTTGTCCAAAGTAACAGATTTGAGGAATAGCCTACTAGAGAAGGCCATTGCAACAGACAAAATAATGGGTTTAAGACGCAATTAGAAGAAATTGAAAACATGAGAATGTAAACAGATGGCTTAACTTTCAATAAGGGTTGGGCTGATTAGGCCTGGGGGGGGTCTTTTCCTAAATGTTATGGTCGGTAATTGGTCATAAAATAACTATTTAAATTGAACAATCGAAATTGGGTACAACTAAATAGTATATGTAATGTAGTGCTCACCATTCCAGGTTTTCTACGTTCATCACATCATGTGCCAAGCACTAAAACATGGTCAAGAGATCAAGAATACACCCTGCACCCAATCTAATGCCTCTTGTGCTCAAGAATGTCAGATTGTATCACACTTCGGGACAGATCCAGCAGAAGGTCCTGAAACTTGCTCTTCCTGTGCAGCAGGCAGACAAAAATAAACACAAAGGAAGGTGCTCCCAATTGCTTAAAAGCAGGTTTATTAAAATGAAGAACCAGGAGCTGTGGACCCTAGCACCTACACATGGAATGCAGGAAGTCACTTGGCCAAAATAGGCACGTGGCACCCAACATTTCTATAAGTTGTGCCTCTGCACAGCACCCTGAAAGTTCCCATGTAGGCCACGCACAAGTTTCCCCTTTAAGTTACCGCACATACATGGCCATCCAAATAATTTAAAGGTCTCCTGCACTACACAAAAAGGGTACATAGGTGGCAGCATTCTCACCCGAGTCAAAAGGTTGTCAGTTCAAGTCCTACTCCAGAACGTGAGCACAGAATTTATTATAACCACTCCCTACATTTTTCTGGTAAGCGGATGCTGATAATGATTCTGCTGTTGTCATTTACACTGACCCAGGACACATCTTTTATTCCTTTACTTGTCCTTTTACCACCCCCTTTTGACTTGCTGATCAACTCTTTTGTCACTTAATCACTCTTGCCTTCCACTCTATTGCAGACCTTCCCCCTTTTGTTTTTCCTGCCTCTGTACTTGCTTAAAACTATGTTACATTTACAATACTTTCTAGTTCTGATGAAGGGTCATTGACCCAAAACATTAACTGTTTCTCTCGACACAGATGCTGCCTGACCTGCTGTGTATGTCCAGCATTAACAGTTTACATAATCTAGACTGCATTGCCGGACATACTGTTTTTTGGCTGAGATAGAACATAGAACATAGAACATACAGCACAGAACAGGCCCTTCGGCCCACAATGTTGTGCCGATCCTTTGTCCTCTGTCAAGGACAATTTAATCTATACCCCATCATTCTCCTTTATCCATATACCTATCCAAAAGCCTTTTGAAAGTCCCTAAAGTTTCTGACTCAACAACTTCCCCGGGCAAGGCATTCCATGCCTCGACCACTCTCTGGGTAAAGAACCTTCCCCTGACATCCCCCTTATATCTCCCACCCTTCACCTTAAATTTATGACCCCTTGTAACGCTTTGCTCCACCCGGGGAAAAAGTTTCTGACTGTCTACCCTATCTATTCCCCTGATCATCTTATAAACCTCTATCATGTCACCCCTCATCCTTCTCCTTTCTAATGAGAAGAGGCCTAGAATGTTCAGCCTTTCCTCGTAAGACTTATTCTCCATTCCAGGCAACATCCTGGTAAATCTCCTCTGCACCCTCTCCAAGGCTTCCACATCCTTCCTAAAATGAGGCGACCAGAACTGCACACAGTACTCCAAATGAGGCCTTACCAAGGTCCTGTACAGCTGCATCATCACCTCACGGCTCTTAAATTCAATCCCTCTGCTAATGAACGCTAACACCCCATATGCCTTCTTCACAGCCCTATCCACTTGAGTTGCAACTTTCAATGATCTATGCACATAGACCCCAAGGTCTCTCTGCTCCTCCACATGCCCAAGAACCCTACCGTTAACCCAGTATTTTGCATTCATGTTTGTCCTTCCAAAATGGACGACCTCACACTTTTCAGGGTTAAACTCCATCTGCCACTTTTCAGCCCAGCACTGCAACCTATCCAAGTCCCTTTGCAGACGACAATAGCCCTCCTCGGTATCCACAACTCCACCAACCTTTGTATCATCTGCAAATTTACTGACCCACCCTTCGACTTCCTCATCCAAGTCGTTAATAAAAATCACAAACAGGAGAGGACCCAGAACTGATCCCTGCGGCACGCCACTGGTAACTGGGCTCCAGGCTGAGTATTTACCATCTAAGACCACTCTCTGCCTTCTATCAGTTAGCCAATTCTTAATCCAACTGGCCACATTCCCCACTATCCCATGCCTCCTGACTTTCTCCATAAGTCTACCATGGGGGACCTTATCAAATGCCTTACTAAAATCCATGTACACCACATCCACTGGTTTACCCTCATCCACTTGCTTGGTCACCTGCTCAAAGAATTCAATCAGGCTTGTGAGGCAAGACCGACCCCTCACAAAACCGTGCTGACTGTCCCGAATCAAGCAGTGTCTTTCCAGATGCTCAGAAATCCTATCCCTCAGCACCTTTTCCATCAACTTGCCTACCACCGATGTTGAACAGAATCCTCTTCTGCTCTCTCCAAGTGTCGTCCAATATTTATCTCTTGACCAACACACCTAGATTAGCTGGGTCATTTATCGCATAGCAGTTTGTGAGAACTTGCCGTTCACAAACTGGCTGCTGCATTGCCAATGTAACAATGGGGACTACATTTCAAAAGTAATTCAATTGCTGCAGAGCACTTTGGGATGGCCCGAAGTCATGAAAGGTGCTATATAAATACAGGTTTCTTCCTGTTTGTTTGCAGAAACGCGCATACTTGTTGGAGGTCACTGTGCCATTCACTCCATGTTACTGGGGAACCTGGAAAAAATGGAGGAATGCAAGGCCTTTCACAAGAAACATCTGTGCTCAGGACAGTGAAGGAACCCAGCATCTCCAGGTGTATCCTGACTGGAAAGGAAGGCTAGCAGAGGAGGGGATGAGAGAGAAAATACTGCTATTGCATACTCACGTATTAGTTCTTGGTGAGCAACAGTCCTTGGGAGGACAGTAATCACAATCATTGTTGATGTCAAGGTACAAGTAGAACAGAATTGCATTGCTGGCGACTCATGCCAAAATGAATTAAGAGGTCTTGTGGTTAGCAATTGCTAAAACCAGAATGTCCCACTGTTCAATCTTGTCAATTCATTGTCTTAGTAATCAGGTGCAAATGCAACAGTTTACATCACTGATTTACTACTGGAATCACATGTACACACTTTAGCAAAAATAAAAACAAACTGAATTAGCTCAGTGTGCTATAGTTGGTGATGTATCAAGCAAATAAAATCTTCGGCAATTTAAAAAAAAAAATGGAATTATATGAACACAAGAATTAGAAGCAGTCGTAGGCCTTTGGTTCGTACAAATGTAATTGTGAAGGGGCCTAAGACAAACTCAGTTCAGTGATCTTTTTACCCACAATATCCAAAAATAGCCTTAGAAAAGTTGATCTAAATGCAGTTTTAAACCTGTTTGAGGGTGCATTCACATTATGACCCTGTGATGTGGCTTTGCTTTTCACCAATCTTGCAGTTACAGCGCCACTACAACCTGTAGATCAAGGCCTGACCTTAAGAGGAATGAGAGTTTCCGTAGGAAGTAGTAAGGGCCTTCACACCAAATTTACACCATGAGGTTAGCACTGGTGTGAAGTCTAAACCAGTACACCAAGGGTATAGTGTGAATGTCCCCTTCCTCAGGTGAATATGCAAGCCTTTGAATTCTGAATGCTACTAGTAACCTGAAATATTCCGTCATTTTCAATTAAATACGAACTCTGAAGGTGATGGTTGACAAAAGCACGACACTGATTACAGAATTAAGAAAAGGCCATCACACCAGAGAAGCAGCAGCTTTAACTTTCAAAAGGAACTGAAATATTTGCTTTAGATGCCCAAAATGTTTTTGCGACATATAATGTTGCCAATGAGATAAGCTTAAACGTCAGTCAATCTTGTCTACCTCTTCTTCGACAGAATCTGCTACCATGTTAAGTCTGCAGCTCCTTAGGGCTGTTATCAGTGTTTTCACAGTAGCTTCTTTCCCTTTTGTCTTCTGCCATTCTATCAGAGCCTGCAGAATCTGTTCCCGCATGTCATGTGGATGTCTATATTCAATCTGCTGAAGCAGTGGTTCTTTGTGCCCAAGTTTCCTTGCGAACATCCGCCAATCTTTTCCAACGCCATTACAAATTACTCCAAATGCAACGTTCAGCTGCTCTAGGAAATGAAGTGAATAGTTAAAATGAAGTTCAGTTTTGAACTAAAGTCATGAATTCAAACTTAGCAACAGGTGATAGCTTCTTACTCATCCACACTACAGGTTTAGTGTTGATGCAAAGCAGTCTAAATTGAGAGCCATGCCCACCCTAACTTCACAGCAAAATGCAACAAAAATCCACCCTTTCAGGAGTCTCATGCTGTTCATCACAACAACTTTCTGTTACTTAGTAGTAAATTGCTCAAAGTCTCTTCACAGGAGGGTTAACAAACTCTTAGTCAAAGAGGTAGATATTAAGGAGCATCTTAAAGGGGAAGAGGGGGTAGAGAGGAGGAGAGATATAGGGAGGGAATTACAGAACTTAGGGCCTAGCAGTTGAAAGCAAGAGGTCTTCCTCAAAGTCTTTCTCCTTTCTAAAGAAAAAAAGCCCCAACCTGTGCCATCTTTCTGTATTTTTCCTGGGAGTTTTTGACGGGGCAGTTAGAAGGAACCTTCCTCTGCATCATATCTGTCCTGGGAGTAGTGTCAGTAAGGGTAATGGGTGTGGTCAGACCATGAATCTGGATTGGCGCTGCATTTACACAAACTGCAGCATCAATGCAATGTAAAAACTGTTTTGCACCAATGCTATAGTTATAGTGTAAGTACACCCAGAATTTTCCCCCCTATTTTTAAAAACTCTTCCAAGAGATTGCGTGATTAGTGAGGATTGATGAGGGCAATGCTGTGGAGAAGTCACACTGGGACAGTATAGGACAGGCTTGATGGACCAACTGGCCTATTTCTGTCCTTCATGTTCTCCTGTCTATACTGAGAGGTCAAATTTGAGATTAGAATGCAAGAAAATGGAGATTAACAAGAGTGCGTTACAATCTGTTGTCCCAGATTGAACATCGTATTGTGCACTCTATCTTGCTCAACTAACCTCCAGAGTCCTGCCCAATTCCTCCCTGGCCTGTTAGACAATTCAAACTTTTGAGAATGTCTATCTATCCCAACATCTCCACTGGATAGGTGCCAGCCATGAATGGCATTTTTGTGTTCAAGTAGCATTGTCTTCCATGGCAGAATTCTCTCTGTTGTACAATGTTCAACTAAATGTCACTGCAGTAATCACCACTGCTGAAAGTCTGATCCACAGATCCACTACTCTGAGGGAACAAACAAGCTGGAAACTAATTAAGTTAATATTCATGTTTTTAAAAAAAAATTTCTGTATCAAATAGGTTACTTAAATAAACATTCTCAATGCTTCCCAGAATTTACAACACCTGGATCATTTACAAGTTCCCCTGACCCCACAATCACCATTCTTTTCTTCATTGACCACAGTTCAGCTTTGGATTGCCCTTTCCATAACTTAAAGAAAGAAATTGCATCTTTCACCACCTTAGGATGGTCCAAAGTGCTTTATGACCAATGATGATATAGGGAAATGGGACAGTCAATTTGCACACAGCAAGATCTCACAAATAGCAAGGAAATAAAGATCAGATAATGTGCTTTTATTGATGTCGGTTGAGTGATAAATATTGAAGCAAACACAGCGAGGACTTCCCGGCTCTTTGAAGTAGTGTCATAGGATCTTTTAGATTTACATTGAAGACAGGAAGGGTCCTGGCTTAATGCCTCATCTGAATATGGCACCTCTGACAGTGCAGAACCGAAGTGCCAATGCAGATTACATGCTCAAGTCCCTGGAGAGAGACTTGAACCCACAACCTTCTGACTCAGAATCAAGACTGACCCCACCCCCCCTGTCCGCCCACCCCCAAGAGCTCTAAATCCCAAAATCATTCTATCTGGTCTTCTCGGAACCCTCTATACTTGCAGTTAAACAGAATCATAGAAAGTAACAGCACAGAAGGAGGCTATACAGCTCATTGTGCCTGCGTTAGTTCTTTTGGTTGCAGAATGCCTCAAGCTGCACAGTATTTGAAATGGGGCCTCAAGATTCTTACAAGGTTCAACAAGGGGCGGCACAGTGGCTAGCACTGCAGCCTCACAGCTCCAGGGACCTGGGTTCGATTCCCGGTACTGCCTGTGTGGAGTTTGCAAGTTCTCCCTGTGTCTGCGTGGGTTTTCTCCGGGTGCTCCGGTTTCCTCCCACAAGCCAAAAAGACTTGCAGGCTGATAGGTAAATTGGCCATTATAAATTGTCACTAGTATAGGTAGGTGGTAGGGAAATATAGGGACAGGTGGGGATGTTTGGTAGGAATATGGGATTAGTGTAGGATTAGTATAAATGGGTGGTTGATGTTCGGCACAGACTCGGTGGGCCAAAGGGCCTGTTTCAGTGCTGTATCTCTAATCTAATCTAATCTAATCTAATCTAAACTAACTTGTCCTGGCAAATAGATGCCTTGCTTGATTGACTTTTTTAAAGACTTGTCTTGTACCATCTTTTGCGTGCCAGTAAGGAAGGAGGGTTGTCCATCATTGTGTATGGAGAATTTCCCCCACCCCCCAACCACCTTTAGAAAGTTAGCTTGAACTCCATTTACCTGTGAGTGCTCCCACTTCACAAACAGGCTGCTGCAGGTGTCCATTCCCCTTCTGGAAAGTAGAGAGTTTAATCTGGAGGTCGGGCCGTTGAATGTTCGCCAAGAGCTCAGTCAGGGTTTTGGTATCTTCAGGGGAGAGTAGGTTCAGCTCCTCCAGCACCTGGAACAGCTGGATCCCACTGCCAATGTTTTCCAGCTTCCTCTTCCCAATGTGCTCCTTACACAGAAACTTCAGAGCCTCCAGGTTGTCTTTGGTCAGGTTCTGCGAGATGTCGTTGAGCAGCATGTTGAACCTCATCACCAGCTCTCCCGCCATCTCTCCCTGTACGGGAGAAAGGAAACTTCCAGATAACAATTACCAGAGGCTGAGCCTGGAGTCGGGACCTGGGGTAAGAGTTGGGAGAGGACCTGAACCTGGAGTTGGGAACCGGGGAAAGCAATTGGAACTGGGACCTATGCCAGGGACAGGAATTGTGACCGGTCCTAAGCCTGGAGTTGGGGCCGAGATCTGAGCCTAACCCTGAACACCTTCCCCTTCCTCCCGCCGGTCCCGGGGACTGTAATGCCGGAGACTATTCCTCCCGCTCACTCACTCTGACTTCCGGCAGCTCCGGATTCCGCCAGCGCTCCCCTAGCGGCTGGGAGGCCACATCGCGCCCTCTTCCCCCTAGTGGCTGGGAGGTCACATCCCAGCGGTTGAGCGGTCACATCTCCCCCAGTGGTTGGGAGGTCACATCACCCCCAGTGCCTGGGCGGTCACATCGCGCCCTCCTCCCCCTAGTGGCTGGGAGGTCACCGAGCCCAGCGGTTGGGAGATCACATCGCCCCCAGCGGCTGGGAGGTCACATTGCACCTCAGAGATATTCCCCTGCAGGAAAAAGGGATAACTTCAGGTTAGGGAGATGTCAATCTTCTAAAGTCATCATTTATTTTTCCTGTATGTTACACACTTTTTAAAAAAGTACATCCCGTTTCCTGCAATGCTCTTCATCCTATGTGTAGCTTTTTCACACTGGCCTGCATCAAATTTCATCTCTCATTGATCTGCCCACCTGCATAGCAGGGGAGTTCTGGTGTCCTGGCCAATATTTATCCGTCAACATCATGTATCTGGCCATTATCACATTACTGTTTCTAGGAACATGCTGTGTGAAGACTGCACTTAAAAGTACTTCATTGGCTGTAAAGCGATTTGAGACATCCTGAGGTCGTGAAAGGTGCTATATAAATGCAAGTCTTTCTTTATATTTTGTCAATAGGAACAGGAGTACTCTGTTCAGCCTTTTGAACTTGTCCTGCCATTCAGTTAGATCATAGCTAATGTGCATCTTAACTCCATTTATCCACTTCAGTTCCCTATCCCTTAATAACCTTACCTAACAAAAGGTTATCAATCTCAGTGTTGAAATTTACAATTGACCTAGCCTCAACAGCTTTTGGGGGAAGAGAGTTCCACTACTCTTTGTGTGAAGAAATGCTTCCTGATATCACCTCTGCCCTGCCTGGCTCTAATTTTAAAGTTAAAGTCTTACTCATTTTGTAATTTCTGGGCTGCCTCCTGTGATTCCCTTGTCCTCTCCTAGTTTGAACTAATTTATAAATGTGATCATTTTGAATTTCAAAGGTTCTGGATTCTGGTTAAGTAAATTGGAAACTTTAGTGGTTCCAGCACTGAGCCCTGAGACTCCCACTCCATCGATTGTTATTGCTGCCATGTATAATTTACACAATGAAAGTTCACTCAACACTACTGCATGGCAAAATATCATATGATGTGTCTGAATGATCTTGTGAATTGTGTGCCTGAGGGATGAGAGTAAGGGAGTTTAAGTCTTGAATATGATGGTGCAGAGCAAGACACTCAGCATCACTCCTGTTTACCCTCCAGTGGTTGGTTATAGAAAGGAACTGAGGCCTAAGAGCAATCTGTCTTCACAAAACAAAGCAAAGAACCAAAGAAGAAAAGAGAAGAAACTCTCTTTCTTCTCTCTTACAGGAGATTGCGCATCAGTACCAGCCAGATTCAGGCAAATATAAGTGTGATACTTAGTATATACAAATTTCCATGACATCAAAGGGGATGAGATTAATGGTGGCAGCTAATCCCAATACAGTCACCACCATAGTCAGAATCACAGAATCACAGAATCGTTACAGCACAGAAGGAGGCCATTCAGCCCATCAAGCCCGCATGGCTCTCTGAAAGAGCAACTCCCTCAGTTCCATTCCCCTGCCTTCTCCCCATAACCCTGCACATTCTTCCTTTTCATATAACTGTCTAACTCCCTTTTGAATGCTTCAGTTGAACCTGCCTCCACCACTTTCTCAGGCAGCGCATTCCAGATCATAACCACTCGCTGCGTGAAAAGTTTTTCCTCTTGTCAGTAGGTGAATTTATCCTGGAACACAGGATCCAGGAGATTTAGTTAACTCCTCGCATGATGGACATTCATTCCTCTGACATCCCAACCAGAGGAAAGCGATGCAACCAGTACATCCACACCGATTCATAAAAATATGTATAAGTTCTGGAAACATTGGTAACAACCATCTAAGGAGTCTAATTGTAAATTAATCTTAGCAATTTATATCAATATGAGACACTATCAACTTTTTAATTAGCAAGAAGTTAATGCAAAATCTCTGTGAAATCACTGAACTGCCTTTATAACCTCTCATTTTTTGTTAATTAATCCTTTCTGCTAATTATTTGCATACCCAATATTTAAGTATAACTGCTGTTAACTATGATTGCAAAGTTAATGAAACAACTGTTGGTTCATGATTGTTATCCAACTTCTTTAATAATTTAGAAGAAGGGGTTAATCCATTCACTTAGTAGCTTGTGTGATTCTGTATTGGAGATTGGTGGGGTAAATGCGAATGTGAGCCAAAGTGCTTGATGTAATATAGTTTGGTGAGGCAAATCTAGGCATCATTTTCTCCTTGGCATAAATGGGTTAGTAATCCCCAGATTGTTACCTGTCGAGATTCAGGACTTTTCCTGGTGTTTGTGATGAATATTCTTGCAAGGTTCCAGTGTTCTTGCACACCAGGGTAGGTATCTCTCCATAAATAATTAATACGTGTGTCTGAATTTTTTTGGAAACCCTTTTAAAAAGATTGAAATTGGATGCAGGAATTGAAGAAAATAGAATACAGGTCAGATGCCTCTGCGAAATATGACATTGATATTTTACTTTTTCTACTGACTTGTGGTGTATATTCATATAGCCATCATTTTGTTTCAAACCTGTCAGTTTTTAGATATCATGTGACAGCTGCTTAGTCGAATTTAACTCAAGTTTACGCTTTTCAGGTAATTAATAGAATGTTTATATTGCTGAAAATAGAGACATGTTGTCAAAGCTTTTCGTCTTGCACTCATCAGGACAATCTGCAAGAATAACCAATGTAAGGGAAAACAACTACTTATACTGCATGAGAAGAGAGTGCTGATTGGTTGGCAAGTGAATCCTGATTGGTAGAGACGTTGCCATGGAGAATGCACCAGTTTATGGTGACTGACAATTAACTGCCAAGCTTTGTTTGAAATTTAAACCAGGCAGCTTGACTGTGATTGGTCAAGGCATTGCCCCAAGGAATGAACCAGCAAATGGCTGTCACTTATTTAAGTTGTTGTTTTCCCTTACATTGGTTATTCTTGCAATTGTCCTGAGGAGTGCAATACGAAAAGCTTCGACAACATGTCTCTATTTTCAGCAATACTCAAGAATGATTATAATTAAGATCATATGTGCATTTTTATATATTAAGGTTATAGCATTGCTTGCAATATGTTGGACTCCCAACCATTCTGGTCATAACATATCCACCTACCTATTATAGATAAAAGTTTTGAAGGGTGAGGGTGTCCATCACATTTCAAACAGTGCTTAAAATTATATCAAAAAAGAGAAAGAAAGGCAAGGCAACCAAGGCTTCATCTAAGCAGCAGAACAATACACTGTGTCATTATATGACATCATGTACCTATCATTATAAAACAAGCAATATCCATCTTACTGTGAGCAATGTTATTTTACAAAATAAATGCTTGATTGTAATACAAAATCTCCATTTTGTTTGTCTGGAATTTTCTTGATTTTTCTATTTCTTAATGACCATCCTTTATGCTTCCAATTCTGGTTTTGTTTCTCTCTCCTGATCGGTTGAGTATTTCCAGCATTTTCTGGTTTACTGCGGCCCAGTTTTTTCAATCAGCACGAAGTGACGGCGCTCGCTGCTGACCTCGAATAAAGCTGCCCACATAGATCTAGCAATCTCTATTGTCTGGATTTCTTCTTTCCTGGCATCAGTTTGAATCTGACACCAAATCAATGGGATCTCCAGGCATCCAGCAACAGTGATGTCATCAGGCACATTAAGCAGCCAATCACAATGAAGAATTCCCACAGACTGCAAACCAGCAAGGAAAATGCACTGATTATCCTTCACTTTATATATGTTTTATGGAAGGTGAAATAAAGATTGGGGCATAACACATTAGAAGCTGAAATATCAAACAAACTTTACATTTTTTATTCTATTAAAAATCTATGGAATCTTTTTATCATAATGGAAAAAATTGCATTACACAATTATAACATTAGTTTTCCTGGGTCAGAGAGTTAAACTGTTACTGTTTTTAGATTAGAAATACAGCACTGAAACAGGCCCTTCGGCCCACCGAGTCTGTGCCGAACATCAACCACCCATTTATACTAATCCTACACTAATCCCATATTCCTACCAAACATCCCCACCTGTCCCTATATTTCCCTACCACCTATCTATGCTAGTGACAATTTATAATGGCCAATTTACCTATCAACCTGCAAGTCTTTTGGCTTGTGGGAGGAAACCGGAGCACCCGGAGAAAACCCACGCAGACACAGGGAGAACTTGCAAACTCCACACAGGCAGTACCCAGAATCGAACCCGGGTCCCTGGAGCTGTGAGGCTGCGGTGCTAACCACTGCGCCACTGTGCCGCCCTACAGTAATTAATTCAACAGTAATTATGACTTGAGTATGTTGTTAAAAATCCAGTTGCACCACATTAACAAGGTATAATTCTGTGATAATAAATTTCAGATTTCCAGCATCTGCAATATTTTGCTTTTATAATATTTCTGTGTTTATTTTAACAGTTATGTTACAGCGTTAAAGGAGCAGTTATGGTCAGATCAGTGATTTCTGAAGATTGCCGACTGTGGGGACTTCAACAGTGCACCCTGTGGAGGCGCAGGGAATAGCTGACAGCAACTTCTGGATTTCAGCATTTAACTACGCATGTGTGGATGTCAGAAATTGCTGTCAGTTTCACAGGTGTAATAACGGCGAACACTGACAGTTTCGTCATCATTACAATCGCAAAATCAGGGCCAATGTTAGCGGGAGATCCTTCCCCTACCATGCTCCTGTATTCTACAATTCTCTAACACCTCTCTATCTTTAAAATCTTCCTTAAACCCAATTTTTTTGACTGTGGCCATGGACATTTCCCACATTCAGCCACTTCCTGCAAGATGTCCTCTGATCTATCTCCTGCATAACACCTTGAGAAGTTTATTACATTAAAGGTGTATTTCAATATTATTGTTTTTGTTGTAACAGCAATGTTGGGAGTCTTTTTCCAAGCACCCATGGGTGGTGTGGAGCCCTTTCACCACCAGTGCAAATTGAAAAATTACAGGCAGTGTGCCTGGAAAATTTGCCCGCCACCTCTTGCTTTGAATAAGTAACTAATCAGTATCATTGCAACTTCTAAATTAGTTCCACTGTTGGTACAGAAACTCCACTGTGTGCTTGAATATCTGGGATGTGTAACTCAATCCGATTTGTGCTTACAGAGTTCAATCATTACAGTGTCGAATCTGACTCCATTCTCAAAAAAGTTGGCTATAATGTGTTAGGAGTTTTCATTTACTCCACTCTGCAGTGTGGAGACTGATGGAAGCTTATTTAGATTATTTGAACAAGCTCGCAATACGATTTGGGGGAATCTGCCTGTTTGAGTCTCGGAAAGAATTTCCTTCAGGATTTCCATGATGTGTTACTTTTATCGACACCCTTTTTTCAGAGATTTAGATTCAGTAAGCCAATACTGTGTGACTTCCATTCTGTCGGTGTTCTGGAGATCTGTGGTACCGAGGACTTAAGCATAGATATGCGTGGCAATTTCTATGGCAGTGCCCACAAATCTAATATTTGCTCACTATGTAGCATGTACAAGGGAATTTGACTGGCGACTGGTTGCTATTAATATTTGTAATACTGTGTTGCTATTTCTCAACATGGGAGGGAAGAATCTTCAATTATCCTCACTACTAGCTGCTCTTTTCTAGGTGCTTCTCAATCAACCATAGCAAGTACAGCACCAAAAACAACTTGTTTTCTTAAATGTGATAAAACATCACAAGATTTTTCACAGGAGTGTTATAAGACAAGGTTTGACACTAAGCCAAATAAAGTTATATTATGTGGGATATGTGGAACTTCCTTTGTTCCAGACCTCAGGCTCCCTCCTTTGTGTCTTTTTCTGGTACATTGATGACTGTATTGGTGCCGTTTCCTGCTCTCAACTTGAATTGGAAACTTTCGTCAACTTTGCTTCCAATTTTTACTGCGCCTTTACTTTCACATTGTCCATCTCTGGCGCTTCCCTTCCCTTCATGGACTTTCATTTCTGGGGACAGACTATCAATCAATACTCACTATAAGCCCACTGACTCCCACATCTACCTTGATTACACTTCCTCCAACCTGACTTCCAGTAAGGACGCTATTCCATTCTCCTAATTTCTCTGTTGCATCTGTTCTGATGATGCCACTGTCCATATCAATGCTTCTGATATGTTTTCCTTTCTCCTCAACCAAGGATTCCCCTCTACCATGGTTGACATGGCCCTCAACCATGTTCTTCCCATTTCCTGCACTTCTGCCTCATTCCTTCCCCTCACTCCCAGAAGCAGGATAGGGTTCCCCTTTCCTGCACCTTTCACTCCCCCAGCTTTCACATTTAACGGACCATCCTCCGCCATTTCCTCCACCTCCAGCGTGATGCCACCACCAAGCGCATGTTCCTCTCCCCTCTCAACATTCTGAAGGAACCATTCCTTACTCGTGACTTCAGTCCACTCGTCAATCACTCCAACACTCCCTCTCCATCACAGCACTTTCTGTGCAAGTGCACAAGATGTAACACTTGACCTTTCGCCTCCTCCCTTTGCAGGGCCACAAACACTCCTTCCAGGTGAAACAGCGATTTACTTATACTTCTTTCAAAATTAGTATATTGTATTTGCTTCTCATGATGCGATCTCCTGTACATTGAGAAGACCAAACGTTGATTGGGTGATTGCTTTGCTGAATACTGTTGCTGTTCAGTCCACAAGTGTGACCCTGAATTTTCGGTTGCCTGCATTTTAGTTTCCCATCCCACTCCTACTCTGACCTCTCTCCTTGGCCTCGTACACTGTTCCAATGAAGCTCAATGGAAGCTCGAGGAACAGCACCTCACCTTTCAATTAGGCACTTTACAACCTTCTGGACTCAACATTGGTTTGAAAAAAGTAAGATCATAACCATTGCCCTCATTTTTCCACGCAGCAGGTTCTGATAATGGTTCTGCAGTTACCATTTACTCCTCCTTTAGACACATCTTCATATTGTTTGCCCGTTCTCCGTGACCTTTTGGTCAGCTATGTGGCCTGGTCCAATCTGCACCTTCTCCTTTGTTATCTCTTGCCCCACCCCCACCTCACTTGTTTATAATCTGTGACTTTTCTAATATTTGTCAGTTCCGAAGAAGGGTCACTGACCCGAAACGTTAACTCTGCTTCTCTTTCCACAGATGCTGCCAGACCTGCTGAGTGATTCCAGCATTTCTTGTTTTTGTCTTCTGTTGCTTTATTGTCCCGTTACCATCTCCTTTTGCCTTGCACCATCATCCTTTTTTTCATTTAATCATTCCTGCCTTCCACCCTCTCACAGACCTTCCCTTTGGTTCTTTCCCCCCTTCCCTCACTTTCCCTGGCTCTGAACTTGTTTATAAACTAGTAGTTCTGCGACTTCTTCCAGTCTGACAAACAATCATTGACCTGAAACATTAACTCTGCTTCTCTGCTGCCTGCCCTGCTGAATATTTTCAGCATTGTTTTTATTAAAGAGATATTAGGACAAGTGATCAAAAGCTTAGTCAAAGAGATAAGTTTTCAGTAGTGTAGCGACTTATAGGAGAGAGAGGAAAAAAGGTTTAGGGGCTTGGCAGCTCAAGATGCAGCTGTCAATGGTGGAGTGAAGGAAATCAGTGCAAAAGGCCAGATTTGGAAGAGCACAGAGATCTCGGAGGGTTGCAGGGCTGGTGGAGGTTACAGAGATAGGGATGTGTGAGGTCATGGAGGGCCTATTTGGTTATTACCACACCATTATCCTGAGTCTTGTGCACTCCTTCAATGTGAGAAAGAAATTTATATGAACTTGGTCTATTCTCGTGTATTATATTCACTGGTGACAATGGAGTTTTCTCTATGGTGAGGAGACCAAACATAGATTGTGTGTTGAACACATCAATCCCATTTTGTAATATTAATTAGTATTTCTATACTCAATACATTGAGTAATGCCATTACAATATAATGAATGGGTTTCAAGAAATATGAAGCTAGGGCAGGTAAGTGGAGTTGAGAGACAGATCATCCATGATCTGACTGGATGGCGGAACAGGCTTGAGGTGCTGAATGAAGGGTCTGATGAAGGCTCACTGACCTGAAACATTAACTCTGCTTCTCTCTCCACAGATGCTGCCAGACCTGCTGAGTATTTCCAGCATTTCTTGTTTTTATTTCAGATTTCTAGCATCTGCAGTATTTTGCTTTTATATTATTGAGGTGCTGAATGGCCTGCTCCTTTATTTATTTAGAGATACAGCACTGAAACAGGCCCTTTGGCCCACCAAGTCTGTGCCGACCATCAACCACCCATTTATACTAATCCTACACTAATCCCATATTCCTACCACATCCCCACCTGTCCCTATATTCCCCTACCTATACTAGGGGCAATTTATAATGGCTAATTTACCTATCAACCTGCAAGTCTTTGGCTGTGGGAGGAAACCAGAGCACCTGGCGAAAACCTACGTGGTCACAGGGAGAACTTGCAAACTCCACACAAGCAGTACCCAGAATTGGACCTGGGTCGCTGCAGCTGTGAGGCTGCGGTGCTAACTACTGTGCCAATGTGCCGCCTGTTCCTATACTCATAAGAACATAAGAACTAGGCGACTTTAGAAACTTTTTACAAGCTAAGACTGTTTGGATCAATAAACACATAAAGGAGGAAAAGTGCATGTTAACATCTCAGGTTAAGACCTTTGCTTCAAAATCATTCGCGATGATTTGTGCCGTTAACTCATCAACCTTGTTACGAATGTTACGAGCATTCAGGTAAAGTGCCTTTATGCTAGCTTTCTTACCCTCATGATTTCCAACATCTCTAATAATAGCTCCGGAGTTATCCTTCCTTTCTGCTTCTTTCACAGTCTGCCTTGAACTTAAACCCTCCTGCACACATGTTAACCTGCTGCTTACCTTTTTATTTATCATCATACTCCCTGTTGTTTTCCCTTTCCCTTCCCCCCGACTCACTAGTTTAAAGTCCTAGAGACCACCCTTTTTATCCTTTTCGCTAGAACACTGGTTCCAGATCGGTTCAGGTGGAGACTGTCCCATTGGTACAGATCCCCCCGGTTCCAAAACTGATGCCAGTGCCCCATGAAATGGAATCCCTCTTTCCCACACCACTCCATTAACCACGTGTTTACTTCCCTAATTTTCTTATCCCTAAGCCAATTTGCACGTGGCTCGGGCAGTAATCCGGAGATTATGACCCTCGAGGACCTGTTCCTTAATTTCGTTCCTAGTGCTTTATAATCCCCAAACAGGTCCTCCATCCTAGCCTTGCCTATGTTGTTAGTCCCAACGTGGACCACAACAACTGGATCCTCCCCCTCCCGCTCCAATATCCTTTCAAGCCGGTCAGAGATGTCCTGCACCCTGGCACCGGGCAGGCAACACACCATGCGGGACTCCCGATCCGGCTTGCAAAGGATACTATCTATCCCCCTAATTATAGAATCCCCTATAACTACCACTTGTCTTTTTGCTCCCCCCTCTTGAATGGCCTTCTGCACCATGGTGGCGTGGTCAGTTGGCTCATCCTCCCCGCAGCCCTTTTCCTCATCCACACAGGGAGCAAGTATCTCGTACCTGTTGGATAAGGTCAAAGGCTGAGGCTCCTCCACTCCTGAACTCAGGATCCCCCTACCTGCCTCACTTGCAATCACACCCTGTTGTCCCTGATCACTAACTGAATTTGAATTACTTAATCTACCAGGTGTGACTGCCTCCTGAAACAAAACGTCCAGGTAACTCTTCCCCTCCCGGATGTGCCGCAGTGTTTGAAGCTCAGATTCCAGATCATCAACTCTGAGCCGGAGTTCTTCCAGCAACCAACACTTGCTGCAGATGTGGTCACTGCCGTTCACAATGGGGTCAGCCAGCTCCCACATCATACTGCTACAGCACATCACCTGCCCAGCCATCTCTACTTAGTTAATTACTTTATTACTTTATATAAATTTATGAGTTAAATACTCTGATTCTTCTCTGTTATGGTCTTTTTCAAATAACCAATTAATAGATAAATCAAAAAAGAAAGTAAATTTTTAACCAATCACACGATACAGAAGAAAGAGAAAAGCTTACCTTATCAACACACCAGAGTCCTTTTTTTTTGGTTAGAGGAGGAGGATGGGTGGGAGACACTACACTTGTAGTGTTTCGGGTTTAGCCACTGCCCAAATATATAGGATTTACTTACCCAGCAGTCCCCTGGTCCGCCGAAACAAAGGCAATTAATTTAAGATGAAACTCACCTTCCCAGCTGCTAACTCGCTCGCACTATCCTGCTTCAGTACAAGCTACTCCTACCCACTGTACTATTCTCTGCCCTTCATTTTGGTCCATTCTGTAAAAGTGGCCTCGTGTCACTTTTCAATTTTGAAGCAAAGGTCTTAACCTGAGATGTTAACATGCACTTTTCCTCCTTTATGTGTTTATTGATCCAAACAGTCTTAGCTTGTAAAAAGTTTCTAAAGTCTCCAGCAGATGGTGGAGATGCCTAAGGAATGTCAATGGAGATTTGCAATTCATAATTCATCATTGATGTACTTGGCAAGGTCAGTTGTTGCTTTTTGGATGTTCCCTACAAGGTTTTCCTAATCGTTGCACTGCAAGAATTAGAGATGATTTTCAGAGAATTGTGGATATGTACTTCAGAAAATAACCAGTAATTACAATGTAGACTCTCTCCCCACTCCCACCCAAGCCAAACTTGCTTCCAATTCCAGCAGTCTACGTCAGCTGATATCTGGCTGGCACCAGTGTATTATGCCATATTTAGTAAAGGCTATTTAAAGCCAGTATATACCCAGTTTTACATGTGATCTACTTTATAACATAAATATCACTTCCATCAGTGATATATATTTAATTGAGCAGAATGGACAAAAACATTTACTTCTAATATTGTTGCATTAAAATGTAAATTCACTCTGCTGTATGATTTAACGTTTTAAATAGCTGTATATAATCTTTTCTTCCCCACGAAAGTGTTCATTCCTTGTTGGAGCACTGGCACCAGTTACCCTTTGGTACCTTACCCAATGGTTATTATTCATATGTGAGTCAAAAGAATGATCATTAGGTGAGTGTGACTATGAAAACCTTGCATTTGGAATTTTGCAAATGCTTGTTTATTTTGCCATATATGCTGAGTGATTGGAATTGATATAAAACAAAACACAACATAAATAGGGGCAACTTAAAGAAGGAAAATCCTGGAAGGATGGTGCTGCTAATGTTCAAATATGAAGGGCTGATTGGTGTAAAAAGTTTAATTTAGATATGGTACATAATGGGAGTTCCTTATTACCACAGGTCCTGATGCAGAAAACCTCTCATTTAGCTTAATTTTCTTGAGTTTTTGATGTATAATTTTCAGTATAGAACCCAACCCTCGAGCATGAATAATCAGTCATTTTGCAAAAATCTTTTATTAATAAACCAAAATTGATTATTTTGTCCATCAACGTAGTATCATTTGTATTAATTTTGTACCTCTATAAATATATGACGCATATAAATAATTTCAAGCTAAGTTATTTAATACCTGTGACTTTGGCTCTGAAGTCACACGAGGACATTTATCTAGATGATGTGCTCCCAGAATCAGACAACCAACTGCTGATGCACTCTCGTTGCAGATCGTGTGATTAACATTGCACAGAAACAGGCCATTCGGCCCAACATGTCTGTGTTGTTAATGAAACATCATCAACCTGAAACGTTAATCTGTTTCTGTTTTATTTCAGCTTTGAACATCTGCAGTACTTTGCTTTTGTTCTAGAATTTAAAGTGAGTGTTGATTTTGAAAGGTTGTATCTGAAGGATCCCCCCATGCAGTAGTCCGGCATTACACGGAAGTTGCACTATACTAATACCAGTGGGTATGCAGGTAAGGTGCCCCTGCAAATTAGGTCAATGATGGACTGGATTGATGAGTGTTAATACTGGGTCTATAGTGGTTCTTAGGGGCAACTGGGCATTTTCAATTTTGAGGCCATTATCTTTATACCTCAGCTACTCACTGGATCATGCTTATTGGATCATTAGGCAAGCAGCACAGCTGCAATTATTAGCTCAGTTTTTTACTAGAAGTCTTTGCACAATGCACATCAGGATCATATTTACAACATAGCATCTGGAACTGCTAAGGGAATTCAGTTTCTGTCTGAGCTTTCCAATAGATCTTGATGTGATTTCACCAATTCCTCACTCCTCAAAGTGCGCATCTGTAGTCAGTGTCCTTCAAATTAAGTACATATAGCTTCGGGAAACTAAGAGCTATAGAATGTTCGAAGTGCTTCAGATATGCTACATGCATTTGGGAAGTTATTTCCACCATGTAATTGGCTAGTTCATTAAACAGATTTGCATTATATTCCCCCACCTCTAAGCTGGTCCTTTCCGCTAGTAGGTGCTAAGACTACAGGTAATCCTTTCTTCCAGAAGTATACCAAACATCCAGGACTCTTCTCTGTATGTAGCAATAGCAATTTGTTTACGCATGAATATGACTGAATTCAGTGCTGTGAAGCTCCGATTTTAACTTGGGCGGGTTCGATTCGGGGCAAGGGAGCGGGCCAGAGACATTTTAACTCCTTGGCCTCATCTTAATATTAACATAAGAACATAACATCATAAGAAATGGGAGCTGAAGCAGTCCATTTGGCCCTTCAAGCCTGCTCCGCCATTTAATAAGATCAATGCTGTTCTGCTTGTGGTCTTAACTCCACTTTCCTGCCTGCCCCCTCCAAAACCTTGACTCCCTTGCAGATCAAAAATCTGTCCAACTCAGCCTGAAATATATTCAATGACCCAGCCTCCATTGCTCTCCGGGGTAGAGAATTCAAAGGATTAACGATCCTCTGAGAAAAGAAATTCCTCCTCATCTCCATCTTAAATGGGAGATTCCTTATTTTGAAACTCTGCCCCCTAGTTCTGGATTCACCCACATGAGGAAACATCCTCTCGGCATCTACCCTGTCAAGCCCCCTCAGAATCTAACATGTTTCAATAAGATCACCTCTCATTCTTCTAAACTCCAATGAGTATCAGCCCAACCTGCTCAACCTTTTCTCATAAGACAAGCCCATCATCCCAGGAATTAGCCTAGTGAATCGTCTCCAACTGCTGCTAATGGAAGTATATCCCTCCTAAAGTGTGGAGACCAAAATTGTATGCAGTACTCTAGGTGCGGTCTCACCAAGGCCCAGTATAGTTGTAGCAAGACTTCTCTGCTTTTATACTCCTTCCCTTTTGCAATAAATGCCAACATTCTATTTGCCTTCCTAAATATTTGCTGTACCTGCATGCTAACATTTTGTGATCCATGTACAAAGACAGCCGGGTCCCTCTGTACCACAACATTCTGCAGTCTCTCTCCATTTAAATAACACACTGCTTTTCTATTTCTACCCCCAAAGTGGACACCCTCACATATTCCCATTTTGAGATTTATCTTCTGCCCGATCCCAGTAGGAATGGCGTCAAGGCCAACAGACAGGAATGGAATTAAGGCGGGCATCAGTTCAGTGCTAGGATGGGAGGGTGTGCTTAATAAACCTATGCCAGCCAGGGAAGGAAGGAACAAGACTGCAGCAGGCGAGATACAAGGATTCCTTGTGGACACTCCTAGTTGTCCTGGTCTGTTGGCCTTTCCTGGCCACATGCTGCCTCATGCCAGCTGTCATTATTTTGTCATTGTGCTGGTGCCGATGATGTCACCAGGCCACCACTTTCACCATTTAATTAGGCCCACCACTTGCCTGTGGCGGGCGGCTTCCACACTGCCGGAACCATTGTGGTTAAAATGACGGCGAATGTGAACACATCAGGAACACGATGCCAATTCCACAACCGCCATTACAACTACTCGCCTACCCTGCTAACAACAGGCCATCTTGGTTAAAAATCAGGCCTTTAGGGAGCATTTACACTGCGCACAGTGGGTCAGAGAGCAAATTGCTCTGAAGTTTGCTTCAGGCATTTACACTGTGGTCAATTAGGTTTGAAACCTCAGCTGCTGGGGGTGGTGTTATGTGTTTGAGTTTCCAGTATGATAGGTGCCAGAATTCTGATCCAACTCCATCTGAGCATGTACAGGCGAAGGGAACCTCACCAGCAATTGGCAAATGTCAGAAAATCATGTGTTGGCAGAAGGAGAAACTGTTTCCAGTGGCAGTAGAACGGTAGGTAACCAGAGGACACAGATTCAAGATAATTGGAAAATGAACCAGAAGTGAAACGTGTTGTGTAATTGCCTTTAAGAGTAATATACCTTTAAGATCTTAGTATAATAATGAGCTATGTGCCAGGATGCAGTCATGTGAAAACATGCCAGGCTCACTCTGTAACAGTAACACCAAGAGGCAAGACCTGCAAATAGGTAACTCTGTACTGTATATACTTGTTAACTGCTTAATAAACCTGTTTGAGATCGTCAACAATCAGAACTCCACACATCTCTTTTCTGTTGCATCAGACAACAAAAAGAGGCTTCTGATTGCATGGTGGCAGCTGTGGTGAGAAGACAGAATCCAAGTTTGAAGACCACAGGAAAACAGCTTTAATAACTACGTACAGCTGGAAGAGGAAAGGTTAACGATAAATACTGGCCCAAACAGGGGAAGAACAAAACACTTACCTCCAGCTGCAGAGACAGAGCTCTGAAGGACAGGCTGCTGATCAATCACTGTGAGCAGGTGAGTCAGTCTGCTGTCAGTAGAGGAACCCCCATTTTTAAAAAAAATCAGCATTGAAGTCCTTAAAAGATTGATTTCTTTTTCTCTCAAATGCTCCCTGGGCGAGTAGAAAATACCAGGAAGACTCAATCCCTTTCTTAGGCTGATAAAGGTTCGTGCCATTACAGGTGGCACCCGACAGTGAAAAGTGCGGGAATCATTCATTAACGTAGCTCGCAGCTGAAACTATAAATAGAACCATCTTTAAATCACTCAAGCGTGAAGGGCTTTCATTCACTCAACTAGAGTTTAAAAGAAACTCATAAAACCACTCAACTGTGCAGAACTACCTATTGAATGGCTCTGTAAACAAACTTGCAGAGAAAAAAGCACTTGAAATACCTATTGCACAGCTGTATAAACAGAACAGGCTTAGTGCTGGAAGCTAGACAAACAGACAAGCTGCTGCTGTCAATCAAATCAGACAAGAGAATTTCTTAAAGAGAAAACAGTACAGAGTCACATAACCAGGTCTTAAAGCAAGTTCTTAAAGCAAGCTTTAAAGCAAAAGAACAGCAGAAAGATGGATTCCAAGTTTCCCAACATGAACTGGAAAGCCTTGGATATCCTATCTGAGTTCAAACTGATCCAGTAGAGAATGCAATTATGCTTTGCAGACCAAGTAATTGTAGAACCAGAAAAGCAAGCTATAAAAATAATGATAGCGATTGGAAATGAGGGATTGCACAGAATCAATACCGCTGGATTATCTGAACAGGACCAGAAAGATCCCACTAAGATATGGAAAGTGCTGGAAGATCAGCTTCGATTACGAGTGAATTTCAGAATTCACTGCCTCGAATGGATGTCCTACAGGCAACAGCCACAGGAATCAATAGACCAGTTCGTAAGCAGATGCTTTAATAATGGCAACAAATGCGATTCCTTAGAAACCGAGCTGGTGATCGTATCAACACCCATCAAGCATTCCAGAAAGACCTCTTGGGGAAAAAGAAAGGTCACAGCAATGATGCACTGCTACAAGATGGCAGGAAATATGAAGCCATTGTAGCTGGACGATATCACCTGCAAGAACTAGGTGCAGCCAAAACTATCAACACAATAACCAGTTCAAAAAGAGCAAGCAAGCTGTGTGGTAATTGTGGTCGGTCCCACCTATGGCAAAATTGCACTGCATTTCGAGACGTGTGCAAGGCGTGTGGTGTAAAAGGACACTGGGCCCACCTATGCAGAAATTCTGACTCCAAAGACACAGCCAGAAGTAACGGTTGGTCACGAGCCAACAGAAAACACTGCGACAGCAGCAACGAAAGCACCAGAGACCTGTATGAACATAAGCCCACAGCAAACAGACCTGAGGCAAGACTCAGGTAGGAGCAAGTCTCAGTCAGAAGATGAAAAAGCATTCCACATTGTGAACCTGACACATCGGGCTGGGTTTTTCCAGACCCCTGATGTCAGGAGTCATGGCGGGGGTCCCGGAAAATGGCTCTGGGAGAGGCCCGCCTTAGGCCTCAATGCCGGGAAGGCCCAGCCCCATGTTGACGGCAGTGGCGCGGCCTCGTGGTGGTCCCCCCGCCGCTCGGCGGCATCACAATTTGAATATGTTAATCTATTTAAACTAATGAAATAAATACTTACCTGCTCCCGCTGTCAGTACCAGTGCCATATTGGTGGTAGCGGCCAGTACTCCTGCACCTTCGGACGTCCATTCGGAGATCCGAGGCGGAACACTGGTTGGGAGGGGGGAGCCGGTAAGTTTTCAGGGCGGGGGGTTGGGGGGGGAGAGCGGGGTTAAGCTTTTTTGATTTATTTAGGTGGTGTTGGGAAGGGGTAAAGTTCATAGTTATTAACTTTGTGTGTGGCGGGGGGGAAGGTTGGGAGCACAAAGTAAGATTTTATCTAGGGGGAGAGGGCAAGTAATACATTTAATGGTAATTGGTGGGGGGTGGGAGAGGGTCGGGATAACTTTACTTAATTTTTAACATTCATGTAACTTTAAAAATTTAAATTAAATATAAGGGCTGGCAGCCCATTAAAAATGGCATCGGCGCCTTCGCAGTGGCGCCAGACGCCGTTGCTGGGGACGGAATTCCCACCCCCTCCACATCATCAGGAGGACGGTCCGCTCCGGCCATGTAAATGAGCTGTGCATTTAGTATCGTGGCAACTCCGCAGAGTAAAGCCCCCGCGTGCGGGCCACCATCTTTGAAGCTCACTGTCAAGATCGGCGGCAAGCTTGTAAAATGTAGCCCATCATGTTGATGAAGTCAAGCAACTGGAAGTTTTCACCACCAGCAACATCATGTGCCCAAAGAAAGCTGGCAAACACACACTCCTGGTCAAGATTGACACCGGCGCTAGTGCAAATATCCTACCAGTCTGAATCCTCAAAGATATGGACTGGAGTCATTGGAGAACGATAATACAACCAACAACCGCCAACTTATCTGCATACAATGGGTCACCCAGCCCTTGCAGTGGCACCTTAACAATGCAATGCAAATACTGCAAGTCGGCATGGAAACCACAAATTTTCTACCAAGTAGACATGAGTGGACCAGCAGTGGCAGGACTACCAGCGTACAAGGATCTCAGCATCATATCCACGAGAGCATTGCCAAGGAGAAATTTCCAAGGACAGAAACCCGCTAGCAGACTCTGACCAGCATCAAATGGTGCAATCTGGAAACCCAGCAACAGCACAGCTATGCCATGCCTTCACTTCTCCCCTTTAGCGAATCACCAGCACCACAACGAGTCAGAATGGATAGGTATCTCCATGAAACCAAGTACTCTTCCCCGAACAAGTCCTCAACCTTGAGTCCCAGGCCTTCAGACGTGGAGGATGAGGACAGGTGAAGAGGCAGAGGAGGAATGAATTGAAGCATTGATCTGCTAGGTCTTCGAGATGAGGTGCTGGAACTTTCCAAGAATGACAAGGCCTCAAAAGTGGTCATCTTGAGAAAAGCAACAGAGTATGCTGGCAGGCTGAAGGCAGAGCAACAGAAACTAAGTGCAGAGAGGGAGAAATGTCAGAAAGAACCGAAACAGCTGAGACGCAAAAGTGTGTGATAAGGCAGGGGGCAGGAGAGATTAAATGACAGAGATGTCAGGAACAAAGGCAAAGGGAGTGCTAATAGTTGTGTGAAAAGACAAAGCATTAATCCAGAGGGACCCATTCCGAAGAAGGGTCACTGACCCGAAACGTTAACTCTGCTTCTCTTTCCACAGATGCTGCCAGACCTGCTGAGTGATTCCAGCGTTTCTTGTTTTTGTTTCAGATTTCCAGCATCCGCAGTATTTTGCTTTTATTAATCCAGAGGGAGTGTTAATGGCAAAACAATGAACAACTCTGTCCAAAAGCAAAAACTTGAAAAACATGTTTAAAACAGGCCCATGGTTAAAAAATAAAATAAAATAAAAGGAAGTTATGCTCTGAAATTGTTGAACTCAATGTTGAGTCCAGAAGTTGTAAAGTGCCTAATCTGAAGATGAGGTGCTGTTCCTTGAGCTTGCGTTGAGGTTCACTGGAAAACTGCAGCAGGCCACAGCCAGAAATGTGGGCATGGGAGTAGGGTGATGTCTCCATCTCTGGGGATAGGCTGTCCACTAATATTCATTATAAGCCCACCGACTCCCACAGTTACCTCGACTACACTTCTTCACACCCTGCCCCCATAAGAACTCCATTCCATTTTCCTAGTTTCTCCATCTCCAACGCATCTGTTCCGATGGTGCTACCTTCCACAACAGCACTTTTGATATGTCTTCCTTTCTCCTCAACCGAGGATTCCCCCCGCCCCCCCACCCCCCGCAACTGTTGACAGGACCCTCGACCGTGTCCGACCCATTTACCGCACTTCTGTCCTCACCCCTTCCCTTCCCTCCCAGAACTGTGACAGGGTTCCCCTTGTACTCACCTTCCATCCCATCAGCCTCCAGATCCAAAGGATCATCCTCCACCATTTCCGCCACCTCCAGCGTGATGCCATCACCAAACACAGCTTCCCTTCCCCTCCCTTGTCAGCATTCCAAAGGGATCATTCCATCCGTGACACCCTGGTCCACTCCTCCAACACCCTGACACCTCGTCCCCTCGTCTCCTTCCAACAGCAACTCCCATGCAATTGTAGGAGGTGTAATACCTGCCCTTTTACCTCCTCTTTCCTCACCATCCAAGGCCCAAATACTCCTGCCAGGTGAAGCAGCAATTTACTTATACTTCTTTCAATTTAGTATACTGTATTCGCAGCTCACAATACAGTTGCCTCTACATTGGGGAGACCAAATGCAGATTGAGTGACCACTTTCCGGAACACCTCCACTCAGTCTACAAGCATGATTCTGAGCTTCCGGTTGCTTGCCATTTTAATTCACTACCCTGCTCTCATGCCCACGTTTCTGTCCTGGGTCTGCTGCAGTGTTCCACTGAACCTCAATGCAAGCTTGAGGAACAGCACCTACAGCCTTCTGGACTCAATATGGTGTTCAACAATTTCAGAGCATAACTTCCTTTTCTTTTAATTTATTTTATTTTATTTGTTAACCATGAGCCTGTTTTAAACATGTTTTTCAGGTTTTTGCTTTTTGACAGAGCTGATCATTTTGTCACCATTAACAGCCGCTCTGGACTAATGCTTTGTCTTTTAACACAACTATTAACACTCCCTTTGACTATATTCCATGACATCTTTGTCATTTAATCTCTCCTGCCCTCTGCCCTATCACACACCTTCCCTTTTGTTCTTTTTCCCCCTCCCCCTTTTCACTTGCTCAAAGCCTATTACATTTCTAACTTTTGCCAGTTCTGATGAAAGGTCACAGACCTGAAAGGTTAACTCTGTTTCTCTTTCCTGTTATGACCAAGGCTGTTAGTTCAATCCCACTACACCACAGTCACAGCATATTAGTAACAAAGTAATTCATGACAACGCTACTTCATCGGACACGTCATCAGGATGCGCCGCGGTGCGCACATGCGCAGACGGTCTCATGCCCCCTGCGCATGCGCTGCGGTCCGGCTTACCAGGACCGCTTTGCGCATGCGCAGATGACGCGGTACGCGCATGCGCACACAGTCTCCTCATCACTGCGCATGCGCTGGGGCCCGACCTGCCAGGACCGTTGTGCGTATGCGCAGATGACGTCATCGCGTTATTTCGTCTTCCTCGCCGACGCGCCAGTTTGGCCTCTGCGCATGCGTCAAAGCTTCGGCGCGACTTTTTGAAAGTGGAAGGAGGGGAGGTTTCGTCGGGCATTTTCTCGCATTTTATCTGAATTATTTATTCGTTTTGGAGACTTGCTTCATTTTTATTTGACACAGGAGATTGTTCCAAGGTAAGTTGCTCTGCCTTTGTAAGTTGCTCTGAAAACATTTCCATTGTCTGGGCCACCGCATGTTCTCCAGTCCCTGTTGTGAGTTGCTCTAAAAACATTTCCATTGTCTGGGCCACTGCATGTAGCAGGATGAAGGCACAGTGACTGTGATTTCTGGCGCCAAACAGTACACACTGCAGATACATGATGGCCAGGCTACCTGCAGCTGCATCTTCTCCATTCAGACTTTGTTGCCCTGCAAACATGCTGTTGTTGTGCAGAGGCATCTGGGTCTGCCTTTGGACAGGCTCGCCCCCAATTGTCGCTGGCGTACATGTCAGACACCAACGACGACAGGCATGGCTGCTGCCATTGTGATTACAGAGGAACAGCCAAGGCCCCTCAGCCACAATGAAAAATACCGCTTGCTTTCAGATCAATTGTACCAGCTACAACAGGCCGTTCTGCAGAGTGGAACGGCAGCATTCATGAGGAGACTGGACTGGCTGCGGCAACAGACTCTCCGCTGGCAGCAAGGACTGGCTGATGAGATGGAGCCATTTACTATGCCCAACAATTGCCCGGAAGCACCTTCGGATGGAGGTGGCCGCGCGCTGGACATCAGTCACGTGTCACAAACCCTGGATCCTGAGCGTCTCACCCCCTGGCCTAATGATCTGATGGACCATACATATGCCTGCCTGTTCAAATCTCCACTTCCCCTACCTGCGGTACCCTCTCCTTGCTGCTCAGTTACACAGTCACCTGCTCCTACACCCATCAGGGCAGTGCACATGGACACACAGTTACCTGCTCCTACACCCATCAGGGCAGTGCTCATGGGCACACAGTTACCTGCTCCTACACCCATCAGGGCAGTGCTCATGGACACACAGCCACCTGTTTCCCCATCCGACGTTGAAACAACCATGCAGAGCCTTGTGAGACTCCGCAATTGCCAGTTGCTGCCTGTCAAGCAGAGAGGGCGTCCAAAGGGGTCAAGCACTTGGGGAACATTCAGCAAGAAGAGACTGAGCACTAAAAGAAACAAGCATGCCGTGTCCAGTGGTAGCAGAAATGTGAATGCTCTTGCTGTGAACACAACTGGTGATAGTAGTAGGCAGGATTAAATGGGAATGGATGGAAAGGCGCACGAGTAACATAACCACTGGCAGGGAACTGCTGGGCTAAATGGCCAGCTTTATGTTCATAGCCCAAAAGAAATGTGCTTCTTTTCCAGCACCCTCACATCATTCATGTTTTCCCTGAGAGCAGCATTGAACCATCACGAGATAGGGGCAGTAACATCATCCTGCCTCCTACAGCTGAGGTGGGTACTAAGTGATTCATTGGCGGTGTTATCAGTACATGCCTTTACCGCAGAACACAAAGCATGCTCAACAGTAATTTCATTGGAGGGAGGGAAGCTCTGACACTCATGTTCTTTCCTTATTTTCTTTCATGTAAAACGTGCCCTTGAGAAAACAATCCTTGACACTTAAGGACGGCATTCAAGCAAAGGAGGCAGTGCGGGAGAGGACGCAAGGATGTGCTGATTCCTGCATCTGAGGTGGGTAATAAGTGCTTCATTGGCGACGTTATCAATTGGTGCCTTCACTGCAGAACTTAAAAAGGTGTGCACAACAGTAATTTCAGTGGATGGAGGGAGGCAAGCTCTGACTCTGATTTGCTTTATTTCTTTTCATGTAAAACATGCCGTCGAGAAAACAATCCTTGAGACTTAAGGTCAGCATTCAAGCAACGAAGGCAACTAGACCATGCTGCGGAGCTCATCACGATGTGGAAAGGAACATTGCATTTATGGATGAATTGGGAATGCACATTGGGATGCGCTTGGGGAACATTCACCAAGAATAGACTGAGCTCAGACTCTTGTGACTTTGCCTTCTTCACATGGACAATACAGTAGTGGAATAGAGAGCCAAGCGTTTATTCACCACAAGGCTCTCCAGGAACAATCTCTTTAGCTGTGCATAGCAGAGACTCGGCCTGTCTGTCTAACGGGAATGCTGGACACAACACTCATGTATCCATGCACAGCAGTTCCTCGGATACTTAATGAACTTAATAAAACTTTTCAATAATTAAACCCAGAATTGTTGAGGTTTTGTTTTGCATGCTATTTCCCCGACTTTGCAACTGCACTTCAGATATTCAACTATGGTGGGGGGGTAGAGGGAGGGGTGGGTGAAGAGGGGGAGGGGTGGGGAGAGCGGGGAGGGGTGGGGAGAGGGAGCATGCAAAATGCAGGGACCAAACAGTCGCAATGCCTGAAGTACTGTGGAGAAGTAGAGAAAGCAACTGGGTAGGGGAGAAAGCAACTGGATTGGGCATCCGCAGCTGGAGGGAACGGCTGAATGGAGAGGGCCAGAAGCGAGAGGCCGTAGAGAGCCGCGGGGAGCGAGCGTGCGAAGACCTTGGTGTCACCGGGTCCAGGAACTGGCCAGTAAGTCTTTTGCTGTTGTGTTTATGGCGCATGCACAGAAAAAGGCACTCCTCTTCCGTTCCGCTGCTCCCCCCCCCCACTCTCTCCCCTTCCTCCCTCTCCCCCAGCTCTCTCCCTCCCCCCTTCCTTACCCCTCCCTCTCCCTCTTTCTCCCCCCTCTCCCTCTTTCTCTCCCCCTCTTTCTCTCCCCCTCCCCCTCTTTCTCTCCCTCTCCCTCTTTCTCTCCCTCTTTCTCCCCCTCTCCCCCTCTCCCCCTCCCTCTTTCTCCCCCTCCCTCTCCCTCCCTCTCCCTCTTTCTCCCCCTCCCCCTTCCTTACCCCTCCCTCTCCCTCTTTCTACCCCTCTCCCTCTTTCTCCCCCTCCCCCTTCCTTACCCCTCCCTCTCCCTCTTTCTCCCCCTCTCCCTCTTTCTCCCCCTCCCCCTTCCTTACCCCTCCCTCTCCCTCTTTCTCCCCCTCTCCCTCTTTCTCCCCCCCCTCCCTCATTCTCCTCCCTCTCCCTCCCCTCGCCCCCCGGCACCACTACCGTTGGTCTCCCCGCGCTGCTCTCCCCGGCCCCCGCGCTGCTGTCCCCGGCCCCCACGCTGCTCTCCCCGGCCCCCGCGCTGCTATCCCCGGCCCCCGCGCTGCTCTCCCCGGCCCGCTCCACTCTCTCACTCCGGCCATTGTATTCTGCCACGTGTTTGTCAGGTTTCATCTCTGTGATTCTTTGAGCAGCGCCATCTTTAGTCCTGGCAGCTGCTGCAGTCGCAAGCTGTGACGTTTTCGTGGCACAGGCTGTATTTGCGCATGTGCCAAAACAGCGCCACCTACCGATCGCGTTGTCAACAATTGCGGTCTATTAGTAAAGTATCCTACCTATTGCAGAATAGCCAAATTAAACACTATTTGTCCCACAGAATAAACCAGATTTCTTTAAACA
Organism: Heterodontus francisci; assembly: GCF_036365525.1. NCBI lineage: Eukaryota > Metazoa > Chordata > Chondrichthyes > Heterodontiformes > Heterodontidae > Heterodontus > Heterodontus francisci. The sequence continues at coordinate 93,585,619 of NC_090384.1, read as the reverse complement.
ACAACAAAATTAACTATTTATTAATAAACTAAGTCTTAAACAATAATGAGATATACGTGAAAAAAATTCTTTTAAAACTTCTTATTCTTCCTAACCCTCATGCACACACACATACATTCAAACTAACCAGTTACCCAAGGGAAAAGATGTTTTGGTTTACAGCTATTTCTTAGGAATCATAAAATAATTAGGTTGTCACAGTCTGGTAGGGTATTTCCAGTTTGGTGAGGTGTCCCAGAGTCAAATAGTCAGATGCCACACAAACTCTCTCCAGGCGAGATTGGTGAACAGTCTGTGATGGGTAGGCTTTCAAGGCAATTTGTCTGCAGCAGGTGTCGTATAGGTCTTTCAGCAAAGGGTGTAGCAACAGGTCTACTTGGATTTTGAAGTAGCAGTTTAGCAATGGAAGCTTTCTTGAGATTTCAAGATCTCCCAAAACACAAGAGGCAACAGGAATCACTCTTGAGGTAGGGATTCTTCAGAGACTGGAAGTAATAGGAATCTGCTACCTTTACAAATGCAGGGCTTCCTCTCTGCAAAGCAGTCTTCCTCCACAGAGTGTAGCAAATCCTCTTTTCCTGGGCCTTTTCTCTCTCCAGGCAGATCATAGCCACCACCTCAAATGTAGGATTTCTTTTTCCAAGAGAGGCAAGTCTTCTTTTACAGAGGGTAGGTCTTTTCTCTGGTCTGCGAAACAGCTCCCAGCCAGGTCTCAGCATGCTGCTAGTCCAGACCACTGGTCTTTCACAATGCAAAGTCAAACTAAAACCCACAATCAAGTCATGTGACAGTCATAAATTGTTCTGTCATTTCCCTGTTGAGCAGCTTGGAAACAGGTGCCTAGCAGTCTGTACACACTTCACTCAGTCCACAATTCAAATATCAGCTCTTGAAGCACTTTTTGCAAAGAAAAATAGAAATACTCACATAACACTCCATAGAAGCTGCCTGACCTGCTGAGTATTCCCAACACTTTATGTTTTTCTTTCAGATTTCCAGCATCCGCAGTATTTTGCTTTTACTTTCAAAAGGGAATTGGATAAATACTCTAAGGGGAGTTTTTTTTATTCTTTCATTGGATGTGCGTGGCGTTGGCAAGGCTAGCATTTGTTGCCCATCTCCCTAATTGGATAGCTCTTTGAAAGAGCTGCCACAGGCATGATAGGCTGAATGGCCTCCTTCTGCGCTGTAGCATTCTGTGATTCAATGATGAGGTTCCCGATTGTACTCTGAAAATCAAGGAGCCATTAGTGCCTTTCACAATATCAGGACGTCCCAAAGTGCTTTGAGATGTAGTCACTGTTGTAACGATGGAAACATGGCAGACAATTTACCCAGAACAAGGTCACACAAATAGCCATGTGATATGGACCTGATAATCTGTTTAAGTGATGTTGGGTGAGGGATAAGTATTGGCCAGGACACCAGGGAGAACTCCCCTGCTCTTCTTCAAAATAGCACCGTGGGATCTTTTATGTCCACCTGAGAGGGCAGAAGTGGCCTTGGTTTAACGTCTCATCTGAAAGACAACCACCTCCAATACTGCAGCGCTTCGCAGTACTGCACTGGATTTTGTGCTCAAGTCTCTGGAATGGGACTATGAACTTTACCACCTTCAGGGTGCAAACCACTGAGGCGTGGCTCATGTTTGTGATGCTAAAGTTGGTGTGTAAATGCACCTTTAGGAGAGCAAAGGAAAACACATGGGGAACAAAGCCACAAGCCATTTCTCTGCTCTGTAGCTTACTGCAAACCATCAGGATTAACAGAAGTGTCCATCTCAATATACAAAGCCACCTCCTCTGGCATTAATACCAGCAATTGGGCAACAGTGCAACTTCTGCCAGCACTGCCAATAGCAAACCTAGCTGTGCCTGGCAGGGTGGAAATCCTGTTTGCTCTCACAATCTACCTCCCATGGTTTGGCGAATTTGAGCTGAATTGTTGGTATTCAACGAAGTTAACTGTAGCTTGTACCATTCAAACTGTTGGATGTGAAGAGCCATGATTATGAGTTTGACCCAGCTCTATTCACTGCTGCTCTTTTCATTCACCATAAAAAAAAGATTCGATATCAATAAAAAATTTCCTACCTCAGTTGTCTAGCCAAACAGGCAGCTCTTTGACATTTTAGTATCGTAATTTAATATTGTACTGTGCTGCTGATTCCGAGGAACTGATAACGAATGGTATGAAACTAACTGCACCATGCCACAAATATTTTGAGTATTCTTAGCCAGAATGATTTGATTTTCAGCTTTGCTTCAGTTACTAATTACAAGTATACATTTCTCAGTTGATATTTATCCCTCCATTAACATCACTAACAACAGGTTATCTAGTCATTATCATATTGCTGTTTGTGGGAGCTTGCTGTGCACAAATTGTCTGCTGTATTTCCTACATTACGACTATGCCTACACTTCAAATGTGCTTCATTGGCTGCAAAGTGCTTTGCGACATCCTGAGGTCATGAAAAGTGCTGTAGAAATGCAAGTCTGTCTTTCTGTAATCATTTCTATGCTTAATGCTTATGTCGAATCTGGACAATTTGAAAAACTCACTTGATTTTTGGACCATAACGAAAATTGGGTTCACAGTCACTTGGTTTCCCGACACTAAAAACAAACTGCTCTTTGGATATAGCGCAAGCCTGTAAATAATGATACACTTCGCCTCTGAAGCTGGGTTGGCAAACTGCCTGCCCGGCCAGAGGCCTAGGAAACTTTAACTCCTTGGCCTGATTGAAATTGCATAACTGCCTGAATCTGGTGGGAATGATGAGGTGGCCAGCGAGTTGGAACAGGACATTGAGTGATGGGAGTCCACCCAGAGGAACTTATGTGAACGATCCCTAGGATAAGTTAAGTGTATAAAACGGGTGGGGGAGGGTCCTGAAGCAATGGTAGTCGGGGAGTGGAAAGGCAGCCAAGGCCGGGGGAGGCCAAAGGTTTCCTTATGGGGCCCAAAGTAGCATTAAAATCGGGCCTCTGGTTTTTCATTGTGGTGTTAAGATTCAAGCGCAATCAAGTAGCAATTTTAAAAATTATACAAAGGGCAGGGAGTATAATTGAAGCCATTTTTCTAATGAACCTTAGCAAAAAATTGGAGTCAGCTATGGCTCAGTTGGTCGCAATCTCACCTGTGAGCCAGAAGCTTGTGGGTTCAAGTCCCACTCCAAAATCTAGACCAACACTGCAGTGCAGGACTGAGGGAGTGCTGCCTTATTGAAATTGCCATCTATTAAATGAGAGAAATCGAGGCCCTGTCTACCCTCTCAGCTCGATGTAAAACATTGGAGAAAAAGCTGGCGGAGTTCTCCCTGGTGTCCTAGTCAACATTTATCCCTCATTCAACATCATTAAAATAGTTTATCTGGATATTATCACTTGCTACTTGTGGGATTTTGCTGTGCACAAATTGGATGCAGCATTTCTACATGATAACACTGACTACATACACTTCAGAAGCTATTTATTTATTTATTTTTATTCGTTGATTGGGATACGCGCATCACTGGTAAGGCCAGCAATTAACGCCCATCCCTAATTGCCCTTGAGGAGGTGGTGAGGAGCTGCCTTCTTGAATCGCTGCAGTCCCTGTGGTATAGGTATACTCACAGTGCTGTTGGTAAGGGAGTTCCAGGATTTTGACCCAACAACAGTGAACGAACAGTGACATGTTTCCAAGTCAGGATTGTGTGTGGCTTGGAGAGGAACTTGCAGGCGTTCTCATGCGTCTGCTACCCTTGTTCTTCTAGATGGTAGAGGTCGCTAGTTTGGAAGGTGCTGTTGAAGGAGGTTTGGTGAGTTGTTGCAGTGCAGCGTATAAATGGTACACACTGCAGCCACGGTCCAGTGGTGGTGAAGGGAGTGATTGTTGAAAGTAGTGGATGGGGTGCCGAACAAGTAGGTTGCTTTGTCCTGGATGGTGTCAAGCTTCTTGAGTGTTGTTGGAGCTGCATTCATCCAGGCAAGTGGAGACTATTCTATCACATTCCCGACTTGTGCCTTGTATATTGTGGACAGGCTTTGAGGAGACAGCAGATGAGTTATTCACGGCAGAATTCCCAGGCCTCTGACCTGCTGTTGTAGCCACAGTATTTATATGGCTGGTCCAGTTAAGTTTCTGGTCAATGGTAACCCCCAGATGGTGGGAGATTCAGTGATGTTAATGCTGTTGAAAATCAAAGGGAGAATGTTAGATTCTCTCTTGTTGGAGATAGCCATTGCTTGGCATGCATGTTACTTGCCACTTATCAGCCCAAGCCTGAATATTGTCCAGGTCTTGCTGCATGTGGACACAAACTGCTTTAGTATCTGGGGAGTTGTGAATGATACTGAACACTGTGCAATCATCAGCGAACATCCCCACTTCTGACCTTATGATGGAGGGAAGGTCATTGATGAAGCAGCTGAAGATGGTTGGGCCTGGGACCCTAACCTGAGGAACTCCTGCAGTGATGTCCTGGGGCTTAGGTGATTGCCCTCCAACAACCACAACCATCTTCCTTTGTGCTAGGTATGACTCCAACCAGTGGAAAATTTTCCCCTTGATTCCCATTGACTTCAAAGGCTAGGGCCCCTTAATGCCACTTTCAGTCAAATCTGCCTTGATATCAAGGGCAGGCACTCTCACCTCATCTCTTGAATTCAGCTCTTTTGTCCATGTTTGGATCAAGGCTGGAATGAGGTCTTGAGCTTAGTGGCCCTGGCGGAACCCAAACTGAGCATCAGTGAGCAGGTTATTGCTGTGTAAGTGCCACTTCATAGCACTATTGACGACACTGTCCATCATTTTACTGATGATTGGGAGTAGCCTGATGGGGCAGTAATTGGCTAGAATGATTTGTCCTGCTTTTTATGGACAGGACAAACCTGGGCAATTTTCCACATTGTTGTGTAGATGCCAGTGTTGTAGCTGTACTGGAACTGTATAGCTAGGAGCATGTCTTGTTCTGGAGCACCAGTCTTCTTTACCACAGCTGGAACGTTGTCAGCACCCAGGGCCTTTGCTGTGTCCGGTGCCTTCAGCCATTTCTTGATATCATGTGGTGTGAATTGAATTGGCTGAAGAATGGCACCTGTGATGCTGGGGACCTCATGAAGAGGCAGAGATGGATCATCCACTCGGCACTTCTGGCTGAAGATTGTTGCAAATGCTTCAATCTTGTCTTTTGCACTGATGTGCTGGGCTCCCTCATCATTGAGGATGGGTATGTTTGTGGAGCCTCCTCCTCTGGTTAGTTGTTTAATTGTCCACCGCCATTCACATCTGGATGTGTCAGAGCTTCAATCTGATTTGTTGTTTGTGGGATTTCTTAGCTCAGTCGTTAGAATGTTGCTTCTACTGTTTAGCACACCTGTAGTCCTGTGTTGTAGGTTCAGCAGGTGGACAGCTCATTTTTAGGTATGCCTACTGTACTCCTCATTGAACCGGGGTTGAATCCCTGACTTGATGGTAATGGTAGAGTGAGGGATATGCTGGGCCATGAGGTTATAGATTATTGTTGAATGCAATTCTTCTGGCCTACAATGCCTCATGGATGCCCACTTTTGAGCTGCTGGATCTGTTCTGAATCTATCCCGTTTTGCACAATGGTAGTGCCGCAGAAGGTGATGGATGGTATCCTAAGTGTGAAGATGGGACTTCATCTCAACAAGGACTGTGCGGTGGTCACTCCTATCAATACTGTCATGGACAGGTGCATTTGCAAATTCTGAGGATGAGGTCAAGTAGACTTTTCCCACTTGTTGGTTCCCTCACCACCTGTTGCAGGCCCAGTCTGGCAGCTATGTCCTTCAGGACTTAGCCAGCTCAGCTAGCGTTGGTCAGTAGTAGCGCTACTCTTGGACATATCCAGTGATGATGATGGAGAAGTCTGGGACATTAGCAGTAAGGTATGGTTCGGTGAGTATGACTATTGTCATGCAGGCTCCCACCTGCCAAGAATGGGGCACAGATATTTTGCCACATAGGCTTTAAATTTTAAAATTGTTATTGGAAAGAAAAGAAGGCCTATTACAATGGTTGCCAAGCCCCTGACTGGCAAGATACTTGCATAGTAACAGACAGTGCTTGGAAAGGACAAATGGGCCACTCCCTGCTCCAATTTAATCCACAATGGCCTTTTGATTACCAGACATTGAAGGTGGAGAGGCTAGCATTCCAGGTTAACTGCAAAGATGGCCGAATACACAAACAAACGTGGTCAGAGCAGTTTAATCACATGACTAACTGGCTGTTGGATTTTTTTGAATTTGAACTTGCCACAGAGAATTTGAACTCAAAAAGCTCTTTGCTCCTGGACTGAGAAGATCTCTCTCCTGTCTGCTCCCTTCTCTTTCTCACGGAACTGAAGACATATGAACCCCAAGAGAGAAAAGTGCCCTACTGTGAACAAAGTTTAAGAAGAATACTGGGCCCCAACGAAAAGCAAGACTACCGACAAAAGGACTACAGTGAGCTCAAACACAGAAAATAGGAGCAGGAGTAGGCCATTCGGCCCTTCGAGCCTGCTCTGCCATTCATTATGATCATGGCTTATCATCCAACTCAGTAACCTGCTCCTGCTTTCGCCCATACCCTTTGATCCCTTTAGACCTAAGAGCTATATTTAACTCCTTCTTGAAAACATACAATGTTCTGGCCTCAACTGCTTTCTGTGGGAGCGAATTCCACCGGCTCACCACTGTCTGGGTGAAGAAATTTCTCCTCATCTCAGTCCTGAAAGGTTTACCCCATATCCTTAGACAATGACCCCTGGTTCTGGACTCCCCCACCATCGGGAATATCCTTCCTGCATCTACCCTGTCAAGTCCTATTAGAATTTTATAGGTTTCTATGAGATCCCCCCTCACTCTTCTGAACTCCCGTGAATATAAACCTAACGGACTCAATCTCTCCTCATACGTCAGTCCTGCCATCCCAGGAATCAGTCTGGTAAACTGTCGCTGCACTCCCTCCATAGCAAGAACATCCTTTCTCAGATATGGAGACCAAAACTGCACACAATATTCCAGGTGTGGCCTCGCCAAGGCCCTGTATAATTGCAGCAAGACATCCCTGCTCCTGTATTCGAATCCTCTCACTACGAAGGCCAACATACCATTTGCCTTTTTTACCGCCTGTTGGACCTGCATGCTTACCTTCAGTGACTGGTGTACGAGAGCACCCAGGTCTCGCTGCATATTACCCTCTCTCAGTTTATAGCCGTTCAGATAATAATCTGCCTTCCTGTTTTTGCTACCAAAGTGGATAACCTCACATTTATCCACATTATACTGCATCTGCCATGCATTTGCCCACTCACTCAACTTGTCCAAATCACCCTGAAGCCTCTCTGCATCCTCCTCACAACTCACCCTCCCACCCAATTTTGTGTCATCTGCAAATTTGGAGATATTACATTTAGTTCCCTCATCTAAAGCATTAATATATATTGTGAATAGCTGGGGTCCTAGCACCGAGCCCTGCAGTACCCCACTAGTCACTGCCTGCCATTCGGAAAAAGACCCATTTATCCCTACTCTTTGTTTCCTGTCTGCCAACCAATTTTCTATCCATCACAATATACTAACCCAAATCCCATGTGCTTTAACTTTACACGCTAATGTCTTATGTGGGACTTTGTCAACAGCCTTCTGAAAGTCCAAATAAACCACATCCACTGGCTTCCCCTCATCAACTCTACTAGTTACATCCTCGAAGAATTCTAGTAGACTTGTCAAGTATGATTTCCCTTTCGTAAATCCACACTGACTCCACCCAATTCTACCACTGTTCTCCAAGTGCTCTGCTATAACATCTTTAATAATGGACTCTAGAATTTTCCCCACTACCGACGTCAGGCTGACTGGTCTATAATTCCCTGCTTTCTCTCTACCTCCCTTTTTAAATAGTGGGGTTACATTAGCTACCCTCCGATCTGTAGGAACTGTTCCAGAGTCTATAGAATCTTGGAAGATGACCACCAATGCATCCATTATTTCTAGGGCCACTTCCTTAAGTACTCTGGGATGCATACCATTAGGCCCTGGGGATTTATCGGCCTTCTATCCCATCAATTTCCCCAACACCATTTCTCTACTAATACTGATTTCCTTCAGTTCCTCTCTCTCACTAAGCCCTGTGTTCCCCAACATTTCTGGTATGATATTTGTGTCCTCCTTTGTGAAGACCAAACTGAAGTATGCATTTAGTTGGTCAGCCATTTCTTTGTTCCCCATAATAAATTCCCCTGTTTCTGACTGTAAGGGACCTACATTTGTCTTCACCAATCTTTTTCTCTGCATATACCTATAGAAACCTTTACAGTCAGTTTTTATATTCCCTGCAAGCTTGCTGTCATACTCTATTTTCCCCTTCTTAATCAATCCCTTGTTCCTCCTTTGCTGAATTCTAAACTGCTCCCAATCCTCAGTTCTGTTGTTTTTTCTGGCAGATTTATATCCCTCTTCCTTGGATCTAATGCTATCTCTGATTTCCCTTGTAAGTCATGGTTTGGCTACCTTCCCCGTTTTAGTTTTGCGCCAGACAGGGATAAACCATTGTTGCAGTTGATCCATGCGCTCTTTAAATGTTTGCCATTACCTATCCACCGTCATCCCTTTAAGTAACGTTTCCCAATCCGTCATAGCCAACTCGTGCCTCATACCTTCGTAGTTTCCTTTTCTAAGATTCAGGACCCTAGTCTCAGAATCAACTACGTCACCCTCCATCTTGATGAAGAATTCTATCATATTATGGTCGCTCATCCCCAAGGGGTCTCGCACAACTATATTGTCAATTATTCCTCTCTCATTACACAATACCCAATCTAGGATGGCCTGTTCTCTAGTTGGTTCCTCAACGTATTAGTCCAGAAAACCATCCCGTATACACTCCAAGAATTCCTCCTCTACGGTATTGTGACTAATTTGATTTGCCCATTCTATGTGCAGATTAAAGTCACCCATAATTACAGATGTTCCTTTATTGCATGCATCTCTAATTTCCTGTTTAATGCCATTCTTAACATTACCACTACAGTTTGGGAGTCTATATACAACCCCCACTAACATTTTTTGAACCTTACTGTTTCTTAGCTCTACCCATACACATTCCACATTTTCAGAGCTAATCTCTTTCCTCACTATTGCTCAAAGCACAGTAACAAGAAACTCTTCTGATATTGCCTCAAACCTCTCTACTTTATTTTTCTTTTGCTCTTTTCTGTCTCTATTTGCATGTGCATATCGCGTATGCATGCTAACGTGGGACACGACGTGTATCTGTAGCTGTTAACCGAATTAGAGATTAAGTTTAAGTTTTAATAAATTTCACTTTTCTTCTTTAAACCTGAGAAAACCTGTTTATGCTCATTTCTTTGCCTTATAATTGGAAAACAGTGAACAAGGATTCACCAAGGGGGAGCTCAAAACACAGTGTGTGTAAACAAAACCCCGTTACTACAAGAACAGGTGAAGGCTGAAAGAGACCCCTAGACACTTTTCTCACCTGGTCGTAACACTATGCCAGGCTGCTTCTTGACTAGTCTGTGGGACAGCTCTCCCGATTTTGGCACTAGTCCCCAGGTGTTGGTGAGGAGGACTTTGCAGGGTTGACTGGGCAAGGTGTGCCTTAGGTCGATGCTGTCCGGCTTTAATCTTTTTCGACCTTTCTGTAGTGGTTTGATACAACTGAGTGGCTTTCTAGGCCATTTCAGAGGGCAGCTAAGAGTCAACCACATTGCTGGAGTCACATGTAGACCAGACCGGGTCCTGAGGTTGTGAAAGGTACTATATAAATGCAAGTCTTTTCGTTCTGCTGCTGAATTAAGTAACAGCGAGATATTTCAAATCAACCTTCCTACTCAAAATGAAAGCATGCTCAGATAAATGTACAAAATGCCCCCAAAAATGCTTGGGGACATCTACACTGGTGTTGCCCTCTGGAGGTGGGACCTCTATCCTCTGATCACCTTTCTGAAATGGCAAATGTGAAAAGCACACAGGGCATGAGACTGACTTGGCAGTAGGATCCGATCTGTCAGAAGATATGCAATATCATATAAATATCAATATCATGTAAACGAGAATCAATTAATCATACTCGAATAAGCCAGCATCAGAAGCAATTGGACACAGTGGCATCCAAATGTACAATTTTATAGCTGCCTTAGATTTAGACCGTGATTATTGAAATGTCCTTATCTAACCGGATATCAGATACTATTACACAATAATCATCACAACAGATGTAGAAATTCTTTGACTCTGGCATTATCCGTGTAGAAATTGAAAGGAAGTATTACAAACCATAAATTTAGCCACTTCTCTGCATATTGTTTTAAAGAAGCTTTATCAGGCGCCAGGGTTGACAGTGAATAAGGAGTCTGAAACACATTAGGCACAAGTATTATTGTTTAATCAAGACAGATGGAATCCAAATTATTAAAGACTCTGAAACTTCAGAGGACTCTGCATAATGTTACCAGTCAACTTGCTATTGTATTGTAAATTTCAGCTCAACTTGTTCTAAAAATGTAATGACAGAGAACGCAAATACTGGAGGGAGGGAATGGGCAAACACTACGATCTGCAAGAAGTAACTGTAATGCCTTTAAAAAGTGTTGTTTCTTACATTGTGGCAGCTTCAAAGAACTGACTTTGAAAGCGGAAGTTGATTCAAAAATGCTATGCAGAAGATCAATTATTACAAACAATAGGGCAAACTGAGACAGTGAAAAAAGTTGCAATGCAAAGTTATGTTCTGTTACAAGTAATGTTACTTTTGTTCATAAAACCCTAGGTTTGTTTTTATTTTGGATTATTCCGGCGGCTCAGTTGGTAGATATACCACCCCATGTGGAACTGAGCTGTCCCAACCGGGTTTTACAGCACAGAAATAGGCCATTTGGCCCAACTGGTCTATTTATTTTATTTAGAGATACAGCACTGAAACAGGCCCTTCGGCCCACCGAGTCTGTGCCGACCAACAACCACCCATTTATACTAACCCGATAGTAATCCCATATTCCCTATCACTTCCCTACACTAGGGGCAATTTACAACGGCCAATTTACCTATCACCTGCAAGTCTTTGGATGTGGGAGGAAACCGGAGCACCCGGCGAAAACCCACATGGTCACTGGGAGAACTTGCAAACTCCTCACAGGCAGTACCCAGAATTGAACCCGGGTCCCGGTATTTGTTTCAATGTAGTAAACTGTATTCGCTTCTTACGATGTGGTGTCCTCTACACTGGGGAGACCAAACGGAGACTGGGTGACCGCTTTGCGGAACACCTCCACTCAGTCCAAAAGATGACCCCGAGCTTCCGGTTGGTGGCCATTTCAACACACCCCCCCTGCTCTCATACTCACATCTCTGTCCTGGGCTTGCTGCAGTGTTCCAGTGAACATCAATGCAAGCTCAAGGAACAGCATCTCATTTACCTACCGGACTGAACATTGAGTTCAATAATTTCAGAGCATGATGGCCCGCTCATTTCACTTTTATCTTTAGTTATTTTTCTTTTTTCTTTTATTTTTTGTGTTTTTTTTGTGTTTCTTTGTGTTTATTTTATTTTAGTTTGTTCAGTTTGTTTCTACTATGCCTACCCACTGTTTTTTCTTCATGTTTGTGCTTGTGGCTGTTCAGTTTTCAGTCCATTAACTCTCTATCTATACTAATGCTTTGTCTTTCAGCACACCATTAACATATTGTTTGCCTTTGCTTCAAGACCTTCTGGTCAGCTAACTGTGACCTTGTCCTATTAATACTTTCTCTTTTGTTATCTCTTGCCCACCCCTGCTTTACTTGCTTAAAATCTTTGACATTTCTTATATCTGCCAGTTCTGAAGAAGGGTCACTGACCTGAAATGTTATCTCTGCTTCTCTCTGCACAGATGCTGCCAGATCTGCTGAGTTTTTCCAGCACTTTCTGTTTTTATTCCTCATTCGCCATGATGATTTCTCCTGTCTCTGCCTCTAAGGGACCAACGTCTACTTTAGCTACTCACTTCCTTTTTATGTACTTATAAAAGCTCTTACAATCTGTTTTTGTATTGCTGGCTAGTTTACTCTCATATTCTATTTTTCCCTTTTTATCAATGTTTTGATGACCCATTCTAAAATACTCCCAATCCTCAGACTTGCTACTATTTTTTGCAACATTGTAAGCCTCTTCTTTTAGTCTAACACTCGCAACTTCCTAAGTGAGCCAGGACAAGTTTTTGTTTTTGAGTGGAAAGTACTTTTGTTGAACCCTTTGAATTGTTTCTTTAAATGTTTCCCACTGTTCATTTACCACCTTACCATCCTATTTACCCAATTAACCTTAGCTAGTTCTCTCGTCATACCTTTGTAATTGGCTTTATTTAAGTTTAAGATTCTTGTTTGTGATTGAAATGTGTCACTTTCAAACCTAACATGAAATTCAATGTTATTATGATCACTATTTCCCAGTAGAACGTTTACTATGACATTGCTAATTAACCCTGCTTCGTTATACAGTACGAGATCTAAGATAGCTTTATCCCTAGTCGGTTCTACAATGTATTGCTCCAAGAAATTGTCACAAAAACATTCTTCAAATTCATCTTCTAGACGACTGTTGCCAATTTGATTGTTCCAGTCTATATGCAGATTAAAGTCCCCCACAATTAATACATTACTTTTTTTACAATAATTTCCCTTTTAATGTTCTGTCCAATAATATAACTACTGTTAGGGGGCCTGTAAACTACCCCCACCAGTGTTTTCTGACTCCTGCTATTCACAATTTCCACCCAAACCCAAGATCCCGTCTTATTAATGTCCTTATGTCATCCTTTACTATCAGGGCTACCCCTCCGACCTGGCCTTTCTGTCTGACTCTCTGAAATATTGTGTACCCTGGAATATCCATTTCCTAACTTTGATTATCTTGTAACCATGTCTCAGCAATGACAATTAGATCTAGATCATTTACCTCTATTCATGCCACAAGTTCATTTATCTTATTACAGATGCTTCGCGCATTCAGATAAAGGAAATTTGTCATTTGTTTACCTCTATTTCCTGCAATGACCTTATTTGCCAATGTACAATTTTTGTTAAACTCTCTGTCCCTTCCTGTCCCATTTGTTGGGAGTTGCCGATATCACGATCCTGTTCCGATGCCCTGACCTCTCTCTCTTTGGATTTCTAAATTCCCCTTTACCCAAACCCTCCCCCCTCCTCCTCCTCCCCTCGTTATTAAAGCCCTGTCCACAGCCCTAGTTATGCGATTGGCCAGGACACTGGTCCAGCCTAGTTCAAGTGAAGACCATCCCAATGGAATAGCTCTCTCTTTCCTGAGTACTGATGCCAGTGCCCCACAATTGAAACCCCTTCTTCCCACACCACTCTTTGAGCCACATGTTTACTTCTCTAACCTGCTTGACCCTGTGCCAATTTGCACATGGCTCAGGTAACAATCCAGAGATGATTCCTTTGATGTTCTGCATTTTAGTTTGGACCCTAACTCCTCAAATTCCCTAAGCAGAACATCATTTCCAGTTCTACCTATGTCATTGGTTCCCACATGGACCACGACAACTGGATCCTCCCCCTCCCACTCCAGGTTCCTCTCCAGCTGCGAGGAGATGTCCTTAATCCTGGCACTGGGCAGGCAACACAGCCGTCGGAGCTCCCAGTTGCAGCTGCAGAGAACAGTATCTATTCCCCCTCACTATACTGTCTCCTATCTCTACCACATTCCTCTTCACTCTGGAATGGCATCTCTCACCATGATGCCATGGTCAGTCCATTCATCCAGCTTGCAGTCCTTCTCTTCATCCATACAAGTAGCAAGGACCTTGTACCTGTTGGACAAGGTCAGAGGCTGAGGCTCCTCCATCACTACATCCTGATTCCGCCTACCTGCCTCACTCTCAGTCACATCCTCCTGTCCCTGACCATTGGCCTTGTTTAATGGTCTCCCTACTCTAAGGGGTGTGACTGCCTCCTGGAACAAAATGTCCAGGTAACCCCCTCCGTGATGCTCCGCAATGTCTGCAACTCAGTCTCCAGCTCAGCAATTCTGAGCTGAAGTCGTACAAGCTACAGACACTTACTACAGACATGGGTGTCTGGGATTGCAGTGCATTCCACAGATTCCCTCATTCTGCAGTTGCAGCACATCACTGGCCCTGCCATCTCTGTAGAACCTTATTTTTGTAATTAGTCAATTAGTTAATAATTCAAGATGAAGTAATGGAAAGTTGCACTGAACTACCTTGGAGTCAAATGAAGAAGACTCACCAGTTGCTAGAGGCTGAAAACAATAGGAAAAGGAGCCCCTTTTTTCTCCTCTGCACCGAATTCCCACATGCACCAAATTTCCAACTTCACTCAGGCAAATGTCTCACTGCGTGGTACAATCTTTCCAAATGTATTTTACACCTTCACCAGTGCTTCTATATCCTTCTTGCAATATGGAGACCAGAACTGTACACATGAAGTATAAATTATTGCTCCCTTTGAAAGTTGACATTTGTGCATCTTTCCTGATGAGTGCAAGATGAAAAGCTTCGACAGCATATCTCTTTTTTCAGCAACACTCAAGTTCTGAACTATCTTGTATTTATGGCCCCTAGTTTTGGATTCTCCCACAAGTGGAAACATTCTCTTCACTTTGTTAAAATTCATTCTTGGTATGTGAGTGCCACTGGCAAGACGAGCATTTACTGCCCATCCCTAATTGCCCTTGAGCAGGTGTAGTGAGCCATTTACAACTGAGTGGCTTCCAGACCATTTCAGAAGGAAGTTAAGAGTCAACCACATTGCTGTGGGTCTGGAGTCACATGTAGACCCGACCAGGTAAGGACAGCAAATTTCCTTCCCTAAAAGAACATTAGTGAACCAGATGAGTTTTTAATGACAATCTGGTAGTTTCATGATTACTATTAATGAGACTTGCATTTTATTCCAGATTTGTCAATTATATGCCCGTGGTGGAATTTGAACTCACATCTCAGGAGCATTAATCCAGGCCTCTGAATTACTAAACCCAGTAACATCATCACTTTGCTATCCTATCCAAGATATAATTTTAGAGACCTCTATCAGGTCACCTGTAAGTTACTTTTCTAACCTTTACAATCTTTTCTAAGAGATGTAATCTCTCATTTGTCAGCTCCTGTTTCTTTTTAACTCTTGCTAAGGTAATTAAACTTCTGCCTGAACTGAACATAAGCTGTGCAGGAAATTCCAGGTATTAACTTGCGGGTCCTAAGGCAGCTAGAAATGTACTGACTTAGGAAATTGGCACTCTCATGTGTTATGGCATGGAATGGCAGGAGATAAATTCCTGCCTGGGATATCCTACATGCCAAATTCTAGATCTGGGTTGTTCGGTAAGCCTCCACTGTACATTATTCTACTACTCAGGATTCTATTATTTTCAGAGTCAGAATAGAACAAGGAAAACAGAAAAGAATTAGGAAACACTCAACTACAGCTTCAGTAAATTATATTGTATCCAAACAAATGTGCTCCGAGTTTTCTGCTTGCTTGATGTGAGTCTCTTAATATGTTTGTAGCTATGCTGTATTCAGAGGCTACTCATTGCCATCTGGGCAGACTGGCTGGGAGGAAGGGAAAAAACAGAAATTGAAAGGGGAATGAATACGTGACCTCAAGGCAATGGATGTCTCAGCAGCCAAGTGCAGGATTGGACGACCCTTAGACAAGAGGGAGTATTCTGTCGAACTTCAATACAGAATTCCGAGCTGGAGCTCTGGCTTCCACTCATCATGACTGCCTGGTGTAGGTTTGGAACCTTACACCCACTAACTCAGAGACGCCCAAAGGAAAAGTCAGTTCGATCCAGTTGAAAATTTGAAAGGGTTGTTAACTGGTCTCAACTGATTTAAACTGGAGGCAACTAGGATGATTGTGGCCTCAACTGATTTTAGATGGAGGCAGTTGGGATAACTGGCAAGTATAACTGGAAGCCAGCTGGGATTCCAGTTGCCCAGTTGTAGGCAGCTTTTCCCAGATGACTTAAACTGGAATAAGTTCAACTTCACTGGTACCAATTAACATATTAAATGTGGATCCAGTTGTCCAATGTGCATTTTTGAGCTGGCATGGGCCAGGATTTTATACAGGCGATGGGGGTCTCAACCTCCAGCAAAGGCACTGGCTAAAACCCTGCATCACCCCTTTTGTGGGAGACCAGCCGAATCAAGTGCCAATTAGGCACTTTACTGGACTGCGGCGGGCCTTCCGGGGGATCAAGGACCCAGGCAACCCTTTGAGAGAGGCTGGCTGCCCTTTAACTGGGAAGTGCCACTGTGGAGGCCAGTGGAGCACCCACCCGAGGCCTAGGAGGAATGCGCCCACTGAGCCAAAGGCTCGGTCCATTCTCTGTGTAAAACAGTGTATCCTTTGATTTACCAGGACAATGGTGTGCAAAAACAAAGTATTATTCTGTCATTACACTATATGTAACATGCTAACCTTTAAGACAAGAAAGTCTAAATGCTCTAAACAGACATATCCTGAAGTTGGTTAGAGAGTAGAGATTGGCAGATGGAATTAAATGAGTAGTCAATTCTAAAAGGAATCAGAAAGGATTAAACTCTCTTATTAAAGTTTCCTCCTTTGATTAAACTCTATAATTGTAATGAATAATTTGCTCATCATGAAGTATTGTCACGGATATATGATTATTAATGTTAGACAAAAGATGTACAAGTATTTTTCAGGCAGAATATTGGTAGAGGTACTATTGCTTAGAGAAATTAGAAATACATCTACACAGTTGCGTACATTCTGTGAAGTAACAGTTAAAATCTTTGGCTGCCCCAAGATCGGAAAAAAACACAGCAGGAATTGATTGAATGTTCAAAATATTTCTCAAGATTGTTATGCACCTGAGTGATCTGTAATTGTACAAAGACATTAATATAAAGTTTTTACCCACTGAGTACTTCCCAGAACACTACATATTACATAATGTAAAATTGATATTATAAAATACAATCCCTCAGTGTGAGCAATGCCACAGGATGTCCGCCAGTAGTGAAAAAAAACAGCTCTGACCTAATATATAGCACAGGAAATAGAAAATAAAATAAAAATGTGATTGCGCAGCCAAGGAGTGACTGTATGAAAGAAAGTCAGACAAATGTCATTCTAGCAGTCTTAACAAAATAAATTTAAGCAAGTGTTTAGGTAATATAAACCTTCTAACCACAGTTTTAAATCTCTCACACAGTCTATCACTTAGGACACAGATCAAACCCACTGTTTATTCAGTCAATTTCATTAATTAGATGCCCTGTTAAGATGAGTTTAAATGAACAGTCAACTCTAAGAGGAATCAGAAAGCATTAAACTTTCAGAGCATGTTGGGTCCCCCTTTTTATGCTTAGTTATTTTTTTGTTTTCCTTTTTATTTGGTTATTTTATTTTAGGTTTTTCAGTTTGTTTAGTTTGTTTCCACTGTGCTTACCCACTGTTTTGGTTTTTTAAATGTGTTTTTTTATGCTTGTGCTTGGAGTGCCCTGTGCTTTACAGTCATTCACACCTTATCTGTACTAACACTTTGTCTTTCACCACACCATTAACATACTGTTCGCCTTTGTTCCATGACCTTCTGGTCAGTTATTCTCTGTGACCTTGTCCTATCAGCACCTTCACCTTTGTTATCTCTTGCCCCACCCCCGCTTTATTTGCTTAAAACCTTTTACATTTCTAATATTTGCCAGTTCTGAAGAAGGGTCTCTGACCTGAAACGTTAACTCTGCTTCTCTCTGCACAGATGCTGCCAGACCTGCTGAATATTTCCAGCATTTCTTGCTTTTATTTCAGATTTCTATCATCTGCAGTATTTTGCTTTTATTTAAACATTAAACTCTCCTCTCTTGTTTTAACTAACTTTGAATAATTTGCTAATTATGAAGTAGCAGAGTAGATATATTGTTATTATTAGATTGTTATGACCAGGTGAGCATTGTCTAGGGGTCTTGTGCTATCTTCACCTGGTCTTATTGTAACAGGGTTTAATTTTAAACACACTGTTCCAATTATCAGGTAAATAAATGAGCACAAACAGGCTTTCTTTTGTTTAAAGCAGAAAGATGAAATTTATTAAACCTTAAACTTAACTCTAATACAGATCGCGCCTTCGGATATACAAAACACTCATGCTAGCATGCACATGTAATATAAACATGCAAGATAGGGACAGAAAAGAGAAGAGATTAGTAGAACAATTTCAGGCAATATCTTGTTACTGTTTCTTGAGCTCACTGTGGATCTTTACTGAAGTTATATTCTTGCGTTTCATTGGGGCCCAGTAATCTTCTTAAAACTTTGTTCACTTGGCAAACCTTTCTCTCTTTGCATTTCACGTGTCTTCAGTGGTTTCAGTTCCCTGAGAGATAGGCAGGCAGGAAGTGTTCTTAGTTCCAGGAGAGCACACGGCATTCTGCCTCAAAACTCTTTGTCTGGGAGTTCAAATTCAAAAAGCTCCCAGGGTGCTCAGCAGGTTAATCATGTGACTAGTTCCTTATATGGAACAGTCTCTTCACATCCCTTGTTGGAGGCTGAAATTTCTCTGTTTTCAGCCAGCTAGCCACGTGACTAAAACTAGTCTGACCACTTCTGTGTATTGGGGAGCAAATGCAGAGTCTCCATTGTTTCAACATTGTTTGTTACCATGGAAATGTCTTTCGTTCAGGACTAGCAATTTTAAGTTTTAATATTCATGTGGCAAAATAATGTGTGCCTCAGTCTTGGCAGGTGGGGGTTTGCCTGACAAGATAAAAGATTTTTAAGTATTTTTCAGACATATTATTTCAGACAGGTAACACTGCTTAGAAAAATTTCAAATACATATGCACTGCTGCTTCACAGTTGCATATGTTATGTGAAGCAAAAGTTAAGTAAAGACTTTATAAAATAATCAAGACACATTTCAAACTTAACCTTTGAAGCTTTAAAAAAAAGGCATTCCTTCACTAAGTCACCTTTATAGGAATGCCAGGAGAGTTAAGATTGAAGGTATTGTCATGCAGGCCCCCACCTGCCAAAAATGAGACACACATTTTTCGCCACATGGACATTAAATTTTAAAATTGTTGCTGAAGTAAAGAAAGAACTTTCTTTTAAAAAAAACACCAGACCCTTGACTAGAAAGACATTTGCATAGTAACAGACAGTACTTGGAAAGGACAAAGGGGCTACTTCCTGACACATTTAATCCACAATGGACTTTTGATTACCAAATGTTGAGGGTGGAGGGGCTCGCATTCCATGTTAACTGCTAACGTGGCCGAATACACAAACAGACATGGTCAGACCAGTTTAATCACATGACCAACTGGCTGTTGGAGATTTTTGAATTTGAACTTGCCACAGAGAGTTTGAATCTCAGAAAGCTGTTTGCACCTGGACTGAAAAGACCTCTATCCTGTTTGCTCTCATCTCACTCTCACCAGCTTTTGGAAACCATTGAAGACATATGAAATGAAGAGAGAAATGTTTCCTACAGTGAACAAGGTTTAAGAAGAATACTGGGCCCCAATGAAAAGCAAGAACTAACTACAAAAGGTCTACAGTGAGCTCAAAGCACAGTAACAAGAAACTCTTCTGATATTGCCTTAAAGCTCTCTAATTTATTTTTTCTTCTGCTCTTTACTGTCTCTATTTGCATGTGGGTATTGCATATGCATGCTAGCATGGGGTGCGGTGTGTACCCGTAGGCGTCAACTGAATTAGAGTTTAAGTTTAAGGTTTAATAAATTTCACTTTTCTTCTTTAAACCTAAGAAAGCCTGTTTATGCTCATTTCTTTGCCTTATAATTGGAAAATGGCGAACAAGGATTCACCAAGGGGGAGATCAAAAAACAGTGTGTTTAAAATTAAATCCTGTTACAATAAGACCAGGTGTAGGCTAAAAGGGACCCCGAGATACCTTTCTCATCTGGTCGTAACAGTATTAAGACAAGAGTGCAAGTGCCATATGCCTCAAAGTAGCCATTACTGTTGCTCCATAAACTCTGGGATGTGTGGCTGTTGATGTTAATTCAAGCTAAAAGGTCTAGCATCCCTCCCCAGGAGGGAGAATCCACCCTGGGCTACAACCATTAGCTCAACACTTAGCAGGAATTTTCACATTGGGTATATTTCTCTTTACTTTCTTCTTCCTCGTCTGAACATGTTGACGTCTTGCTGGACTGTGATCCCATGCCTTCTTTGTTACTTCAACCAATGTGTCATTGCTTGGATCTGTGCTTAGACAATGAGTGCTGGTCATCCATTTAACTGTGAGGAGAATCACAGTCAAGTCCACGTGCATGCTTCCAGCAGGGGTCACTGGATAGCAATCAGCAGTGGGAATCCTGCTGGCATTTACTCCCTCTTAAACAAGAGCACCGAAGATAAGTTAGTACCCTTCCTATGGAGAACATGCCTCCTCCTGATGTCCCCAGTATCACAGATGCCAGTCTTCAGCCAATTCAATTTACTCCACTTGATATCAAGAAACGACTGAAGGCACTGGATACTGCAAAGGCTATGGGCCCTGACAACATTCCGGCAATAGTACTGAAGACCTGTGCTCCAGAACTTGCCACACTCCTAGCCAAGCTGTTCCAGTACAGCTACAACACTGGCTTCTAGGTGACAATGTGGAAAATTGCCCAGTTATGTCTTGTACACAAAAAGCAGGACAAGTCGAACCCGGCCAATTACCGCCCCATCAGCCTACTCTTGATCATCAGTAGAGTGATGGAAGGTGTCATTGACAGTGCTATCAAGTGACACTTTCTAAGCAATAACCTGCTCAGTGATGCTCAGTTTGGGTTCCACCAGGGCCACTCAGCTCCTGACCTCATTACAGCCTTGGTTCAAACATGGACAAAAGAGCTGAACTCCAGAGGTGAAGTGAGAGTGACTGCCCTTGACATCAAGGCAGCATTTGACTGAGTCTACCATCAAGAAGCCGTAGCAAAACTGGAGTCAATGGGAATCGGGGGAAAACCCTCCGCTGGCTGGAGTCATAGGGTCATACCTAATGCAAAGGAAGATGGTTGTGGTTGTTGGCGGTCAACCATCCCAGCTCCAGGACATCACTGCAGGAGTTCCTCAAGGTAGTGTCCGAGGCCCAACCATCTTCAGTTCCTTTATCAATGACCTTCCTTCAATCATAAGGTCAGAAGTGGGGATGTTTGCTGATGATTGCACAATGTTCAGCACCATTCGCAACTCTTCAGATACTGAAGCAGTCTGTGTAGAAATGCAGCAAGACCTGGACAATATCCAGGCTTGGGCTGATAAGTGGCAAGTAACATTCATGCCACTAAAGTGCCAGGCAATGACCATCTCCAACAAGAGAGAATCTAACTATTTCCCCTTGGCCTTCAACGGCATTACGATCACTGAATCCTCCACTATCAACATCCTAGGGGTTACCATTAACCAGAAACTGAACTGGAGTAGCCATATAAATACCATGGCTACAAGAGCAGATCAGAGGCTAGGAATCCTGCAGAAAGTAACTCATCTCCTGACTCCCCAAAGCCTGTCCACCATCTACAAAACACAAGTTAGGAGTGTGATGGAATACTCTCCACTTGCCTGGATGGGTGCAGCTCCAACAACACTCAAGAAGCTCAACACCATCCAAGACAAAGCAGCCTGCTTGATTGGCACCCCATCCACAAACATTCACTCCCGCCACCATCGACGCACAGTGGCAGCAGTGTGTACAATCCACAAGATGCACTGCAGCAATGCACCAAGGCTTCTTCGACAGCACCTTCCAAACCCGTGACCACTACCATCTAGAAGAACAAGGGCAGCAGATACATGGGAACACCACCACCAGTAAGTTCCCCTCCAAGTCACACATCATCCTGACTTGGAACTATATAGTCATTCCTTCACTGTCTCTGGGTCAATATCCTGAAACTGCCTTCCTAACAGCACTGTGGGTGTACCTACCCAACATGGACTGCAGTAGTTCAAGATGGTGGCTCACCACCACCTTCTCAAGGACAATTCGAGATGGGCAATAAATGCTGGCCTAGCCAGCGATGCCCAAATCCCATAAACGAACAAAAAAATTGCAACTCAGCAAAGTGCAGGAACGACATATTTCTGGGCTGCAGGGTTTGGTTGTCAACTCTTCAACCACTGTGAGAAAGCACTGTGAGATGCATCCAAGGATACTTAGGGAAGTAAGGGTAGAAATTGCAGAGGCACTGGCCATAAACCTCCAATTCTCCTCAGATACAGGTGATGCAAGAGGGCTGGAGAACTGAAAATGTTACACCCTTGTTCAAAAAAGGGTGTAAGGATACGCCCAGCAACTACAGGCCAATCAGTTTAACCTCAGTTGTGTGAAAGTTTTTAGAAATGATAATTCAGGACAAAATTAATAATCACTGGACTAATGTGGATTAATTAAGGAAAGGTAGCACAGATTTGTTAAGGGCAGATCATTGTCAACTAACGGGCTTGAGTTTTTTGATAAGGTAACAGAAAGGGTTGATGAAGGTAATGCAGTTGATGTGGTATACACGGACTTCCAAAAGGCATTTGATAAAGTGCCACATAACAGACTTGTGAGCAAAGTTAGAGCCCATGGGCAAAACAGACCAGTAGCATCATGGATATGAAATTGGCTGACTTACAAGAAACAGAGGGTAGTTGTGAATAGTTGTTTTTTGGATTGGTGGAAGGTGCATAGTTGGGTTCTCCAGGGGCTAGTGTTGGCGACCCCTGCTTATAACAACATAGACTTGGGTGTACAGGCCACATTTTCAAAATTTGCAGATGACACAAAACTTGTAAGTATTGTGAACTATGAGGAGTATAGTGATAAACTTCAAGAGGACATAGCGAGGCTGATTCAATGGACAAACAAGTGGCAGATGAAATTTATTGCAGAAAAGTGTGAAGTGATTCCTTTTGGTAGGAAGAATGAGGAGAGGCAGTATAAATGGCTCACCACCACCTTCTCAAGGGCAATTAGGGATCGGCAATAAATGCTGGCCTTGCCAGCAACACCCACATCGCATGAAAGAATAAAAATAATTAAAGGGTACAATTCTAAAGGAGGTGCAGAAGGAGAGGGACAAGGAGTATAGGTGCACAAATCATTTAACGTTACAGGGCTGGTTAAAAAAGCGGTTAATAAAGCCTAGGGGAATAGAGTACAAAAACAAGGAAGTTATAGAAAACCTGTATAAAACACTGGCTTGTCCTCAATTGAAGTATCATGTCCAATTTTGGGGTACCACACTTTTGGAAGGATGTTAGGGTTTTACAGAGGGTTCAGAAAAGATTCACATGAATGGTTCCAGATATGAGGAGCTTCAGTTACAGGGAAAGGTTGGAGAAGCTGGACCTGTTCTCCTTGAAGAGATTAAGATGAGATTTGATAGAGGTGGTCAATATCATGAGGGGTCTGGACGGAGTAGATAGGGAGGATCCAGAACCAGGGGACACTGGTTTAAGGTGATTGGCAAAAGAAGGAACAGCAACATGAGGAAAATCTTTATGCAGTGCATGGTGAGGATCTGGAATGTACAGTCTAAGAGTGTGGTGGAGACAGATTCAATCGAGGCCTTCAAAAGAGAACTGAATTATTATCTGAAGAGAAAAAATTTGCAGGGCTACAGGGAAAAGGCAGGGGACTGGGACTAGGTGAGTTGCACTTGCAGAGAGCTGGCATGGACACAACAGGTCAAATAGCCTCCTTCTGTGCTGTAACTATTCTATGTTTCTAAAGAAATCTTCTTTTCTGAAGGCAATCTGGCTCGGGAGATGTTCCACGAAGACCACATCTCCCCATGGTATTTCACCAAAATGGCCAATCAGCCCCGACAGGAACTATGACTGCTCCTTCAATTTATCCATTGCGTAAGAGCTGTGCAGGAGGAAACCGTTTTATGGGCTGCCCTGGTTGTTTGATTGACAACAGCATTGTATGATGGGAAAAAAGTCAAGCACAGTAACAAATGCAATTTCAAACCAAGATTTCTCCTCCTCATTCCATCTGTTGTCTGACAACTAGCTCAAAATCACAGAATTGTTACTGCGCTGAAGGAGGCCATTTGACCCATTGTGTCCACACCAGCTCTCTTAATGAGCATTTCACCTAAAACCATTCTCCTGACTTCTCCCCGTAACACTGCACATTCTTCCTTTTCAGATAACAGTCTAATTCTCTTTTGAATGCCTGGATTGAACCTGCCTCCACCACATTCTCAGGCAGTGCATTCCAGACCTTAACCACTCACTGCATGAAAAAGTTTTTCCTCATGTCGCCATTGTTTCTTTTGCCAATAACTTTAAATCTGTGCCCTCTCGTTCTCAATCCTTTCATGATTGCGAACAGTTTCTCTCAATCTACTCTGTCCAGACCCCTCATGATTTTGAATACCTCTATCAAATCTCCTCTCTTCTCCAAGGAAAACAGTCCTAGCTTCTCCAATCTTTCTTCCTAACTTAATTTTGTCATTCCTGGAACCATTCTCCTGAATCTTTTTGGCACTCTCTCCAATGCCTTCACATCTGTTCTAACTTGCGGCGCCCAGAACTGCAATACTCCAGCTGAGGCTGAACTACTGCCTTATATAAGTTCAACATAACCTCCTTGCTCTTGTACTGTATGCCCTTTTAATAAAGCCTAGGCTACTGTATGCTTTATTAACCACACTCACAACCTGTCCTGCCACTTTCAATGATTTATGCACAAAAACACCAAGGTCCGTCTGCTCCAGCACCCCCTTTTGAGTTGTACCCTTTATTTTATATTGTCTTTCCATGCTCTTCCTACCAAAATGAATCACTTTACAGTTCTCCACATTGAACTTCATCTGCCTCCTGTCTGCCCATTCAACCAGCCACTACTAGATTGTGCAAAATGAGTAGAGGAAAGAACAATGCTAATCTATAGGCTATTGAGAATCCTGCAGCAGGACAAAGAGGGAAATGAGCATCTTAGGAATTGAAATAAAAACAAGAAATGCTGGAACCACTCAGCAGGTCTGACAGCATCTGTGAAAAGAGAAGCAGAGTTAACGTTTCGGGTCAGTGACCCTTCTTCGGAACTGACAAATATTAGCCATCTTAGGAATTGAGATTGGCTTAGTGGTTGCATCTTGCCTCGGAGTCAGAAGGTCCTGTGCTCACGTTCCATTCCAGGACTCAAGCCCATAATCTAGGCTGACACTTCAGTGCAATACTGGGAGGGTGCTGCACTGTCAGAGGTGCTGGCTTTCAGGTGAGGCCCCATTGCCCTCTCAAGTGAATGTAAAAGGCTTCATGTCACTAGCTGAAGATCAGCCTGGGAGGTGTTCTGGCCAACATTCATCCTGCAACCAGTGCTACTAAAAAAACAAATTTATCTCATTACTGTTTGGACCTTGTTGCTGTGTTTGCCTGGATTGCAACAGAGTCTACATTTCAAGCACTTCATTGCCTTTCAAGTGGACACACTGGAGGAAGTGAAGGACTTCTCTTCATAATTGAAGGTATAACAGACCTAGGGGATCAAACACTCCTTTGAATTCAGTTCTTTGTCTACTGAGACTATTGAAATATCAACTGCAAAAAGCAGCCCGATTGTGTTGACTAATGCAGGTTACAAGTACTGTTCAATTGCCTTCAGAGATCAGCACATTTGCAGAACCTCTCAAGCGTAAATAAACTAGATAACAACTTGTATTTATATAGCACAATTAATGTAATGTAACATCTCAAGGCACTTCACAGGAGTATTATAAAACAAAATTTGACACGGAGCCACATAAAGGAGATATTAAATAACAAAAAGCTTGGTCAAAGAGGTTGGTTTTAAGGAGAGTCTTAAAGGATGAAAGATAGGCAGAGATGTTCAGGGAGGGTAGTCCAGAGCTGAGGCCGTATATAGCTGAAGGCAACGCAGATCGAGGATGCTCAAGATGCCAGAATTAGATGAGCGCAGACAGTTGTGAGGCTGTAGGAGATTACAGAGATAGGGAGATGTGAGCCTACAGATGGATTTGAAAACAAGGATTTTAAAAATTGAGGCTTTTCTTAACTGGGAGCCAATATAGATCAGTATGCACAGAGGTGATGGGTGAACAGGACTTGGTGCAGTTAGGATACAGGCAGCAGAGTTTAGATGACATACAATTTAGAGGGTCGAACGTGAGGGACCGGCCAGGAATGCATTGGAATAGTGAAGTCCAGAGGTAACAAAGGCATATATGAATGTTTCAGCAGCAGAAAAGTTGAGACCGGGGCAGAATCAGGTGATGTTACAGAACTGGAAATAGGCGGTATTGGTGGCAGCATGGATGTAATCAGAAGCATACCTTGTAGTCAAATATGACCTTAAGGTTGCAAACAATCTGGTTCAGCCTCAGACAGTTACCAGGGAGAGGGATGGAGTCGGTAGTTAGGGAGCAGAGTTTGCGGCAGGACCAAGCCAATGACTTCAACCATCCCAATATTTAGAGAGGAAACTTCTGCTCATCCAGTGCTGAATGTTGGATAAGCAGTCTCACAATTTAGAAACACAGTGGAGAGGTAGAAACGTGCGTTTTTTTATTCGTTTGTGGGATGTGGGCATCGCTGGCTAGGCCAGCATTTATTACCCATCCTTAATTGCCCTTGAACTGAGTGGCTTGTTAGGCTACAATGAGATAGATAAGAATGGAACCGGGTGAGAGTAGTCCCACCTAAAGGCCAGCTCGGGTCTGCAAATGAAACCCGACCTGAGACCGACCTGGCTCAACTCCTTTGACTTTTTCCCGCGTCCGACCCGACCACCGGAATACAATCAACTTTATTGAAGAGGTTGTGCTCTACCTTGGATAGAATCGCTTACTGAAGGCTAGCGTGGAGTCCAAGTGCACATTTCCCGGCTTGCCGTCCTGGCTGTCACTGTGTCCGACCCGGCCCGACCTGACCTGAGCCCGAATGCCAGATCCGGAAGAGCAACCTGACCCCAACATATGTCGTTGGGACCGGTTGGGTGCGGGTCGGGTAACCACGCTCTAGTACCACCCAGCTGGACAATAGTGGAGTGGCATTGGAGGAGGATTGTGTGGTCAACCGTGTCAAAGGCTGCAGACAAATCAAGAAGGAGGAGGGGGAATAGTTTACCTTTGTCACGGTCATGATTAAAAGCCCATGATTAGGATATTCGGTTGGTAGGTTAATAATTTCCAGTGGGCTTTTGATTACAATTATAAAAGGAGTATGGCTTAGTGACTCGAGTACAGTCTACCTATAACAAGATATGTAACTGAAGTAGTAATACTGTGAAAATAATGCATTACCTATTGCTACTATAATTTTTCATTTACTATTGGGATGTGGATATCACTAGCAAGGCCAGCATGTATTGTCCATCCCTAGTAATCCTGAGAAGGTGGTAGTGATGGCCCTTCTTCATAAAGCAAAGCAGTTCCATTCCACGTGCTCAGCCACTTCAGAAAGCAACAAAGAACCAATCACATTGGTATTGGGCTGAAGTCACACGTAGGGCTGAATTTTACCGGCCCCTCGATGCTGCAGGTGGCGGCGTACGGGGCGGTAAAATGTTGCAGCGAGAGCCCCGCCTCAACCCGCGACGTCGAGAAGGGCCCACTGCACATTACTGGCAGCGGGGGTACCTCGGTGTGGCTCCCCAGCCACCTGGTGGCGGGCCCTTCATCTAAGTATTCACATGAACCTAAATTAGATGCTAATAAACTTACCTGCAGGCAGCGGACGGAGTTCTGAGGCGAGAGCCCGGTGGGGAAGGGGGAGGAATGAAACTTTCAGGGCAGGTGGGGTGGAAGAGCAGGGAAAACGTTTTTGATTGGCTGTTGGGATGGTGGGAAGGGGTTGAACGGCAAAGAGTGCAAAGTTTGAGGTTTAAAGTTCTGGACTGTTAAGAATGGCTTTCAGGATTGGTGGGGGAAAAGAGGGACATAAATCTATTGTGTGATCATGGGGGGGTGGGGGGGGTGCGGGGCAGAAGTGGCACCTTTGTGTGTAATTTACTGTTTTTCTTTATTAAAAATGAGGCCCTGCGCGAAATATCGTGGGGGCTCCTCAGCGGCCCTTCCGTGTCAGAAGGCCGCCGAGTTGAAAGTGTGCTGCCGAGGAACGCGGCACATGATTAAAATTCAGCCTAGAGACCAGATCAGGTAAGGACAGTAGATTTCCTGCCCTAAAGGAATTTAGTGACCCAATTAGATTTTAGCAGCTTCATTTAAATTTACTGATACCACTTCTTAAATTTCCAGTTTAAAAAAAATTCAAATTCTCAACCTGCCACGGTGGGGTTTGAATTTGCATTCTCTGGATTTTTAATCAAGGCTTCTATCTTACCAGTCTAGTAACGCTACCCCATGACACTATTGTATCTATTGCTGGAAGGAAGTGTAGCATGTTTGTTATTTTGACATGAAGACATGTTTACTGTTTATAACTATTGCTTTGTGTTGATTCATTATGAAATAAAGCAGCTTAATGATTTACATTTAGCCTCGTCTCACCAAGTATTTGCGTGGTCCAGCTTTGAAAGAATTGAAGGCCATGTCTGTAGAGGCACGAACATTCATTTCATACCATAACCGTGAACCCCTCTGGGTAATGCTACCATGCAGTTATCTATTGGGCAATACAGGCAGGGTCCCAACATGTCAAATGCTTATGGGAGTGTTTAGTGCAGCTGTATTGGGGAGAATATCTAAGGCAAGATTCAATCTTGTAATATGTCTTTACACAAATAACCTGCTGTCCGTATCCAGTCTGGGTATGTAGCCCTTTCAACTGTTACTTTCCATTCAAGCCAGAATCAATGTCAAATAAGATATGTTTACAACTTGATGGAGAGACAACACCACCACCAGCAAGATCCCCTCCAAGTCACACACCATACTGACTTGAAAAGTCACTGTCGCCGGGTCAAAATCCTGAACTCCCTCCCTAATGGCACTGTGGGTATACCTACACCCCAAGAACTGCAGCGGTTCAAAAAGGTGGCTCAGCACCACCTTCTCGAGGGTAATTAGGGATGGGCAATAAATACGTGGCCTTGGCCTTGCTAGTAGCACTCAAATCCCACAAATGAATTAAAAAAAAAAAGCATTGAGGGATATGATATTGCTTAAACACTGCCACCAGAGGAATCCAATAGCCTTTTCTGCTCCTATATTCCTATCAACATCGGCCAAATGACAAATTTGTTCTGGTGGAAATGGTATCATATTGTTCAAACATTTCAGTGGGTATACCCAGTATAGTCATCTGATTCTGATCAAATTGCAGGTTAAGCAAGTTTGCAATGATTACAGGAGGTTGTAATCTGGAGGATTGCTGGAACACCAATGAGAATTTGTAGTCAGTCAGTACTCCTCATGCAACAGAAACTGCTCAGCCTTAACAAAAAAAGTAGAATGTCAAATTGGTCAGTGCACAGAACTCAACTGAGCTAAATCACTCTGATGGAGGGAACATGCATTGGGCAACCCTGTAGTAAAATTAGCCTATCAGCAAATCTAATCATCACATCACACTCTTGTTGATTTTGTTGTAATCTTCACACCTCTAGATGTCAGAATGGTATCAGTTCCTAGAAAGCATTCATTGATATACATAGACCTTTGAAAGGGAGAGAGAGAAAAAAAAAGTGGCTAAAACACCACAGTTGTTGTCCAAAGAAAGAATGGTGTCAAAAATTTGGCAAAGCTTTTTTATTTCCAAGCTGTGGAGATGAAGTTCAATACAGAGAAGTGTTAAATGATTCATTTTGGTATGAAGGACATCGAGAGACAATATAAAATAGAGGGTACAATTTTAAAGTGGGTGCAGGAGCAGAGGGACCTGGGTGTATATGTATATAAATCATTGAAGGCGACAAGAGAGATTGAGAGCATAGTTAATAAAGCAAATAGTATCCCAGGCTTTATTAATAGGGGCATAGAGTACGAGAAAGGAGGTTATGTTGCACTTCTATAAAACACTAGTTTGGCCTCAGCTGGAGTACAGCATCCAGTTCTGGGCTGCACACTTTGGGAAAGATGTGAAGGCATTAGACAGAGTGCAGAAAAGATTCATGAGAATGATTCCAAGGATGACAAACTTTAGCTATGAATATTGATTGGAGAAGTTGGGACTGTTTTCCTTGGAGAAAAGAAGGCCAAGAGGAGATTTCAAAATCATGAGCAGTCGGGACGGAGTAGATAGGGAGAAACTGTTTCCACTCGTGAAAGGATTGAGAATGAGAGGGCACAGATTTAAAGTAATTGGCAAAAGCAACATGAGGAAAAACTTTTTCACGCAGCGGTTAAGGTCTGGAATGTACTGCCTGAGTGTGTGGTGGAGGCAGGTTCAATCGAGGCATTTAAAAGGGAAGTAGATTGTTATATGAAAAGGAAGAATGTGCAGGGTTACGGGAAGGCGGCGGGGGAATGGTATTAAGTGAATTGCGCATTAGGAGAGACGGTGCAGTCGAGATGGGCCGAATGGCCTCCAACTGCACTATACAATTCTGCAATTCTGTGAAGTCTCTTTCTTTTTAAATAGAAATACCTACAAAACCGGGGCACTACCATGAACATTACTACCCAATATTGTTAAAGCTTAATCAGGATTAAACTTTTTTTGAATACAACTGCTGCTGACCACAGGAGGGGAGAAAATGCAAGAATGTGAATGTGGAGTGGGGTCATTTCATAAACAAGGGGCTGGATTTTATAAGGGCCTCAATGTCGGAATCCATGGCTGGGGGTTGGTGTGGGGGGGGGGGGGGGAAAGGGGGACCTCAACACCAGAAGGCCCATCCCATTCTTGCCAGCGGCGAGGCCTCGTGGCATTAATGAAGTTCCTGTCGCCTCCTCAAGTGCCGCCGCAATCTTCATCCCGGCGGACAGCAATGCCGCGCCTTCGAATCCCCGTCCAGGGAAACGAGGTAAGTTTCTCAGTGTGGGAGGGGTGGGAATGGGGTCAAACTCTTTGGATTGGTGGGGGGCTGAGGGTTAAAGTTATTAAAAGGACAGGGGGGGGGGTGGGATCTGCATGAAAGTTTTTTTTGGGGAGGGAAATGTCCAATTAATGAATCGATTCTTCATGGGGGTGGAGGTGAGGGGAGTGAAAATGTAATTCCGTGCTTAACTACACTTTTACACATACTTTGACTTTAAAAATGCAAATGCACCTAAAGGGCTTGTAGCCCTTTAAAAATGGTGCCTGCACCCACCGCCTCTACATCAGGAGGTGGGGGGGTTGGTGGTCTGCCCCGGCCATAATAATGAGCCGCTGCGTATAAGATCGCGGCGTTTCCGCTGAGTAAAACCTGTGCGTGCGGGCTGCCATCTTTTACGGCCGCCACTGTATTTGGCGGCGGCAACATAAAGTCCAGCCCAAGGAATTAAATCCTTGAAGGGACAATGATTTTCCCCTGCTGTGATGATGGCCAGTCCTATTTGTATGTGGAGATTGATATGCAGAGAGGGATAGACATTAAGGATAAACGAGTTATAACTGGTTAATGAGTTGAGACATGTTGACACATCATTAAGCACGTGTCCTATGGAGGGAGTAGAGTAAATATGAAGTGTATTTATAAGAGGTACGCCAATACAGAATAGGATAAAGAACATCTTCGATTAAAAACCCTAAAACTGAAACTTTATTTTTTTCCAGCATATTTTCATTATTCATATTATTGTTTTGCATAGTTGTATAAAGATAAAATTGTCAAAATCATTACAGTACCACTACAGTAGAATCCTGCCATATGGTATAGACCAGGATAAGAAAATAGTTGCTCATAAGCAGACTTTTGTTTTCAACAACAGATTGGTTACATCGTTAGTACACTGATTATGAAAGGAGCAAAATTGGGACATGGTAACAAGCTGAACACAGCAAGATATTGACAAGAATTAAGTTAGGTTGGGTTAATGAATGTACGTGTATGCATTTGTACTTTTTAACAGGATATTACTTCAGCATATTGTCAAACTTAGGATCACTGTTGAACTGCAATTGGGAGTGCTTAGTAACCTTTTCAGGACTATGAATAGTTTTACACAAAAATATATAAACAGGATGAGACTTCTTAAAAGATTTTTCAGAATTCTGAGGTGTCATCTGATTCCCGCACTTTCACATTTTTCAATGTGCATTTGCACAAGTTATACAGTAAAAACACATGTGAACTGGAAACAAAATTTCAGTGCACAAATGATTTAGATTTTTGCTTGAAGAATAAGATTTATTTTTTCTCTCTCCAAAATCTATTGCAGGCAGTGAGGAACAGATCTAAATATAATTTTTTTTGCCAAAGGGTAAAAGATTGTATCAGCAAAACAAGAAAACATGGAAGGCATACATTTCAATTTCAATACCATGTCTCAACTGTAGTCCTCAGTAAACAGAAATATATTAAAATAAAACACATAACTGGTAGCAATGTTATCACTTTCAAAAGGATGATCTAGAAATTAAGAGCTCTCTGGTCTCAGTTCTTTGGTTTTAAGAACTATAGAACAGTTTGCAATGTAATCTGCTCCAGTAGAATGGAAATCAGAATCTACAACCTACATCAGAACAGTGAACTGGCATCTGAACTTCAGTTCCACCAATTTGTATCAGTTTTACACATAACAAGCAATTACTGTGATCACAGTATAATGATCCCTTCCTTCCATCATACCCAGCAGAACTTTTAAAGTCCCCATCTTTAATAAGATGCTTCAAAATCTTGCTTAAAAAAGGAAAACAAATCTATTTAAAACAGTAAATTTTAATTGTTTATGTGCAAACAGTCCTTCAAACTGTAAACCAATGTGTAGAAGAGAAATGGTGCTTGTAACATCCCTCACCCAATGCATTCTCAAATAGGCCACGCTGGTCACATGATCACCAGTCAATGTGTCACATTGAAATTCTTGGATAATAGTTTGGCAATTTTGATTTAAAAAATCAAAACATAATTAAGGGAAATAGTTTACCTTTTCGAAAATAGGAATTCTGCAAATTGTTAGATTTTACTGTATTAAACATTTAGTTCTCCATTCGCTTTGGACATCTGCCGAATTTTGGATTGGTGGATGCTTTCTTTCTTACATTATTTCTGACTTGTTCATTTTCTTTCTTTAATAGCCCCCTGTCAGAGAAACTTCCACCCAATAATGCAATGGTTTAAGATGGAAGACATTCACCTCATCAACAGCAAAGTTATGCACCGTAACTTGATACAACATCCATTCTACACGAGAGTTCCTACTACCAGGGTTATAAAACAAAAACAATTATTTCAAAAATATAAGAGAAAAAATGTTCCCCTGTAATTTTTTTTTTAGGGAGAAAAAAAACCAACTTGCAATTAGACAAAAAGAAATAGAGTAAAGAAAAAGTAGATCTATTTTCCAACATGTACATGTTCAAGGCACCTTTGTAGTTTTATTCAAAATGATGTTGGTTGCAGTACAAAATAAATGGATCTTCTGTGGCTGTCAGACTGAAAGCGGGTAGCAGAGAGGTTGCATGTAAACTGTACCCAACAGTGAGCAGTAAAAGGCGATGCCACACCAAGCATTCAGCCCAAAGCCCAAGTTGGTGATCTTGGGCAGCAAAGGCTATCTGGGATGGGACTGATACAACTACAATACAATAGTTGCAGAATGTACAAGAAGTCTCAGTCTATTTTGTATGGATGCCAGCTAGGCTCAAAATGGAGGCTGTTTTCCCTTGACTTCCACTTTTAAGCTCAATAGTCAGTCTGTTAGTATAAGGGTACTGCCTTATGTTTGGAAATCAACAAGGATTAGATTACTTTGCTGCAATTATTGAAATGAATGCATTGCAAACAAATTAATGGCAGATAGGGATGTGATGTATAATTTGTGAGCAGGTTTGAAGTGCAGCCTCTGGGAAATGTACAAAGGAAGCCACAATTTCAAGTCTTTCCCATTTTAGTATACCTTGCTTTAAAACCCTTTCCAAGCAGGCAACCTTTAAAAGGTTCTTTTACATCAGGCTTCTACATCAAAGAAGGACACATTCTGATAACCCTCTCAGGGGAGTCTTCTATTGACCTGTTCTCTTTTGTGGAGGGAAAAACAGGAACTCTGATAACAACAAGATACCAGAGGCCATTCAAGATTATGCTGAAAAGAGCTACAAGAATTATGGAAGCAGTCTTTTGTGTTTTTGAACACAGTCAATCCAATTTATGCAAGTTTGATTTATATGCTGAATTACATGTTGCCTTTCCTTTTGATTATATATATAAAATCATATCTGTTACTTTTAAATCTAGATAAGTAGTTTTTAAGCCTGTATGAAATGATCTAGCAGAGGATTACTTGTGCACCCTCAGATTATGGGAAAATCCATTTTCCAGTGAGCTATTTACCATATTTCTGGGTTAATTGCTATGTCTGGACTATTCTAACATACCAACAGCGATAATAATTAGGGTTCATAAAGGACTCAGACTGCTTAACCAAACCAGAGACTCACTGTGAACATGAAAAATGTGTTGGGAAAAGCCCAATTGGGCACTCATTTAAAGCAAGATTTATTAATTTCAAGATGTTATTTTTTCTGGAAGGAAATGCAAGTGTTAAATATTATGACCTACCTATTTAACTTTAGTAGTGGCTGGTATGAGGGAAGCTCACGATGGCTGTGTCACCAGAATTTGTGTTGGTAATTAGAAATTAAACTGTAGGAGGTGGATCACAGATAATGGGGACACAAATCAGCAAACTTCTGCATGAGACTCTGGACAGAAGAGCTATACAAACATGGAAAGAAATACATGATCCAAAAATACATTAAGTTGTGCAAAAATAAAATCTATAAGACTACACATTACACCACTGTGGTTAATTACTCAGAATGCATTCAATGAAGGACATTCCATACAGCTGAGATACAGTGTTACAGGTGACAATCCTCTACAGTGAAATTCACCCAGTTAGGATGGATAATGTTCTGCTTTGCAATCATATTTTCTTCAGCTATAATCCAATTACAAGACAGAAAAGAGTTAAAAACACTAAAGTGCTCATTATTTAAAAGTTGCTAATTTTCAAAATTGAAACATAAAACATATGGTGATTTTAAACATTGACAAAGTAGCTTTTATGAAATCTGAAATTACACTTTTCTAATTTGATGCCTACAGCAATTGTGGGTGGAGGGGTTGGTGAGGTGGTCAGGAGATAACAGCTTTGTCAATGGCATCATCTTAATTAAACAGTTATCATGAGATCTGTTTAAGAGAAAAAAAAATGTAACTACAATCTAAGTTTTGTTCGTGATCTATGGGGGAAGAGAGATGAGGTTAAGAGAAAAAAAGAAACAGAAAACAGAGAGAAAGGCGGAAAAGTGAGAGAGATAGAGAGACAAAGGCACAGAGATGGAAGGTCTATTGAAGAATGAAGGGACAGTCTTTTGCTTTAAACAATTTAGTCTCCTGTATCAGAACAGTAACATCCAGAAAGTCTACTGGATGCAATTCTGTCTCAATTTGAAATGGGATCCTAAAACGTGTCCCCACTATTTTTTTGTAGAAACAATTCTTAGAATTAGGGACTTCACAAGGAATTAATCCCCTTTATTCAGCCAATCATTGAATGCTAGTAACCTATCTACTCATAAGTCAGTAAATGGTTTATACTTAATTCAGGGTCTTGCTGGCATTTATAAAAGTTAAGGTGCATGGTTTGAAGCTAACTCCATACATGAAATCTCTTCCTAAGGCCCCTTTGTGAAAACCGTCAGATGGCAGGTTTCATTGCAACGAAAAGGAATTTGGGTTTGTAAAACATCCTGACATTAGTGATCACTGCCATCGAGCTAGCTGTGTAAAACTAGCTGCTTCTCTGCTCATTTTAGCAGTGTTCTGGATGAAGTCAAAAGAACAATGTTGCTATGGAAGGTATTCCAGCATTTTCCATTGATTACATAAATGCTCAAACTAGCAGTAGGGTGATCGGTTAGCGAAGTTGAAATGCAAGTGCCATGCAGCTTTTGGATTATTGCAATCGTCTACTCCAGCAATAAATTACAAATTCCTGATTACTATTGCTTTGCCCACATTTGCTTCCCTCGAAACCACATTACCCAAATTGGACACCCCTTTCAAAATGCAAGCAATGTGTTCTCAACTGATAGCAAAGTTGCTTTGAATTGAAGTTGCCATTTAATTTGTTCAAATTTTAAATAGACTACAATAGAATAAAATATTTTAAATTGGGGTGGGGGTGGAGTGAAATCTGCCTTGACGCAAACAGCTAAGATAACAAAAAGGAGACTCAATTACTAATTAAACTATAAATATTAATAAAAAAGCACAGTACATTTTAATTTCAGCAAAAAAATTAGCTCTAAAGGAAACTGTTTCCATCATCACTATGAATTCTTTCCCAAGCTAATGGCTGTTACTGTTGTACTGTTACTTAGGAAATGGAAAATATCTGAAAAAGCATTCCTGTGGAATGCAAAACAGTGACACTCCCTGCATTGCACTGTGTGTAAAAATACAATTATTTTTAAACAGTCAAATCATGGTCCGCCTCATCTGCAAAGTAGTTCTTGCATCAACATTTTCAAAATGGCAACATGAACAGCAGCAAACTGAAGCCGTCCGCCAAAGGTGCTGTTAGTATGGACCAGTTTTTTGCTGCTCCTTTTAAGTGACACCTTGCCATATTGTGGAATGCCCCAACTAAAGAAACTTAGGTTTACTTTAAAGCATCAGTTTTCTAAATAACTTCCGCTCCTGTATTTATATGTTGGGAGTGGTAAGAATCTGTGCCGTCCATGCAGTTTACGGTTGGCTCTAACGTATATTCCTTGGAGCTTTCATCCATGTTTTCCTCTTTCCTCTCTTTCTCTTGAGAAGAAAGTACCTCCACTATATGCAGTTTGGTCTGTTCTTCTTTCAGGAAGAGATCCACTATTAATGACTTTTCTTTAGACATGCGTTCACTGATTTCCTTTGGAATGTCTGGTATCATCCAGTCCACAAAGTCACTCATAAACATAACCAGGTTCTGTAAAGACACAGGACAGGGGAGGTTAGTAAAATTGTACAGGGAAAGGGCTGATGTCAAGTTCTGGAAGATAAACACGGCTTGAGGAGATCTAAGAGATCAGAAATTAAGTATTTACAACTCCTTTAACCTCAGCTCAACAAAATCTGGCATCAAGTGCTTTGCAATTCCTCAACGCTTAAATGTTTTTGCGCTGCTCAAAAGAGGTTATTTATAAAAACTGTACCACTAAAATTAAACCAGTAAACCTCCTGTACTTGTCCTGACGGTAACTGAAGAGGTTATTAGGTAATAAATAAAGTGAGAATGTGGCCGGGGTGGGGGGGTGGCGGAGGAGGAGTTTAAGAATGAGGTGGGAATTGGAGAGAGTAAAAGAGGCACAACGGAGTGTCAAACGGGGAGAGGGTTTTAAAAAAAAAACAGATTAAGGCGGTTTGAAGAAAAAGATTGGGTTGCAATTGGGGGTTAAAAACAGGGATGGCATTAAAAGATAAGTTGAAACAAGAGGAGGGGAGAAAAGATGGAGTAGATAAAAATCTGAGTGGGTCAGGAATGCAGTTGACCCTGGTGAATAAGGGAAAAGACGTGAAAAACAATTAAAGGGCAAGATCAACTTGGGAGTGATGCAGGATGCATTAGAAACAAAATCAAAGTGGGTCTGGAAAATGTGACAGCAATGAGGATATGGGGCTGAGAGAAGAGCTTGGAGATTTCAGCATCTGGCAGGGCCATTGGGCCAGTAACAATCCTCGAGCAGGACGGGCTCCCATACTTCAAGAGTGCTGATGTAACAAGGTCGTGAGTGGGGCTAGTGTGAAGGTCCCAGTTGGAGGCATAACGATGACAGACAGAGGGAGGGAGGGAGGGCGAGGCAAAGCAGGAGGGAGGGAGGGAGCGGCAAAGTGAGCGGGAGGGAGGGAGAGACAAAGAGAGTAAAGGCCTGCTACTCGGCCCGAACAGCACTACCAATGGTGGGAGGCCTGCAATAGCACAAAGACTTAAAGCTAAAAAATCACATTACAGCCACCTACTGCTGTAATGTGATATAGATTCAGGCAAAGACTAACAACTGCCTGTAGACATTATGTGAATGTCCATGCGAAGATTTACAGAGGATACTGATCTAAGTTATAGATGTAACAAAATGGAAAAATTTCATAAACACGAATTGAAATTATATACATTTCCCCAACCCCCGCACCCAGTTTAAATCACATCAACCCCATCTTTCCACCTCCCTGGGCCTGCCCTCTTTCCACTCTAGAAGGAAAGCTTGGAGGTTCAGGCCATTCTTTCGGGGTTCAACACAGTGTGATCAGCCAATAAGGGCTGTTCTTCATACCACTTACTTGGAAAATAATGACAAAAGCCAGTCTGGCTGCTAAGACAGACCAGAATTCCTTTGACAGATCATATGGCTGAGAAGACCATGGAGGTTCTCTGTAGTCTTTATACCTATGAAGAAATGTATTAAATATCAAACACTGAACAATGGAATCCCATGAAGGCGTGTGTTGAGAACATTGCTTATAACCACTATTGACGGCAGTAAAGATTTAAAATAATATTCAAAGGACATATTGGGATTTGATTAATAATAAGGAACTTGCTTATATCGGACTTACAACCGAGCAAATCTTCCTGCATGCATTCTAACTGCAACTTACATGGAAATTCAGGAGACGAATACAGCACAGAAGAGGAGTTTGGAGGGGAGGGGTAAAAGTGCTTATTTTTCTTATTCTTTTATTTCCAGAATTACAAATTTGTTTTGGAAATTAATCCATATATCATCTACATTTGAATCTAATTTACAAATATCACTTTCTTTGAACTGCACACCCATGTCTTTGTCAGAATTTGCATCTTTTACATCAGACTGAAGGAATTAGCCAACTTGTATCAAACAGATAATTGCATCAACCTCTTTTGATGCAGTGCTTTGGATGAGAGGTCAGATGGGACTAATTGTTTCATTAACTTGAAATCTGTTCACATGATATGGTGACATTGACTTGACTGATGTACTGTCCATTCCCAGTTGTTGAGATGGTGGTGGTTTCTTTGAAACAGAAGCAACTGACTGGCTTGCTAGGCAAGTCAGAGAGCATCAAGAGACAATCATTTAAAATAATATACTGAAAAGTGTAGATAGGAATTGCAGGTAGATGAGACGAGCGAGGTATGTCAGATTTCCTTAAAGACTATTAGTGAACTAGTTTTTAAGTGACAAAAGAGCAGTTATCAAAATAGATTCCAGCAGACAAATAATCAGATTTCTTAAATTCAAATTCACAACTTGCCCATTTAGTAACTAATCCAGTATCGTAATCAGTATTTCAACAGACTTGCTTCATAATCCATAGGAATAACCAAAGCAGTAAGTAAAGTTATCGTAAACTAAAATTTGAGCTTTTTTGACTGTTTGCCCAATGCACAGCTAATGTCTAAAGTAAGCATCTTGATTAATAGCGTTAGTGGTATTTAAAAAAAAGTTGGTTCAGATTAATTTGAATAAGTTAAATGATTTAAAACTTTGCTTTATTATATTCAGTTATTAAAAATATCTCAGAACTCTTTCTAGATGTGAATTGCAAAAGGGAAAATTTACTCTGAAGAGATTCAAATAACAAGACAGAAATTCTACCTGCAGATCTCAACCTTGTGTCCGAGTGCCATTGGTTCAAGTGGCTCTGATCCTTCTTCAAAGTGGCTGATGTTGAAGTAGGACAATGTATTATTGGTGAACCCGTTCAATGTGCCGTCTGGACTGTACAAGTACATGAAGACAAGGCGTGGAATGAAGTCGGAAGTGAAAGAAATCACAAATGCCTGCACAAATGAAAATGAACAACTGTTGTTTTACGATTTATGACCAAATTAAAAAGGCAAATGAAAACTGAATGACCAACCCAAAAAACTTCTCTAAGTTCATGAACCAGGTATAAATTGTAAACAGCAAATTGACCTAGAGTACTTAAACCTAAATGGTCAATCTAGACCCCCAAGCACATACCACAGGTAAACTACACAAATAAATAGAAGCTATAATGCAAAAATCTGCCATTCTGTCCAAACCAGTGTTTATCTTCCATTTACCCACCCTATTCCCACATCCCTTCAGCCTCTTTCTTTATCCATCTATCCAATCTAATCCACAATGTTGACAGTTCCTGCCTCTACCCCTAACCCTGGAAGGAAGGTTAAAATTGCCTTGGAGA
This sequence comes from Heterodontus francisci, assembly GCF_036365525.1. Classification (NCBI taxonomy): domain Eukaryota; kingdom Metazoa; phylum Chordata; class Chondrichthyes; order Heterodontiformes; family Heterodontidae; genus Heterodontus; species Heterodontus francisci. The sequence continues at coordinate 93,545,377 of NC_090384.1, read as the reverse complement.
CACTACAGCCAAGGTTTACTAGATTGATTCCTGGGTTGAGAGGGTTGTCCTGGGATGACAGACTGACTAAATTGGGCCGATACTCTCTGGAGTTAAGAATAAAAGGTGATCTCAGTGAAACATGCACGATTCTGAAGGGGCTCGACAGGGTAGACACTAAGAGGTTGTTTCCCCTGGCTGGGAAATCTACAACACGGGGGCCCAGTGTTAGGCTTACGGTCCAATCATTTAGGACTGAGATGGGGAGAAATTTCTTCACTCAGAGTTGTAAATCTATAGAATTGCTTACCCCAGAGGGTTGTGGATGCTCCATCGTTGAGTATATTCAATGTTGAGAAAAATTTATTTTTGGTCCCTCAATCAAGAGATATGGAACAGTACAGTGGCACTGAGGAAGATCAGTCATGATTGTATTGAGTATCAGAGCAGACTTGAGGGGCCATATGGTTTATTTTTGCTCCCATTCCTTATGTTCTTATGAAATTTCTAGCCATTTATGACCAAATAACTTGGTACTGATGCTACCAAATCAAATCTAGGAAGAATAAACTAAATATTTTGTCATTCAAACTCAACATTCAGTCAGATTTAGATATCTTCAAGTGATCAAATTTACACAAGATTGGGTGGCTAAACAGCAGTCCCTCCAAGCAATCAGACAGGAGTACAGCCAAAATGCTAACACTCCAAGCAAGTTAAAAACAAGACAGCCCGATCAGAAGAAAACAAACATAGCCTTGACATAGAACTGAAAACCTATACCCAATGATATCACTGTACAAATCAAAGGCTTCCTGAATGCTGGCAATCACCACAATCGTCTCCAAAAACATTAAAACTGGAGACTTATGTCACAAGGTTAACTACCTTAGGTACAGTCTTCTTTTCAGCAAGGTTAAGCCTTGATATACAAATGTATGTGTTGTCACCCAAAATGGAAGAGTCCTAACACAAAATTTGTTACAATACATATTGTATTTTATATCTGGAGATGGAACCATAGTTAAAAGATGAGCAAAATTAGAATATCTAACATTTAACTTATTGTAATTAAATTATATAGAAAAAGTAAGTGGAATCTAAGCTAATATTGAAGCCGATTTGATGGCAAAATACTTTTCCTACTGGTCCATGATAATACTTAGCCAATTGTAAGGGAGGTATTTCTTATCCCGAGTCAAAGAAAAGATTTCTCTCTCTATTTCATATAAATTCTGTGTACTATGACACTCAGGCAACCGCCACCCATATTAAATGTTCTCTGATTGTTGGGTTCCTACATCCCAAAAATGAAGGACATTTTCTCTTGTACCTCAGGTAAAATATTCAATACCTCTCCCACATCCATAGGTCACAGGAGCAGATGATACTAATCGTCTGAGCTAACAAAGACTATTTATGTTTGCCTAACTCAAATTCATTGAATGCTGGTGGTATGCATGCAACAGACATTGAGCCTCACAATAGGTTGATGATACAACATTCAAAACACTCACACTGCACCCCAAAATATTGTATCGGCAATATTTCAGTTGGCATTCTGTGGGCACCAAAATGAAAGGCATTTAATCCCATACAATTACATGTGTGCTGTGCAGGCTTTATAGAGAATGGATTTATTGAGTCGAAGTTCTGGTATTAAAAAAGAAACCAACGCTTCTGGAGGCAGCTTGAGGAAATGTAGAAGCACCACTGGAGGCCAGAACGTGAATAGATGAATGAGGCCCAAAGATGGTGCCATCAAGAAGAGTTGATAGCTGTTGATTATTGGCCCAATAGCTTGAAAAATCCAAAATACAAAGATCATCAAAGCCCTGCAAGGCAAAGAGACGATCAAGATGTGATAATTCAGCCACAGAGTTTGTAAGAGGTTGTTTGGACTGAAGATTTGTGATCTGAAGAAACATCAACCAGAGTGGATGGAGTCAATTAATGAGTGGAGAGAGTAATTGACATGAAGAAAGAATGGGGAGTTATGAAAGAGGACAGAGCCCTAGAGTTGCCTGGAATTTATGAAAAGTGAGTAAGAGGATAAGCTATCAAATGCAGCACTGCAGAGACGGGAGAGGAAATGGACTAGCCAAAAGAATAGCCTTTAAAAACAATTCTCGGGATAGGGGCCAACACTGAAGGCCACATTTACTGCCCATCCCTTATTATGCCGAGATGATGGCAATCACTTCATTGGACATTTCAGCATCAAGACTGGAGACATATTTAGGCCAAACCACAAGGGTGACAGGCTCCCTTTTCTGAAGGCTACTAGTGAAGCAGTTAGGTTTTTACAACGTTATTCTGGCACCTGTCTTGGTGAATTTCAGGTGCTAGTCAAATTAACAAATTTACAGAATTTGGTGTTACAACTTTCCATCGTGAGATTTGAACTCTCGGATTCTGGGAGGCTAGCCCACTACCATAACCACTAGGAATCCAAAACCCATAGATTTTTAAAATCAAAACTAACGTTTAAGAGTGGAATCTGCAACAGTCAGTCTTCCTAAGCCAGGAGAATGCAACACTTTTACTGTCTTTGAAAGAGATTAAAGTCGTCTTACAGATGATTCCATTTCATTAAGGAATCAAGCAGAGCGATGCAGCCCTCAATCAATGCTAGCTGTAGTAAAGTTAAAACTCATTCTGATCAGAAGTTGATATCAACGAGTCCAAAATAAAAACAAATATGGAAATTTGGATCCCAACTTTTGTAAATGCTTTGTATAGAGGTGCGCGACGAGAGGCGGCAGGGAGGGAGAAAGCGCTGAGGAGGGTGAGGAAAATGCAACGCAGGACAAATAAACTCGCAGGGCTACGGGGATCGAGGCGACTGCAAGGCTGGTGGAGAGCCGGCATGGACTCAACGGGCTGAATGGCCTCCTTCTGAGCCCTAAATGACAATGACTCACTGCGGGAGGAGGGAAGGAGGAGAATAGATAATAAAAGCCTGATACATAACAGATGAATGCAATCAATATTGATATGATATAGCATGATTTCAACTTAATGGTTTGAAAACATTATGGCCCAAGCATGATATTGTTATGCATTAAGTAAATATCCATAATTTTAAATATCAAATACAAAAAATCTGAGTGCAAAGGTAACTGAAGTCTTTCTATTCACTTCAACTTGCAGAAGTTCTGTACCCATATTTCTGGTTAAATGAATGGACAACAGATCAGATAATCAGCTTAAAAAGTTTTAACAAGGAACCCTCCACTTAAAAGTATTTAAACCTCTATCTTTGGCTGGAAGTACTTCAATGTTGAATCACAGGAGCAACATCTGCTGCATGGGGTTACGGCGGAGATGTCTCAAGTATCATATTATCAAGTATCATATTAAACAGGAGACCTAAAAATGGTCAACATGTTTTAAAGTTAGCCAGATGATATACTGCACCAGAAGTATTTGAATTACCCCGAGCTAACAGGATTAAATTTTCCTCATCAGGTTTCTATGTTCTGATTGATTCGGACAAATCCAATTTTGAGCATTTGTTACATAGCAATGCAAGTGTTCTTGGTGCATCACAGATTCTGTTTGATTAGATGATGAGGTGAATGGAAAGTGAATAAGACATGATATTTTATTCATTTACCAGGGGCAAGGAGAAGCAAGGAGTTTCTCTGTGCAACATGTGTACCACTCCCCATTGAGAATGTTCTGATGACTATGGATCAAAAGTTAGCTGAAGCAAATAAAGCAAAAGGTGTGGAGCTGATTTGGCATAAAAGGAGATAATTGGTGCAGTGCCACAGGAATCAGCACCAAGGCCATTGCAGTTTACAATCTACATTTATACTTGGAAGTGGGAACAGAAGCAAAACTCTCCTAGTTTTCAGATGATACCAAACTGGAAGGAATTGCAAACAATGGTGAGCAAGCTGATCACCTACAGAAGGACTGGGATACAATACCCTTGGACCACTGGACATTACAAGTGATGCATTTTGAACTAACAACATCCTGGGGGTCACCACTGACCAGAAACTGAACTAGCCACATAAATACTGTGGCTACAAGAGCAGGTCAGAGGCTGGGAATTCTGCAGCGAGTAACTCACTTCCTGTCTCCCCAGTGCCTGTCCACCATCTACAAGGCACAAGTCAGGAGTGTGATGGAATACTCTCCACTTGCCTGGATGAATGCAGCTCCAACAACACTCAAGAAGCTCGACACCATCCAGGACAAAGCAGCCTGCCTGATAGTCACCCCATCCACAAACATTCACTCCATTCAACACCGCTTGTGGCAGCAGTGTGTACCCTCTACAAGATGCCCTGCAGCAACTCACCCTGGCTCCTTTGACAGTACCTTTCAAACCCATGACCCCTACCACCTAGAAGGACAAGGGCAGCAGACACATGGGAACACCACCACCTGCAAGTTCCCCTCCAAGCCACACACCATCCTGTCTTGGAACTATATTGCTGTTCCTTCACTGTCGCTGGGTCAAAATCCTGGAACTCCCTTCCTAACTGCACTGTTGGTGTACTTACACCTATGGACTGCAGCTATTCAAGAAGGCAGCTCCCCAGTACCTTCTCAAGGGCAACTAGTGATGGGCAATTAATGCTGGCCTCGCCAGCAATGCCCACATCCCATGAACAAATAAAAACACAGGATAATTTCGCAAATACACTGATCTTGTGATATCTGGTGATGTTGGCTCATTTGTGCTCAAGCACAAAGAACCAGAATGGTGTCACAAGGTGGGACATATTACCTGCCCCATTATGTTGAACAGGTTTATTTTTAGTTCTTTCACCTGTAACATTGAGATGTGGGCTTATTCCTGAGTTTGGGGGTGGGGAGGGGGGGGGGCACAGGTTATTTATTGCTCTTAATTATTCTATCAACTGCATACAAATCCAGCCTCCTTTACAGTACTGGTGCATTTCAAAGACTGCCTTCCTACCTATAATCAAGAGAGTTCTTCTCCCCTGATTTGATCTTGGTCTAGGTCTGGCACCCATCATTGCATCTCTCCATGGCACCTCTTGCTACTGGCATTGCAAGACCGTGGCCTTCAAAGTAGACTTCAATTGGCTTATCTCTTGGACTAGTTTCACTAGCAGAGGAATTTCCCAGATTCTTGCCCCCAAATTGGTTTGGGTTTTTAAATCTGTTTTTTCACCTTTCCTAGATAATCCCATGGTTTTTGGGTGGGATGGGAGTGTATTTGTTGCGATGACACACAAGGTATCACAATTTTGTGGGATAGCTGGATGGAACGGAGGGTCTTTTCTTGCCCATCATTTTTTGTACGTTTTGTCTCCCAATAGTTTCTCGGTATAACTATTTACTCGTTCAAATGAACCGCCTGCATTTAAAGTGGATGATCGTTATTTTTAAATATTCGCTCATGGGATGAGAGTGTCTGAGCTTATTGCCCATCCTTAATTGCTTTTGAAAATGTGGTGGTGAGCTGCCTTCTTGAAGCCCTGCAGTCCATGTGGTGTAGGTACACTAACAGTGCTGTTTGAGAGAGAGTTGCAAGATTTTGACCCAGTGATGAAGGAATGCCGCTATAGTTTCAAGTCAGGATGGCGTGCAACTTGGAGGGGAACTTGCAGGTGGTGGTGTTCCCATGAGTCTGTTATCCTCATTCTTCTAGGTAATTGAGGTTGCAGGTTTGGAGTGTTCGCACCCGGCATCTGTTGCATCCAAGTTTGCAGCTCAGTATGAATGTGGATTGACCAATGTGGATTGACCAATGCATGTTGCCAAGTGAGCCACTTCACTCACCATAACTCCATTTATAATGTGCACACTTTGTCACATGGGTCTTACTGAGCTCAGTTGGAGTGGATGCCTTGAGATGGGGACTCTGCTAAAGCTCTGATGCCCTACAAATGGGTTAACCATAACTATGCGACAATATTCTTTCATCCTGGAATACTGAACAGCTCCAAATAGCTCTTGCTTAAAAGGTTTAATGGTTTATTAAAATAACCTTGAGCTGTTATGGGACAAACCTGTTCAGCTTCTTAGTGTAAAGCAGAGTGAACTGCTAAGATGAGTTCTGCAGGATTGGTAAAACATCATTGCTCTACTCAGCACAAAACTTAGTAGGTTGTCTGCCTGCCCAAAATTGAGGGTGACACGGGTCGTTAAATTTCTTTAAGACCGAACAGTTCATTCAACTCACAATGTTTATAGAATTCTAGACTTTCTATACTGAATGCAAACAAAAAAAAAGGCTCGACTATGTGTTGAAAGTTAGTTTGAATAAGTCTATTATGACAGTAAGCTCATGCTTGGAGCACTATTTCCATTCATCTTCGGTCTCTTAACTTTTTGGAATCTTAATGTAATTGAATGATACATTATTCTAACATTTTTCAAATTGACGGAAACATACCCATGTTTTACATGAATATACATTACAGAAACAGGCCATTCTGCCCTACTAGTCCATGCCAGCATTTATGCTCTACTTGAACTCCCTTCTGTCTTTCTTCATCTAACTCTAACAACATAACCCTCTATTCCCTTTGCCCTCATATGCTAATCTAGATTCCCCTTAAATGCATCTATACTATTCGCTTATACTACTTCCAGTGGTAGCAACTATCACATTCTCACCACTTTCTGGGTAAAGATGTTTTGCCTGAATTCCCTGTTGGATTTCTTGGTGACCCTCTTACAGTGATGCCCTCTGGTTTTGCTCTTCTCCATAAGTGGAAACACACAGGGCTGAATTTTATTGGGGCCTCGATGTTGGGATCCGCGGCGGGGGGGGGGGGGGGGGCATAAAGATTGCCCCGGATGAGGCCCGCCACCGACCTCGATGCCGGCAGTGCCTGTCCCGATCTTGATGGCGGCAGCAAGGTCTCGTGGCAGCCCTCTTCGCCGCTCGGTGACGGGCCCGTCATTTAAATATTCAGTTAAGTTACATACCTTAGTAAATGAAGTTCCCGGCCCCTCCTGAAGTGCCGCCGTCAGCTTCATCCAGACGGCCAGCACTGTCCCACCTTCGAATCCCCATTCGGGGAAACGAGGCGTGACACCTGTGGGGAGGGGGAAGGAGGCAAGTTTATCAATGCCGGGTGGTGGTGGTGGAGGAGCAGGGTCAAACCTACTTGATTGGTCCGGGGAAGGGGTAAAGGTAATAGGTTCCGAACTTTTGAGGGGTGGGGGGGAGGTCATATATACAAGGTAAGTTTTTAAAATGATTTTTATTAACTTTAAATTCACTGTCTCTTTAAGAATTTCAATTGTCATTTAGTGGTCCAAGCCCTTTAAAATGGCATTAGCTCCTGCGCAGTGGCACCGGACGCCGTTGCTGGGGATGGCTCGCACGCCCCCTCCACATCATCGGAGGGGCTGTCCGCCCCGGGAATGTTAATGAGCCACCCGTTTAAGATAGCGACAGCTCCACGGAGTGAAAGCCGCGCGTGCGGGCCACCATTTTATTTACAGGTGCCATTGCATTTGGCGGCGGCCACATAAAATTCAGCCCACACGGTCACTCTATCGAAACCTTTCATAACTTTGAAGGCCCCCATTTGGTCACTCTCAGCTTTCTCTTTTCATGAAAGGAGATATCCACAAGAAACAGGAGCAGGAGCCTACTGTATGGCCTGTTTGAGCCTGCTCCACCATTCAATATGATTGTGGCTGATCTTAGGCTTCAACTCCCCTGTTAATTCTCTCCTGATAAGTATAACCCTTCATTCCTGAAAAGTCTTGTAAATCTTTTTTACACCCTTCAAAAATCACAAGGGGTCTGGACAGAGTAAATAGGAAGTATCTGTTTGCAGTGACAGAAGGGTCAAGGACCAGAGGACACCGATTAATGGTGATCGGCAAGAGAACCAGAGGTGACATGAAGATTTTTTTCTTTTTACACAGCGAGTGGTTAGGATCCAGAATGCACTGCCTGAGAATGCGGTGGTTGCAGGGCTATGGGGGAAAAAGACAGGCGAGTGGGACTAGCTGAGTTGCTCTTAAAGAGCTGGCATAGACGCGATGGGTTGAATGGCCTCCTTTTGTGCTGTAACCATTCTATGATTTTCTTCAGTGCCTCCATCTCCTTTTTAGAATATGGCGGCCGGAGCTATACACAACTGTGCTCCAAGTGTAGTTTAACCAAGATTCGATACAAGTTTAGCATAACCTCTCTACTTTTCAACTCTATCCCTCTACAAATAAATTCGAGTGCTTGGTTTGCTTTTAATGGTCTTAACCTGCATCACTACTTTTATTGATTTGTACTTCCAGATCCCTTCGCTCCTCTAACCCATTTAGGTTCTTATTTTCCAAGTAATATGCGACCTCCTTATTTCCGTTACCAAAATGTAATCATGTAATCTCTCTCACTTCTATGCGGAAATTTGTTTTTATTCGCTCATGGGATGTGGGCGTCGCTGGCTAGGTCGGCATTTATTGCCCATCCCTAATTTCCCTTGGGCGGCACAGTGATGCAGTGGCTAGCACTGCAGCCTCACAGCTCCAGCAACCCGGGTTAGGTTCTGGGTACTGCCTGTGCGGAGTTTGCAAGTTCTCCCTGTGACCGTATGGGTTTCCTTCAGGTGCTCTGGTTTCCTCCCACAGCCAAAGACTTGCAGGTTGATAGGTAAATTGGCCATTGTAAAAATTGCCACTAGTGTAGGTAGGAGAATTGGGGGAAGGTGGGCATGTGAGAGGGAAAATGGGATTAATGTAGGATTAGTCAAAATGGGTGGTTGATGGTCGGCGCGGACTTGTTAGGCTGAAGGGCCTTTTTTGGTGCTGAATCTCTCTATGACTCTAAGACTTCATTTGCCAATTATATGCCCAGTCTGCACATTTGTAATAATGTCATCTTGTATATTGTCGCAACCCTCCTGCACCCGCCCCCCGCCCCTGCTGCATAATTGGTGTTATCTGCTAATTTAGAAATTGCATCCAATTTCAAAGTCTAAATTAGTTAATATAAATTGTGAACATTATTTTTAATGCAGGCGGGTTGGGGGAGGGGTGCCGGTGGTGGTGAATAAGAGACATTTTTGTGCAGTTCAACTATCAACGGCTTCAATTGACAAACCCAACTCTCATCCCAGATGTTTGTCATTAAAATGTCACCCATTTGATTTGAATTGTTTAACACATGACATATTTAAATCTCATGATTAGTATTAAATACTGAGCAAGTTGCAAATATTTTTGATGCAATTTTAAGTCTGTTTTATATCCTGCTCATTATACTCTAGGCTTATTTTAGCCCTGTCTAATTTTGCAGGCCCACTTTTTTTTTCCCCCAGAGTTTTTATTTTCTTTGTAAACTTTTGCACTTATTTATGCCCAAGAATTTTGACTCCTTCGTCACTGCCATGTTCTGAGACCCGAATGATCAGATGCACATCCAGAGCAGATTAAAAAGGATCCTGAAAGATCCTGAAATGCTCCAACACTTAAAAGGTCAACTTGAATTTTTAAAACAAATCTTGCCTGGATTCGACTTTGGATCATTCATATCAGCAAAAGAACAAAAGTTAAGACTTTTATTTATATAGCACTTTCCTGAACTCAGAACATCCTTTACAGACAGTCAATGAAGTATTTTTCAAGTGTTGCCTCTGATGTAATGTAGGAATCACAGCAGCTAATTTGTGCACAGCAAGCACCAATGTGATAATGAACAGATAATTTGTTTTTGTGATGTTGGTTGAGGGATAAATATTGGCCAGGGGCTCCCAGGAGATCTCCCCTGCTCTTTTTCAAAACAGTCTTGTGGGATCTTTTACATCCACCTGAAAGGGGCCAAAAGGGCCTCGGTTTAACATCTCATAAAATAGACGGCAACGTCTGCCTGCAGCATTCCCTCAGTACTGCAGTGAAGTGCCAGCCTAGGTTTTGTGCTCAAGTTTCTGGAGTGGTCCTTAAATGCAAACATCTGACTCAGAGGCAAGAGTGCTAGTAACTGAATCACAGCTGCACTACTCTAAAAACTGAATGGCTGTCCCCTTGATAATTGTGGAGTTTCTGTTTCCTTTCCAATAATTGGAGCCATTTTGGTTGGTGGAGGGTGTGTGCGTGGAGGGAGGGAGAACAGATTCGAGCTATTCCAGTCTTGACTTATTTTTCATGCTTATAATATCCAAGCACATCCGGGACAAAATGGTATTGCACTTGAAAGGCAGCATTACTGTAGAAAATGTGCATGATTTTAAATGTTTTTATTAAGTACAATTTTCTGGGATTAAGAGATAAACTCCCCCCTTCCCATATCTTCAGCCCACCCCCTACAATGCAATAATAGGTTTGGCTACAGCTCAAGTTCTGACGAGCCCCTGTCTCGGTGCACTTTCAGTGCAACTCCTTTCTTCTACAGGTCCTATTTTGGAGTCATCAGCTTTTTGTTTTGGGGGCCATGCCAACTTTTGCAGGCTTTCTGGTTGGGGCCTATATGGGTGATCCAATCACATCTAGTTCATGTACCCAGTTAATAACATGGCTGGGGTTAACAGAGTTGGTTAAACAGGTTGCAAAGTGCTTCATCATTATCTGGATGATTTTACTGGTACTAAACAACTGCCTGCACCTGATCTCAACCCTTTCGAGTGATTTCATTGTTTAAACTCTAACTGATTCAAATTCATTTTGCTGGCCAAGTAATCGTAGGCTGATTTTTATAAATGAGATAAACAGAAACTGTTAACCCTTTCTTTCCCACCCAGTCAAATGCAGAAGTGTTTTCAATGGTAAACATCGCTCAGGGTCCAGCTGGTAAATAGACCTACCTAAGATTTTCATGACTGCTGGGAAGGGGGTGTGGTCAGCTGGTGGGGGTGGGGGCATGGGAGCAAAGCCTACTCCCATAGCTTTATACAGAGCAGATTTGCAGAGAGAAAGGAGTAGTGCAAGAAAACTCAAGATGTTCAGGAGATACAATGATCCAAATCTCCTACCCCTCGCTTAGAACAAAACAAACGATATTTTTAACCGCAAAGTATTATTTCAACTCTTCTGGGAACTGCATATAAAAGATAAGATTGAAGGAAAGGAGAAGAGAAAGGAGGAGGAGATGACAGAAAGAGAAGTTCCAAAGTGTTGTAATTTAACAGGAACATTTTAATTTTTCATAGTTCTGTGTTTTAAGATCTACCTTTTCCCTTACCAGACCTTAAGCTGCTTCTTTCATAGGCCTGTGATCATTTCCGTATTTTGATCTGTGGCCACCCCGACTTGGCTGCTGATCTAAAGGCCTACGTTTTGAGACAGCTAGCAGAGAAATAAGTCAAGGAGAGAAGAAACCAACAATGTACCAAAAGATTTGGCATTTTTCCCAAAGGAGGAGAAAAGGTCAAAAAGCCGTCTTTGTTCCGTTCCCAGTAGAAATTTTGATTTAGAGAAAGAAAAAAAAAAAAAATCACACAGCTACACAAAGCCAATTTCCTTGGAAACATTTCCCTTGTCTACTCGAGTACTCTGCGGTTTGGAATTCTACAATAAATCATTAATGAGTTCCAAGACAACAAATTTTCAGTATTATCATCCAACCACAGACATTTTAAAGGAAAGAATCAGGTACAAATGTTGTACCAGGCTCTTTCCTCCACTCATATTCCAAGTTCTCTACAGAAGCTGCCAGCCATTACAAATACGTGAGACAACACCACAATCTCCATCATTGTCATTTCTCCCACAAGTGACTTGAGGCGTTGTCGTATCTGAATTTGCCAATATGTTCATCCTCACCTCCCTTGATGGAATATTTTGCTAGAATGAGGTGACTTGGCACAATAAACCATTTGCAAGCTGGTGTCATTTACTGCTCAATAGTGATGGTAACTGAACCTCAATGCAATTTGGTTGGGATGGGCTTCCAGTGCCTGAAATACTGAGCTGTTTGAGCTGGTAAACTGGCTGTAACTTCAAATCAATGCAACACCACCAGCTCAAAATGATTTACATCACATTGCTCTCCATTGTCCTTAGCTGCATCACGTGACCAGTTTCACACTAACACTCTCCCATAATGTAGAAAACCCCATGCAAATGTGGAAACACTTCAATAAAGCTGAAGATGTGAACACTGTATATTGAACATTTAAAAATAAAACAAATAAAAGTCAACAGCAGCACCTCCATGTGCTAATAGAAATCTTCAATACGGCACATTGAACTGATGAACTAATACCCGATGTGATGTTAAAACCTAGTACCAGCAACCCAACTGAAACAGATGCCCTTGCCTCTGCAATGCCCAGAGACCAAAAAGACCAAACCATCATGAAACTAGCTACTATGTACAGCAATGGTATATTAATGAGCACAGATATAAGGCAGGTTCCCAATTTTACTAAACCATCAAGTCAGGCAACTGCCATTGAATAAGTAGACCATTACATGGCTTGCTGAAATATATTTATACAATCCTTGGATCCACTCATTCACGTAACATCTGAGTCCCGAAGACCCCACCTGCCAAGAATGAGGCATATTAATTTTGTCACATGAACATTCATTTTAAGTTGTTGCTGGAAGGAAGAGATGACTTGTTTAAAGAGATCAGCAGTGGCTGGAAAACATTTGCATACTAAGAGACAGTGCCTGGAGACAATAGAACGGCTCCCTGATCCAATTAGCCCAAATGGATTTTGATCACCAGACAGTGAATGTGTAAGAAAGCCAGCATTCTAGGGTGTCTGCTAAGACGGAGAATCCACAAATGCAGGAGTTTGTTAAAACAGTTAGTCACATGACTAACCTGCTGGCCCAGGTTTTTTTTTTGAACTGCTCACAGGACAGTTTGGGAGATTGCAACAGAACTTGGAAGAAGATAGCCCCACTCCTGGCTATCTTTCTCTCTCACGAATCTCCAGATCTACTGAAGTCACCTAAACCTCAAGAGAGAAAAGACTCCTACATCGAAACAATTCTTAAAGCGTGTACTGGACCCCAATGAAACAGCAAGACTTACTGGCAATCAAAGACTCTACATCGAACTCAAAGGACTGTAAATAAATCCCAGCTATTGCCTCAGACTTTTCCCCTTTATTGTTTCTACTTCTCTGTCTCTATCTTGTGTGTGTTTATCACGTACGCATGCCAGTGTGGTCACATTGCGTATTCATAGTTGTTAACCAGATTAGAGTTGAAGGTTAATAAACTTCCATCTGTCTTGTTTAAATCTAAGAAACCTGTCTGGTTGATTTCTTTGCCTTACAATTGGAGAGCAGTGAACAAGGATTCAATGAGGGGGAGCTAAACACACAGTGCTTTTAAGATTAAACCCAGTTATGGTCAAATCAGGCAAAGGCTGAGAGGGAACCCCTAGACCCCTTTCTCACCTGGTCATAACATCTGTTACATAGTTGAACCCATTCACTTTACATGTTTCATCACACTGGCTCATGTAGCATCTCTATTTCCAGTGAATTTGTACACATTGTTCCTATTTTTAAATTAGTTATTCCTTTAAGATTGCTCTATTCAAGAACTCTGCCTAGGAAGCTGAAAAAGCTGAAAACATGCTGGAATAATTTGCCCTGCAGTTTTATTCCCTCCCCACTCCACCCATACCCCTCCAATCTCCGCCTCTCCCCCTCCCCCCAACCTTATCCATTGGCCCTGCATGACAACTTCCTTTCATAACGCAAGCAAAGTCATGAACTCTCCACACAGGATGGATGGCATGAGCTTGTATCTCACCATTCGTTCACGGGATGTGGACGTCGCTGGCTAACCAGCATTTATTACACATCCCTAATTGCCCTTGAGAAGGTGGCGGTGAGCAGTCTTCTTGAACTGCTGCAGTCCTTGGGGTGTAGATACACCCACACTGCTGTTTTCTTAGACTTTGTAGCGGTTTTGATACAACTTAGGGGCGGCACAGTGGCGCAGTGGTTAGCACCGCAGCCTCACAGCTCCAGCGACCTGGGTTCAATTCTGGGTACTGCCGGTGTGAAGTTTGCAAGTTCTCCCCATGTCTGCGTGGGTTTTCTCCGGGTGCTCCGGTTTCCTCCCACAAGCCAAAAGACTTGCAGGTTGGTAGGTAAATTGGCTATTATAAATTGCCCCTAGTATAGGTAGGTGGTAGGGAAATATATAGGGACAGGTGGGGATGTGGTAGGAATATGGGATTAGTGTAGGATTAGTATAAATGGGTGGCTGATGGTCGGCACAGACTCGGTGGGCCGAAGGGCCTGTTTCAGTGCTGTATCACTAAACTGAGTGGCTTGCTATTGGCATTTCAGAGGTTTTTTTTTTATAAAAGAGTCAACCACATTTGGATCTGGAGTCACAGGTAGGCCAGATCAGGTAAGGACAGCAAATTTCCTTCCCTAAAGGAACATTAGTGAACCAGATGGGCTTTTACAACAATCGACAATGGTTTCATGGCCACTATTATGGAGACTTGCCTTTAATTCCAGATTTATTAACTGAATTCAAATTTCACCATGTGCTGTGGTAGGATTCGAACCCATGTCCCGACAGCATTAGCCTGGGCCTCTAGATTACTAGTCCAGTGACATTACCACTACACCACCACCTCTCCTGCATATTGAGGTATCAATGCCCTGTGCCACCAAATGATACCTTTCTTAATGCTGTAACCGTGCAATGACAATGAACCAGCTTGCCCTTAACCCAACAGCTGAAGGAGTTACATTTTATTTGACTCAACATAGTTTCCAAGTAAGGTAAAATTATCACTTTCAAAATAGTCAAATCCAAACTAAAGCTGGATCATAAAGATGCATGAACTGACTGGCTCCAGTTCATAAATCTAATTTAAGAAAAGCACCATCAGTCTTGATTGTGTATACAATGTGCCATTATTTATACAAAAGGTATTTTTTCTTCTGCATAAATCAAGTTTAAAACTTTTAAAAAAGGTCTAAAAAGAAATAAAACATGTGGCAGCCATCCCATTACCTTCAAAACAATAGAACTCCCACACATTAGCCTTCATTATTTGAATGTTCCACTGTCAGCCATGAGCAAACATGGGTCAATAGGCTGGCTTCAAATCTTTTACGTTGATTCCACTTACATAAAGTTAACTATGTGGAGTTGATGAACTGATAATTTAGCCCATTTTGCCTTGGTTAATATTTTATTGACTGTAGTGTTGTTTGGACAACTTGTTGATTATGCAGAGCACTGCATTGTGGTGTAGCAGAACATTGGAGTACAAGGGAGCTCCGCAGAGTACTGGAAAGGAGTTTAGTCATTCACTGTATTGAGCTCTAGATCTCAGCCATATTGCTGTAGAAAAGCAGAGAGTGACCAGATTGCTCTTCAATGAACAGGAAGGATTTGGAAAGGTAGCTGTCGTTGTATAAGTGTCGTGCACTTGTGTGCTTCTTAGCAGTTTGCTCAAGATGGGCAAAAATGGAAGCCTAGAGTCAGTTACCATCAGGTAGTATGTGCTTGATGTTGCATAATGACCTCATATAACCACAATCATCTGTACGCAAAATCAAATAATGCAACCAACATAGCTGCTGGAGGTGATTTTTTATGTAGCAACTCACAGTAGCTCTTGTTCTATGTAACGGTATTACTGAAACACAGCTTGCAGAATGCTGAACACTGACAGTGTTACTGGGAAGGCTCAGTGCGGTAGTCTCTATGTCTAGCCTTGGGAAAAGCTACTTCAGATGGCTCTGAGAAAGATTAAACATATAACAGGCACAGAGAGATCCCATTCTCTCAGTTTCACAGATCATCAATAATTAGTTTTCACCCAAAGCTTAATTTGCTAATTTTTCTCATGTTTTTGGACATAGTCTTGCCTCCAGCTTTGTTGTTGTTCTGAGCAGAATATCCTCAAAAATGCCATGCAATGTTTTCATAAAATTGAATGAAAATAATTGGCAGACACAAGTGTTGAGATACTTAGAGCAAATGTACACATTCATAACCAGTTACGTTGGTATTAAACAGTGCGATGGGAAATTCATGAAGTAAGGGACACTTTATCTTTCAAATAAACACATACTTACATTAATGATGACTGCCAACTTCCCAATCCCTCTGAGAATGTTGTACCAGATACCTAAATGCAACAGGAAAACCTTTACTCGCTTTTGCATCAATTTGGGTATTGTCAAGTTTGTTTCATGCTACTTCCCTATATGGCAGCAATATCTTACATTGAATCAATTACTGTCAAAAAGAACAAATCCAACCTGAACTGAATTCTTGTTATTCATTCATACAGGTAGTTACACAACACTGGAAAATGACTCAGCAGGTCAACCTTAGAATATATAATCATAACCACTGATAAAGCTATTACATAAAACAACAGTCAACTGAGACAGCACCACTACTGCATTGTCCATACATTTTGATGGATTCCAACTCAATGGACTAGGTGCCATAGTGGAAGTGCATAATAATGTACAAAAGACCTTAACCTGAATAATTGAGATAGAAAGCCAAAGACCACTCTTCGGGTTTCTTCTGTATTGGATGACAATAAGCTCAAATGTCTCACACTGAACACTGGTAAGGCTTGGAAAATTGTTCTGAGTTTCAAGCAGTAGAAAGTTTGCTCACAGGCTAAAGCATTCTCCACCAACTTCTACTTTGGTAATGATGGTTGGACTCTGAATAACAAGGGTCAGAAAACACTGGTGGGAGTAATTTATAGGCCCCCGAACAGTTGGTATACTGTTGCGTGGAGCATTAAACGAAAATAATTGGAGCTTGTAACAAAGACAATGTAATAATCATGCGGTACATTAATCTTCATATGGACTGGACCAATCAAATTGGCCAAGATAGTCTGGAAGATGAGGTGGTGGAATGCTTTTGTGAATGTTTTCTGGAACAATACAGTGTGGAACAGACTCGGGGTAAAGCTATTTTAGATTTAGTATCGTGCAACGAGGCAGGTGTAATTAGTATTCTCGTAGTAAAAGATCCGCTGGGAAGAAGTGATAATACAACTGAATTCCATATTAAGTTTGAAAGTGACATACTCTAGTCCCAAACAAAAATCTTAAACTTGAAAAAAAAACAATTACACAGGTATGAAGGGAGAGCTGGCTAAGGTTGATTGGGTAAAAATGTATGGCAGTAAATAGACAGTGAGAAACCTCTAAAGGAACAATTCAAAGCATTCAGCAAAAATACATTCCATTAAAAAAAACTCAGCAAGAAAGATCCATTGGTGGCTTACTCAGGAGGTTAATGATAGTATTAGGTTAAAAGAAGTGGCTTATAATGTTGCAAAGAATAGTAATAGGCCTGAGGATTGGGAGTGTTTTAAAAAACAGCAAAGGGTGACCAAAAGTTGATAAAAAGAGAAAAAAATAGAATGAGAGTAAACTAGCCAGGAATATAAAAACAGATTTTAAGCATATAAAAAGTGCGAGCAAATGAAATAAACATTGGCCCCTTAGAGGCAGAAACATGGGGAATGAATAAAGGCAGAGACATTGAACAAATATTCTGTGCCTTTTTTTGTTCGCTTGTGGGATGTGGGCGACAATGGCTAGGCCAGCATTTATTACCCATCCCTAATTGCCCTTGAGAAGGTGGTGGTGAGCTGGCTTCTTGAACTGCTGCAGTCCATGTGAGGTAGGTACACCAACAGTGCTGTTAGGAAGGGAGTTCCAGGATTTTGATGCAGCGGCAGTGTAAGAACAGCGATATAGTTCCAAGTCAGGATGGTGTGTGACTTGGAGGGGAAGATGCAGGTGGTGGTGTTCCCATGTATTTGCTGCCCTTGTCCTTCTAGGTGGCAGAGGTCGCGGGTTTGGAAGATGCTGTCTAAGGAGCCTTGGTGCAGTGCATCTTGTAGATGGTACACACTGCTGCCACTGTGCATCGGTGGTGGAGGGAGTGAATGTTTGTGGATGGGGTGCCAATCAAGCGGGCTGCTTTGTTCTGGATGGTGTCGTGCTTCTTGAGTGTT
The DNA here is from genome assembly GCF_036365525.1 of Heterodontus francisci. NCBI lineage: Eukaryota > Metazoa > Chordata > Chondrichthyes > Heterodontiformes > Heterodontidae > Heterodontus > Heterodontus francisci. The sequence goes on along the minus strand of NC_090384.1, from coordinate 93,527,514 downwards.
GTTGGAGCTGCACCCATCCAGGCAAGTGGAGAATATTTCATCACACTCCTAACTTGTGCCTTGTAGATGGTGGACAGGCTTTGGGGAGTCAGGAGGTGAGTTATTCGCCACAGGATTCCTAGCCTCTGACCTGCTCTTGTAGCCACGGTATTTATATGGCTACTCCAGTTCAGTTTCTAGTCAATGGTAACCCCCAGGCTGTTGATAGTGGGGGATTCAGTGATTGTAATGCCAAATTTCCAGTATGCTATGAGGAGGATACAAAGAGGCAGCAAAGAGATATAGATAGGTTAAGTTAGTAGGCAACAAGGTGGAAGATGGAGTATAATGTGGGGAATTGTAAGGTTATTCACTTTGGTGGTAAGAACAGAAAAACAGAATATTTTTTAAAAGGCATGAAATTTCCATATGTTCATAAAGACTTGTGTGTATGATATAAGGGACACAAAGTTAGCATGCATGTACAGCAAGGGGATTTGAGTACAAGAATAAGGAAATCTTGCTACAGGGCTGTTGTGAAACCACATCTGGAATACCTTATGTAGTTTTGGTGCCCATATTTAAGGAAAAATATACTTGCCTTGGAGACGGTACAGTGGAGGTTCACTAGATTGGTTCCTGGGATGAGAGGATTGTCCTATGTTGATAGGCTAAGTACACTGGGCCCAAACTCTCTGGAGTTTAGAAGAATGAGAGGTGACTTCTTTGAAACATAGAAGATTCTGAAGGGGCTTGACAGGGTAGACACAGAGGGGTTGTTTCCCCTGCCTGGGGAATCTACAGCACGGGGACACAGTTTCAGGATAAGATGCTGATCATTTAGGACTGAGATGAGGAAAATTTTCTTCACTCAGAGGGTTGTGAATCTTTGGAATTTGCTACCCCAGATAGTTATGGATTTTTCATTGTTGAATATATTTAAGTCAGAGATAGATTTTTGATCTCAGGGAATCAAAGAATATGAGGAGTGGGTGGGAAAGTGGAGTGCAGGCAGAAGATCAGCCGTGATCGTACTGAATTGCAGAGCAGGCTCGAGGGGCCGTGTGGTCTATTCCTACTCACGTTAAGCACTTCCAGTGAGTGATGCTGAGAGGAACTACCACAGGCAGAATAATGGGCTGTATGGAGCTTTTCTGCTTGCATTTGGTGTTCAAACTTTTGAATTGATACAGAATGTGGAGGTGTAGGAGCAGCTAACCTGTCCCTAAATGTGTTCCTAAATATGGAAATCTGGCTGAACAGCAAGTTCAGTCCTAATGTTGCACAGGATTAATCAGCTGCTCACATGTCCAGGCCCAGGGAAGGGTGCCATGCTCATGGTTATGGGCCAATGTCGAAACCAGGGAATTGTTTGGTGGTGTTGGAGGAAGAGCTAGATTCCTCGAGGGACTATGGCTGTTTACAGGCAGAGGATCTTTCAGGAAGAGGACTTGTGTTTTCTTTAAAACAAAGATGAGGAAGGCAATGGAAAACCATCTCACGTACTCTTTCCCTAGTCATATTGCTCAATTCTCATGGAAGTTTAAAAAAAAGGGAAGCACTTACGAGCAACTAAGAGGAAAGCGCAGGATCGTGAGGCACGAAGAAATGAACAGAGGGCCTGCCCTTAGGCAGATCACTTCTATTACACATGCCCAGTATGGAAAAGGATAGGGAGTCATAAGTTTGGGACATTTTCCCAAAAGGCAGCAGGTACAGAAATTAATTAAAAAAGCTAATGAAACATTGGCCTCTTTCTAAAGGGGACTGAAATAAAAAGGGGTAGATGTTGTTACAATTATACAAAGCTCTGGTTGAACCCCAATTTATAGCATGGCATTCGGTTCTGGGCATTGCACCTCAGCAAGGAGATACTGGCCTTGGAAGGGGTACAGTGCAAATTCATCAGAATGATGATACCAGGGCTAAAAGGGTTGAATTAGGAGGACAAATTGCATAGATGATGCTTGTACTCCATTGAGTATAGAAGATTAAGGGGTGATCTAACTGGGGTGTTTAAGATAATTAAAAAGGATTTGATAAGGCAGAGAGAGAGAGAGAGAGAGAGAGAGCGAGAGAAAGCATTTCCTCTGGCGGGAGAGTCCAGAACAAGGGGGCATAACCTTAAATTTGGAGGTAGACCATTCAGAGGTGATGTCGAGAAGTACTTCTTCACATGAAGCAATAGCAGAAATCTGTCACCCAGTCCTGCAAACCTTGTTCTATGCTTGGCCGACTGAAATTTTCAAAACTGACTAATAAATTTTTGCCAAACGAGGGCCTTAAAAGGTTATGGAACCCACGGTGGGAAATAGTATTAAGATGCAGATCAACCAAGTTCTAACTGAATGGCAGAACAGGGTCGAGGGGCTGAATGGCCTACTCCTGTTGCTAGGCCCAACTTACAAGACCATGCTTTTCTCTTCTGTCAACTAGGTCAACATTGCTAACACCTGCAATTTACTCATGAACTCCATAATTTGAGGGCTTTTAAAAAAAAAAAAATACTTTCATGCAGAAATTTTAGATGTCTTTATTTTTATTCCTGCAAAAAGTTATTTTGTGAGGGTTTTTTTTGTGTTTCACAAGCATTTAAAAAAAAACTTCCACAAGTCACAGCACTCTCAAGTAATCACATCAATGCTGCTGCTAGTTTAAGCAAGGATAATTATTCTAGCTGAGTTAGATAACAGTTAATGTTTTGTTGACCAACCTTGGAATATTGGCTATTTCTAGAACTTCCCAACATATGGTGTATGAAGCCAGAAAACCTGATGGCTGATATCTCCCACAAAGTAAAATCTGGGAATTAGCTTAGTGACTAGTTTCCATGATTTACAGATGCTACTGAAATTTAAACAGCTACTTTTTGTCTTAAAATGTGTTAACTCCTTGTTTACGATGTAATACATCCCAGCTTCAGACTATAGGCAAGTTTCGATTCCAGTGTAATGCAAACTCAGAAAACAAAGTAAATACCAAGGGCCGCCAATCTCCCTCATTTATCGGTTGGAGACTTGGGCGGAGAAATGGCAGATGGAGTTTAATCCGGACAAATGTGAGGTAATGCATTTTGGAAGATCTAATGCAGGTGGGAAGTATACAGTAAATGGCAGAACCCTTAGGAGTATTTACAGGCAGAGAGATCTGGGCGTACAGGTCCACAGGTCACTGAAAGTGGCAATGCAGGTGGATAAGGTAGTCAAGAAGGCATATGGCATGCTTGCCTTCATCGGTCGGGGCATAGAGTATAAAAATTGGCAAGTCATGCTGCAGCTGTACAGAACTGTAGTTAGGCCACACTTAGAATATTGCGTGCAATTCTGGTCGCCACACTACCAGAAGGAGGCTTTGGAGAGGGTACAGAAGAGGTTTACCAGGATGTTGCCTGGTCTGGAGTGCATTAGCTATGAAGAGAGGTTGGATAAACTCGGATTGTTTTCACTGGAACGACAGAGGTGGAAGGGCGACATGATAGAGGTTTACAAAATTATGAGCAGCATGGACAGAGTGGATAGTCAGAAGCTTTTTCCCAGGGGAGAAGAGTCAGTTACTAGGGGACATAGGTTTAAGGTGAGAGGGGCAAAGTTTAGAGGGGATGTGCGAGGCAAGTTCTTTACACAGAGGGTGGCGAGTGCCTGGAACTTGTTGCCAGGGGAGATGGTGGAAGCAGGTACGATAGCGACGTTTAAGAGGCATCTTTTGACAAATACATGAATAGGATGGGAATAGAGGGATACGGTCCCCAGAAGTGCAGGAGGTTTTAGTTTAGGCAGGCATCAAGATCGGCACAGGCTTGGAGGGCCGAATGGCCTGTTCCTGTGCTGTACTGTTCTTTGTTCTTAAGCATCTGCGTTTGTGGGAATATTTCCTATTTCCTTGAACTACTTACTTGCTCTCCTTTCTCTCCCCATCCCTTGAATGTTATTTTAGTTTAATCGATAATCCTTATTAATCTGATCCAGAAAGTTATTTCTTTAAGGTACATGGCTAACAAAATGGAAGAATGGGCTCATCAGGCCGACTCTGCTTCTGACACGATCTTAAATGGGCCTTGCATGACTGACTGGCCTTTTATGATCTATTTTCTTTTCATTGCAGAGAACCAGTACATTTGTCCCTTTGTGTTTACTTCAAAGTGTGCACTTTGAACCACGAGACTGATGAGTCAGGGCTTCCTATTGATCTGATATGGGATACTTAAGATGTTTAACATATTTTCCTAGTCAGACTGATCAGTCGTCACAGATCCACCTCTTCAAACTAAAGGCCCAAATATTTTAGCAAAAGATCAGACCCCTCATCCTTGCTTTAATTAAGTTATGTAATTTATGGTTCCTGTCTAGATTGGCTTAATTAGCAGGGACTTCATCACAACATTTCAAGGTTTTAAGTCTCTCTGTTGAAGTTAATTTACAACTAAAAAAACAGCTATCTGGAAGTAAAACAGAAGTGCTGGAAATAAAAGTAAAATCACACTTGCCGTAACTTTGGAGAGTGGTTACTTGCTCCTGTGAAGGGACCTTTTTCCTTTCCTTTGATCTTTCCACACCATAAGCACACAAGCAGTTAGATGACCTGCTGCTAGGCATTTTATTTTGCCTCTGAAGTGAATTGCCACCTCCCCTCCCCCACGTTTTTGAGGGTAAGGGAAAAGGAGGAAAACTTGTTTTCTGGTCAGTTGAATGCAAAACGAATGAGACTGCCAAACCCCATCCAACGTAACCATTCTGGGTTGCATTGTGATGGGGCTCCTAAATGCTGCATTGCTACAGTAGCCAGAGGATCAACTTACTGGCCCTTGTGTAGGCCCATAAATATAAAAGCAGAAAAAGTGCTCGCAAAGAGTGATATGAGTGGAAAGGAAAGTGCAGGATTTACTGAGCCCGACAGTAAAAAGTGATTGGAAAAGCCCCAGACATTAAATCAAACTTGTTTTTGTGAGTGCAAGTGATCGTTGCAATTGCATCCATTTATTCATCTTGCATGGCGAGGCATTGTAATTCCAATTTGTAAAACCAAATTCCCCGTTAGTGGTATCATCACTACTTAAATCAAAATTAAGCAGCATGAACAAAAGCTTAACAGGATAAATACCAACTATAATTGAATTCTTTAACACCACCTTTTTGAAAAAAAAAACAAAAATGAAAACATTTTAGGTTGGTTATAGTAACACCTAGTTTGTAAATATCATTTGTTTACAAAATAAGTTCTTGTAGTTCAGTTGGACATCATGGATTTTACAGCACAACACAGGCCTTTCGGTCCATCGCACATGTGCTGGCTCTCCTAAAGAGCTGAGCAGTTAGTCCCATTCCCCTGCAACCTTTTTCCTTTTGAAGTTTATATCCAATTCCCTTTTGAAAGTTGCTATTGAATCTGTTTCCACCACCCTTTCAGACAGTGCATTTCAGATCATAACTCACACATAAAAACGTAGCATTTATTATAAGGAGACTAAGTATCTAACTGATCAGTAACAGATATGTCCTAAAATGTGTCTAGTCAGAAACCACAGTCTCTTATTTTCTCTCTAACAATAATAATTAATAATGATAAAATTTACTGACCAATATCCTTTGCTTTTGATGCATTGGGTCTTCTGAGCTCACTGGTAAATTTTTTAGCATCAAGACGAATTTCAATGACGTTGTTCAGTAGTGCAAATAGTGGAGCGAGTGGGAAGGAGGCAACAAACAGGGTCACGAATCCAAACTGGATAACTGCAGAAAGGGCAATTCACATTTTAAGTGTTCAGGATGGCAACAATTTAGCAGTTATGTGTATTCAATAAAATGGAGAATTTAAGTATTGCTGAAAATAGAGACATGTTGTCTAAGCTTTTCGTCTTGTACTCATCAGGACAATCGCAAGAATACCAATGTAAGGGAAAACAACTTATATTACATGCGAAGAGAGTGCTGATTGGTTGGCAAGTGAACTCTGATTGGTAGAGGCATTGCCATGGAGAATGCACCCATTTACAGTGACTGACAGTTAACGGCCAAGCTTACATGGAGAATTACACCAGAGGCTATTGGCTATTTCTGAATAGGATTTTAGTGCCCAAAAAAAAATGCAATGTGCACTAATTTTGACCCAGATTTTGTGACCAATAGCAAAGTGATAGTGCTCGCCACTGAGCTTGAAGAAAGCTACCCACAAAGCTCTAGCGATCTCTGTGTCGTGGATCTGTCCCTTCCCGACATTGGTCTGAATCTGGCACCAAGGCAAAGGAATCTCCGGGTTTCCAGTGATGTCATCAAGCAGGGTAAGCAGCCAATCACATTGAAGAATTCTCTCAGACAACAAACCAGGAAATTAAACACACTGATGATCCTTTCACTAAGTTTTATAAAGAGCAAAATGTGTGTGATTGGCAACATCAAACTTGAAATATCAAACTTGTAAAAAAAATAAATAAAAAATTTGGAATTTATCATACTGGAGAAATTTGACATTCCACAAATAGCGAATTTAGTTTTCCAAGGCCTGAGGGGTTTTCCAGCAATAATTTTGAACTTAATACACCGTTGAAAAATCCAGTTACACCTCATTCGACAGGGTGTAACTTTTTCAAGTGTTTTTACAGCAAGACTAATAGCAGAAGTGTAGAAGTCAACGTCAGTTCAGTGATTTCTAATTTATTGCAATTTGATTGCCACTCGGTGTACTTCAACAGCGTACCCTATGGAAGAATCACTAACAGCAGCTGCTGGATTTCCACGGTTTGCTGTGCATGTGCAGACTCTAGAAATGGCTGTCAATTTCAGAGGAGTAATAATGGCAAATCGTTTTGCTGTCATCATGACTGTAAAAATTGGGCCTTTTAAAAAAAAAACAGAATGACAGTGAATGGTATCAAACAATATAAAACCTCTGCTGTATTTTGCACTGCACAGATAAACCAATATATTTCACACTAGTGCTGTAAAATTTCTCATTGCTGATGGATTGGATGGGCATGGAGAACTGCAAATAAAATGTCAAGCTCAGGTGTAATCTGTAGCTTGTGACAGCCAAAGGACACTATTATTTCTTCAGCTTAACTGTACACAACAGGTATTTAAGGTTAGACATTATGCCAATTCTAAACCCTTGGTCCCTAGGTGTCCAGGTGTGTACCAGTCTGAATAACCTTAGTTCCGAATCACTGCAAGAATTGCGGAATTCCAGGAATCTCTCTAAGATCTTTCTTGTATGATTTACTCATCATTGAGCATTCAGGGATGAATCAGTTGGATTGCTAGTGTTTCAGTGACACTGTAGTTCCCCCTATCATGTGGGATGCTGGTCTGAGACAGGCAAAGTATTGACTTACACATTATGTAAAAGGTGAAACTTAAGAGGGGTGAACTGAGATTCTAAATTTTGGAGATACAATGCAATTCAGTTTAGTCTGATGATTAACACTGAGCTTTTAACCAAAAAAAAACATAGAATTTAACAATTGGAGGAGTGAAAAAAAATCTAGGTTTTTGCATATAAAAAGATTAAATCATGCAGAAGGAATATTTAGGTTATACTACAAGGCAGCAACAAGTGGAAAGGCTCACCTCAACTATAGCTGAGCCAAAGTAAAACCTCTGAAGGAAACGAATGATTAGTTTGATATTTTATCCACTTTCTCCCTTAGTTCAATTCTTTCTCACTTTCAAAACAACAGCTGGCTAAAGCCCACAGGATTAGCATCCCTGTTGCACATTCCAAAACAGAGCATCAATTCAGGTTTGAAAGACAATTTATAAATATTTGGTTAGAAACTCTGGAGAATGTAATCTGTCAGAAAGCTGGATGAGGCGAGGAAGTTTCACAGTTTCGCTGTTACTGGGAAACACTTTTGTGAATGGGCCATCATTAAATAAGCATTGCTGTTTAATATTGTTGATCCAGTCAGCAGAAAGCAGCCCATGGAAGACTTTACAGCTTTCTATGGAAAACCCACCATCGAAACAGGAACGAATGTTGCATTTATAGCGTGCCTTTCATGTACTTGTGACATCCCAAAACACAGCCAATTAATTACTTCTGAAGTGCCGTCACTCTTCTTTACTAAATAAACACAATTGCCAATTTACAAACAGCAAGTCCCACATGCAACAATGAGGAAAACAAGAAATCATATCCATTGTTGATTGAGGGATAAATGGATTCTGGGACACCTCCACCGCTCTTCCAATAGGGCCATGGAATCTTTTATGTCCACTAAACTTGGTTTAATACCCCATCAGAAAGACAGCACCAAAGACATTGCAGGATTCCCTCAGCCTAGAGTAAGACTTGAACCCACAACCATCTAATGCGAGAATATGGCCGAGCCAAACTAAAAGGATTAGTAAAATGCAGTGGGGGTCTTGGCACTCAATTTATATGCATCGTTTAGTTTTGGTGCAAAGGTGATCTTATAGTGGGAATGCACCTTTAAGATAATTTGATGGTTTTGTTCTGAAATTGATCCAGAAGAGAAGAACAGTGGACAGCTTTCTATGTGAGAGAAAGCAAGAGACGTACAAATGTGTGATACTGTTGAAAAGAAGCAGCTAGCTGTTACCATCTTGAAAATTTTAACTTTTAGGTGGCGCTTAGGCATGATTCTCTACACTGGAGAGCTAGTCATCTGTCAGGAATTTCACAAGATTTTGCTTGCTTTGAGAAGAAATCACTTGGCAAGAATTTCTAAGGATGCAGTTTTAATAAGCTACCAGCATGAGAATCTACATGCATGTATAGTGCACCACCTCCCCTCCACCATCCCTGACAGTTATTTTCCAAAGTTAGAACAGACAGGATGTCAGTGTTCACTTCTCAGTACTGTTTATAAAGTGTCCAGAAGGCCCAACAGTGAGATAGAGTCTCACTAGTTAGCCAGAATGCATTTGGGAGTCAGGCATAACAGCACAAGGCACGATTCAAAACCATTTGCTTAAGCAGGTCAGAAGTTGCGCATTGGAGGAGGAAGATTTATACGGCAGTTAACAACCATCCCATCTGCACGTATGAGCCATGGCCTTTTAATACGGTCGAGGGAACAGATTTCACAGAAGACAACTCTCTGAGGAAGATCTAATATCACAGCAAAGTGAGTCAAACTAACAAACTGTGAAATTACAGGCTGTAAATGATTTAATAAATTTCACAAAATGCTTCCTACTCACAACAAATTAATTTTTCATTCAAGTCCTTTGTTTCTCACATTAAAGCGAATAAGCAACAGAGAGATCAACTAATTGGATATTGTTTCCCTTAGTCTTGTGAATTAGATCATAGATATTGTGAGGTCAAGAACCTCTTTCCCACATGTGGTATCTCTGGATTAACATCTGGATATTCAGAGCAAGATTCCAGGAAGCTGGAAAATTGGACCAAAAATAGTCCACAAAAATAGGCTGAACTTTACATTTTCAATTCCAAGCCCAAATGAAGAAGCAAAGATAATGTGAGTACGTGAGTATGGATACATCACACAGCTGGTGCAATATCAAGGGTTTTGATAGAATAAATAAGGAGAAACTGCTTCTATTGGTAGAAGGGTCGGTAGCCAGAGGCCACAAATTTAAATGTGACTGGCAAAAGAACTGGAGGCGAGATGAGAATTTTTTTTCATGCAGTGAGTTACAATGATCGGGAATGCACTGAAAGGCTGGTGAAAGTAGATTCAATAATAACTTTCAAATAGGACTTGAAGTAGAAAAATTTGCAGGGCTATGGGGAAAGAGCAGGGGAGTGGGACTAATTGGATATCCGATTTAAAGAGCCACCATAGGTATGATGGGCCAAATGGCTGCCTATTGGGCTGTATCATTCTAGGATCATATCTATATAACAGAAAACAATATTGTTTTATGTGGTGATAATTACTTGTGTCCTATAAATATAATTACAAAATGGATACAGAGTGAATCCTACTTTAAGATCAATGGCTTCACAATAAGTCTGAAATTTACTCAATAGGTGGGCAGGAATGCAGCACTTCTAACCAATACTTATTGAGAAAGGAATGAAATGCAGACATTATACCAGCCTAACATTATTTAGCAACACCTCTGGAAAAATGGATGTTTACAAATTAAGCAGCTTCCAAGCAGGAGTCCTGCTTAAAAGGGTGAAACCTAAGTGAAATTTGCATGATGTTGACAAGACACTGTCACTGCATCATAACATCAGCTCATCACATTCTCTCCACACTTTTTACGAAACAGGAACAGGAACATAAAAAATTCTGAGACCATTTCACACACATGGAAAACCACACTGTAGTTTAGGGAATGTGGAAAATTAAGTCATAGAAATTAGCACAGAGAAACCCACATTCAGAAAGCTGGCAAAGCCTCATTATGTAGTTGCATTATGGTGTGAACTTCGAGGAACCAGGACCAAGTTGCCACACTAAATGCAGTTTCTGTGCCAGCAAAAGACAATTACATCTGAAATTGGACTTAATAGGATGCCAGTTTTAAACTTTGCTCAGCAGTACACAAGCTCATGAATCTTTAGTCTTAATGGCAACTACACCCTTAAGACAAGCTTTAGAAAGCAATTGGGAGATATTTGTAACACAGCTAAAATAAAACCCCCAAAATAATAAAAGTTACTGAAACAAAATTAAAACTTTGAGAAGTAGATCCAGCAACTCAAAAAGCTGAGATTTCACCACTGCTAGAGGTTTATGTGCAAAATTCAATACAAAACTTCTTTCTCATCAAAAATATTTATTGCTAAATTTCCTAGGACATAACATTGTCCTGTTAAGTTGGTAAATTTCAGTACATCAACTTACAAATTCTACATCCCAAGAAAAGACCATCTCAAATCTTTGCTTTCCCTCAGTTTTGTGTGCTGAAACATTAGGCATCAAATTCTGACTGGTTGCTCTACTGGCAAAGCAGCAATGAAGCTGACCTCAAGTCTGCCCAAATTAGGAGCCCCAGGAGCACCTTTAAAGGCACAACAGCAAAATGGAAGTATATGCATGATGCTCTGACAGAGAGTAGGAGGCTCAGGAAGTGCCTATCTATAAAATAAAATTTTCCAGTCTTTAGCTCCCAATTGTGTCAGCTGCAAAACTCTCTTTTGGAAGGTGTTCAATCCCCTCTGGGATTAATTACCCTTGTCTGCAAGACTTCGGTGGCCTCTCCTGGGCCACATTGGAACTCATGCCAGCTTTCAGCTGGTGCAGATTCCACTGAGGCCTTTAAAGTGCATGCTGGGCAAAACTCCTGGGAACACCCCCAGATAGGCAATGGACCTTGTTTTAGGCAGGGGGAAAGACAGAACAGGGTGAGGCTCTTTTCTCTAGAAAAAAAGAGAAGGCTGAAGGGTGATCTAATTGAGGTTTTTAAAATTACGAAGGGTAGACATAAAGATGATATTTTCACTTGCAGGGGTTAGGGGGCAGGTGGTCCAAAACTAGGGTTCCTAAATATACAGTAGTCAGTATAAATCTAACAAGGAATGTTGGAGAAACTTCTTTACCTAAGGAGTGGTTGGAATGTGAAAGTCACTATCACAAGAAGTTGTTGAGGCAAAAAGCATTGATACATTTATGAGGAAGCTAGATAAACAAATGAGGAAGTAACAGAAGGATATACTGAAAGGGTTGGTTGAATTAGTGTGAAGAGGGTCATGTAGAGCATGAGCACTGGGATAGACCAGTTGGACCAAATGGCTTGTTTCTATGTAATTTTTGCCCTGTTACATTCAAAAACTGAAAATGGCTCAGTTGTAGAATAAGGTGGAATCATAGTACTGGGGTCTCCACTTTCTTCAGAGCCTTCTTCCAACTGATATGCTAAGTTTGCACCAAGGGCCAAGTCAGAATTTTGGGTGTATAATAAATTAGTTTCTTACCTATGAGGATTTTATAAGAAGAGTGATGACCTAAAGCTCAGATGCTCAAATTCAATCCTCCCTGCATCTCTATCATATTAACTTCTCTGCACATTGCAACTTAGTGCATTTCCTAATTTTTTTTTGATTAGATTTAACATTTTACTATCCTGCCTGAAGTTATTCAATGTTTAGGTCCAGTGTGGTGCCCCCTCCCTCCAAATAGTAATTGCTTGATTTGGTGATCTGATCAAGGGCTTTAAAATGTTAAAAAAGATTTGATATTTTCTCTGTATCGACCCTGTTTCCTCTTGTGGAGGAATCAAAAGCAAGTAAGAGCTCGTCAATTCAGCAGCAAAATTCAGAAGCAATTTTTCACAAAATTGTAGAAATCTGGAATTCTTTTCATCAAAACAACATGGATGCAAGAACAATTGGAGAATTCAAGAATGTGATTGATATATTTGTTAGGTAACGATATCAAGGGATATGGAGCAAAGGTGTATAAATGGAGTTCGGATGGAGGTCAACCATGAACTGATGAACAGTAGAATAGGCTCAAGGTGTTCAATGGCCACTCTTATGCCTATTTCTGGTCTGACTCTGTGTTTGATCACATCCTGAAAATACCACTAGCTGACAGATGCACACATAAAAAGGCACCACATTCAAGCTAGAACTATTTAATCGAGAAAACCTAAATGAAGGATCAGGCCAGCAAAGCAGGACACCATTAAGCTTGAAAAGAATAATATGATGAGGCAGATCAAGACATAGTGCTTAGAAAAAATTCCAAAGCCTGGGCTGTAAAGTTTGTAGATTATAGCAGAGAGGAAGGGATGAGGGAGATGAGTTGCTCCAAGGTTATAACGTCTTAGGAAAGCACAATTTAGTATTTATTTACAAGCAGTTTTGATTTCAACAGAGGGGTCGGCGGAGGGGTGGGTGTTAGAATAGTGTCTAAGAGTATTTATACTATTCTAATCTAGACCCAGAAAGACAACTTCTCACTACTGTCACTAACATCACCAGGCGCAGGCTTGGAGGGCCGAATGGCCTGTTCCTGTGCTGTACTGTTCTTTGTTAACATAGCACTGCTCATGTAAAAGGAACATTTCAGCACTTTACAACAGGTGGATCCCAGACAGGACGTAAAGGAAATAAAGAAACGGAAGATGAGAAATGGCATGATGGAGGATATTTCTAAAAAGCAAACAGAGACATAGTAAGTTGAAGCAGTTTTGAGAGGAATTCACACAGATGTGGCATTTAATGGTTGGAGAGAATGAAGCAGAGCAGGTACTGAATGGAGTCGCTACAGATCACTCATTACTAAAGAAATTAACACCTTATGAAAATGACAATGACTATGACTGTTACCTGATTATCTTTCTTTGTGCTCACCAAGATAAACACATGGATGCACTATACTGCAATTTGAAGAAACATACTCACTCATTTCCATGTATTCTGGAGTGAGACCAGCATATGGCTCCAAGTTGTAGTCAAGTTCATATTGCCGGGGTGCCTTGCAATTGCTATCAGTTTCCAGTTTGGCCTCTCTTTTTGCCTTTATATATCGTATTAGTTTCTTCAGTTTCCTGAAAAAGTACAATTCTATTATTAAAACCTGCACATATCTACTGAAATCAGATCCAAGTTTCAACAATGTGGAATGCTGGTGCAGCAAGGAAGATAGGGAGTAGTTTCTTCCCCATCATTTCTCACTTGAGACATTTGTACATACATAATTTATCAGGATGAGGGTGACACTTGCAGGATTGCATTAACTGCCCATCCCTAGTTGCTTACTTACTAGGCCACTTCAGAGGGCAATAAGAGTCAACCAGGGTGTAAACCTGGAGTTATGTAAAAGGTCAGACCTGGTAGGGGTGAGAAGAACCCTTCCCTGAGCGTCATTAGTGAACCAGGTAGATCTTTATGACAAAATGATAGCTTTTATGGTTATTCTACCCTCACCCCTCCTCCCTCCACCCCATGGTGCCAACCCACAAATAATTAAAGTTAATTCAATTCAGTTTTACAACCATGGGATTTGAACTGTGAGCCATTGGAGTACTAGTGCAGGACCATAACCACTACACTGCTGTGCTCTGTGTTAGTCATAGTTAAAGCTAAAAACTGATATAACTTCATGCAATGGTGTGCATGCATGTGGGTGTGGAGGAGGGAAGCAGGTGGGGAGGTGGCAATGAAGGGAGAAAGAACAAATCTGTCTTAGTTGCTCCTCACTTGCCTTCACAAAGTTGACTAAAAAGTTGACTAATAGAGGTTGACCAATGCTTTGGTAGAGGAATGGTGTGAAGTAGGAAGAGCTCCAAATTGATATTGGGTACAAACAAAATATAATAAAATGCAAAACATAAATGGAATAAAACTGCACTTTATACTTGAATACATGCACCTCAGCAGAAGCAAGAATACAGACCAGCCAGAAATCCCAAGAGATAGAACAAAGAAGCAAACCAGGCCATGACTAGTGTCTCAATTGATGTCTAAAGTATTCATTCTAACACTTTTAAGATAATCAGCCTTTTACGTCGTGGTGACTGAGTTGAGGAACAGTGGTTGGGATTTTATCTGGGTGACAGGTTTTCTTAGCCACCAGCTAAAGCACTGGCGAGAGCCCTTTGTTGCCTCCTCTGGGAAAGGCCTGCCATATTACGTGCCAATTAGCCACTTAAGTGGACAGCGGCGGGCCTTCCCGGGGATTAAGGACCCCAGCGACGGAAGTCCTGCCTGCTGAGAGCTGGCGGCCAATCAGAGGCCGGCATTTCTTCAACTGAACAGCGTCACATCAGAGGCGGTGGATGCAGCCGGTACTGGACTCAGGAATTAGGGTGGAGGTCATGGAGGAGGAGAACATAGGGTGATTGGCAGCAGGGGCAAGAGGGTGGCTCTCAGCAGGCCCCACTTCTTGATGCTGGGTCCCTCAATCAGGAACCAAGTTCATTTTAACAAGGGACCATGGCCCCACCACCAAAGATCAAGCCATTGCTTCCAGGACTGTCACTAACCTCATCTCCTCTGGAGATCTTCCCTCCACTGCTGCCAACCTCATCGTGCCCCCAACCCCAAACAACCCACTTCTACCTCCTTCCCAAAATTCACAAACAGGACTGGCCTTCAGTCGTTTCAGCCTGTTCCTGCCCCACTGAACTGATTTCTTCCCATTTCAACTAGGACTGTCTGAGAGATCTCCGCTTCTTCTTTGAACAAAGGCCCAACCAGTCCCCATCCACCACCACCCTCCTCCGCCTGGCTGAATTTGTTCCCACATTGAACAACATCTCAGTTAACTCAACTCATTTTCTCTAAATAGAAGATGCTGGTATGCTTGCCTTTTCATTGGATATGTGGAACATTCCTTGCTCCAGTCCTACTCAGGCTCCCTCCCTCACCTCTTTTTCCAGTACATTGATGACTGTATCGGTGCCGTTTCCTGCTCTTGCCCTGAACTGGAAAATTTCATCAACTTTACTTCCAATTTCCACCCTTCTCTCACCTTCATATGGTCCATCTCCAACTCTTCCCTCCCTTTATTCGACTTCTGTCTCCATTTCTGGTGATAGGCGAACAACAAATGTTCACTATAAGCCCAATGACTCCAACAGCTACCTTGACTACACTTCCTCACGCCCTGCTTCCTGTAAGGACTCCATTTGATTCTCCCAGTTTCTCTGTCTCAGTCACATCTGTTCTGATGATGCAACTTTTCATACCAGCACTTGATGTCTTCCTTTTTCCTCATCTGAGGATTCTCTCCAACTGTGGTTGATGGAGCCCTCACCCATGTCTGACCCAGTTGTCACACCTCTGCTCTCACCCCTTGCCCTCCTTCCCACAGCCACAATAGTGTTCCCCTTGTCCTCACCTTCCATCCCACAAGCCTCCATATTCAACAGACCATCCTCTGCCATTTCTGTCACTTCCAGTGTGATGCCACTACCAAACAAACAGATCATCCCTTTCTACTTCCTTTCAGCTTTCTAAAAGGGACTACTCCCTCCACGACACCCGGTCAACTCCTCAAGCACCCTCCACACCCCTTCCCCCTTCCCATGGCACCTTTCCAGGCAAGCACAGGAGATGCACCACCTGTCTCTTTAGCTCCTCTGTTCTCACCATTCAAGGCCCCAAACACTTTTTCCAGGTGAAACAGCAATTTGTGTGTATCTTTTATGATTTTGTATGCTGTATTTGTTGCTTATAATGTGCATGCTCTACATTGGGGAGGTCAAACGCAGATTGTATGACTGCTTTGTGGAACACCTCTGTTCAGTCTACAAACATGGCCCCAAGCTTCAGGTCACCTCTCATTTTAATTCTCCACATTGCATATTTCGGTCTTACTCATCTTATTTTTGCGTTTGGACAGAAGCTGATCATTCTGCCATTCACACCTCCTCTAGACACATCGGGCTGGATGCACCTGCAGGCTGCCAAGTCGCCACGATCTACCGCGCGGCGGCTCATTTAAATTCCCGGGTCGGCCCGCATTCCCGCCCCACCCCCAAATCATGTGGAGGGGGCAGGGTGTCTGACACTGACAATGGAGTCAGCTGCCTGTGCGCAGGCGTGGCGCCATTTTTAAAGGGCAGCCAGCCCTGCCAGTCAATTTAAATTTTGAAAGAAATAGCTCCCCAAAATGTACAGAATAAAATTCTAAAGCCCCTTTCCCACCCCCTAATGATTGAATGAAGTATCTACCCTTTTCCCCCAAAACACTTAGCTTTGGAATATGACCACCCCCACAAACTGTACAAAGTTCACAGTTCACTCCTTCCCACTATCCCCTACACTCATGACGATTATTTGACCCCGTTTCCCCCCCCCCACCCCCCACCTTTCCCGCACTAGAAATCTCAATTCCCCACCCCCCTCTCCACCAGTGTCTCGCCTGCTTTCCCCAGATAGGGAAGTGAAGGTACGGGAGTGCCTGCCCACTGCACTGAAGATTATGGTGGGCCATAAAAATGGGAACCTCTCGTGACCTCAGTTACTGTTGTAATGCAGGAAACGTTGGAGCCAATTGGCACACAGCAAGATCCCTTTAAACAGCAATGAAATAATGCCCAGATAATCTGTTTTGGGTGTTGGTCGAGGGATAAGTATTGGTCAGCACAGGGGAGAACTCCCCACCTCTTTAAAATAGTGCTGTGGGATCTTTTGCATCCACTTGATAGGGCTGTCTCCTCTCAAAGATAGCACCTCCAACAGTGCAGCTCTCCCTCAGTACTGCACTGGAGTGTCTGTCTAGATTTTGTGCCCAAGTCACTGCAGCGGGATTTGAACCCATGACCACCTTACTCAGAGATGAGTACTGCCACTGAGCCATGGCTGATGCCTATCAGATAAAGAACTGAGGAGCAAGTATGGATAGAATTTGTATGTGGACGTTGTATTATGTGCCAAGGAAAAGGAAAACCATTATGCAAGCCAGGTAATTCTCTCTCACTCAGTCAGTCAACTTCCACATACAAATGAGCTTGCCCAGATGTACAGAGTCACCATTCTGTTTGACAGAATGGACTTGGGGAACAGCATCAAACCAATCATCTTCAGCTGCCAAACTAAACGGACAAAGCTTTGTAAAAATACACATTAACGCCATGCAGCTGATGTGCAGATGTAACTACTTTGTATGTCAGCCTATGATACTTCAGTTATGTAGACAGGTTAGAGAAGCTGGGATTATTTCTTTAGAGCTGAGAAGGTTAAAGGGAGATTTAGCTGACATGCTCAAAATTATGAACGATTTTGACAGTTTCCCCTGATGCACTCTGTTTCCCTGGCAGGAGGGTCAGTAACCAAAAGGACACAGTTTTCAGATAACTGGCAAAAAGAACCAGAGAGGAGATGATGAGAATTGTTTCTATATAAAATGCAGTGTGTTATTACCAACTGGAATGCACTGCCTGAAAGGACAGTGGAAGCAGATTCAATAGGAACTTTCAAAAGGAAATTTGATATATATTTAAACAGGGAAACATTTCCAGGGCTATGGAGAGCAGGGCAGTGGCACCAATGGATAGCTCTTTTAAAGAGCCAGCACAGGTATGATGGGCCAAATGGCCACCTTCTGTGCTGCAAGAGTCTATGATATGGTCACAGCATGAGTAGAGTAGGTTTTAGCTTTTTCTGATGGTTCCCAACAAGTCCAGGAATAATGCAATGAAGCACACTCGATGATCTATTTGGCTAGATGATATCTTGTGGTTTATCTCTGTCTGGATGATGACCTACTCATTGGTATGTGGAGGATGAACTACTGAGGAATAATTTGAGTCATCTAGTTGAGTATTTTCCTTATTCATTCAAAATATACTGATTTAACTGTAAGTGCTGATGATATCACAGGAACTGGCCGGGCCGGGTCACTGTTTGGCAACTTAAGGGAGTTGAAACAACATACACAAGGAGACAAGATTCCTCAGATAATACAGGCAGACGTTAAATCAACTCCTTTGTACAGTGATGCACAGTAACTCTTCTTAACTAGTTTCTCCAATAACATGTCCGCTTTTTAAACAAAAATATTCAATAAAACCCAAAATAAGAAAAGACTAAACAAATAAATGGCTTTTTGTCACTTACCAGAAGGCGAAATCCTGCCTTTCAGAATTCGGAGGCAGATGTTTGGCGAGATGGCACTACTGCCACTGACTTCACCCCACCCCAGCACAAGTTCCAGAGAGGGGCGGGATTTTCCCTGGGGGCTTCAGGACCCGGCTGTCAGCCTCAAATAGGGGTCAGAAGCCTGCATTGTGTGGGGGAAAACAGTCAGCCAACTGTGATTTTCCCCAGAGTGTCCAGACAGCGGGTTTACCATCCAATTCACAACAGTGGGTGGGCTCTACAAGCTGGGGGGGGCCAATAGGAAGGCCTCCAGCTCAGAAGCAGCAGCGTGATGCCTTTTCAGATAAGTGAGAGCGCGCCCCAAGAATGAGGCACCTTCTCTCCAACTTTAAATTTTAAAAAGCCCTTTGTAGCCAGGCCACCATTGTTCAGAGGTGGGGGTGTGGGGATGGTGGTGACGGTCGCAGGAGCCCCTCCTGAGCTGTGTGCGGCTGCAGCTGAAGCCAAGCAGACAGGGCAATCCATACAGCCTGCCTGGAGCGCTGACCACCCCTCCTGCCTTGTTTCTGGGAGGCCGCTAAACTTTCCCTCGCCGCTTACGAGTAGCTGCAGGCAGACTGGAAAATTCTAGTTGGCTTCAGACAATCGGCCTTTAATTAGTTGGATTGACTACCTGCCATTTGTGGGCAGTTGGCCCTATTGCTACCCCACCCCATCACCCCCCCCCCGCCCTCCACCCCCATCTTGCCTCCAGGAAAATGGCCTGGGGGCAGGATGGAGCCAGGGAACCGGCCTGCTGCCTGGCGGTGTGAAATATCACCCATTTGACTTCGTGTCTGCCCCAACTCGGGGCCTAAAAATGCAACCCAGGGTCATGTAGAGTCAGGACAGAGGCCCATGGCTGTAGCAAAGTTACTTCAAGCCCAAGGACCAGATGGGACGAAAGGAAAAGAGGCACATTTTTTTCTTTGTTTAGTTCAGAGACAAATGGGCCACTTAGAAACTGCAGCCAGTCCTTCAATGATCAATCACCATTTGCTTTTGGATGAAAAGGCCCCAATTTAGGGGTACAAGGGGACCAAGGCCTACTCTCACCATACGTAGGTCTAACTGGGCAGTATTTCCAGGGTAGTTCGGGAATGTCTTCAGACACACCCTTGATATGTCCACCGTGGATCCTAAGCAGCACCTGGGTTGCACACTAAAGTACAGCAACAAACCCTCAACACCCTCTTCCACAACTGGGCTACTTGTTCTGCAGAATTTATTCCCCTCCTTATTTAAGCATCAATACAAATCGAAGAGATACGACGGAGATCTGATTGAAATGTACAAAATTTTGAGGGGCCGGGATAGAGTGGAAGTGAAGGGCCTATTTAACATAGCAGAGAGGTCAGTGACTGGGGGCATAGATTTAAAGTGATTAGCAGAAACATTAGAGGGGAGATGAGGAAAACTTTTTTCACCCAGAGGGTGGTGGGGGTCTGGAACTCACTGCCTGAAAGGGTAGTTAAGGCAGAAACCCTCACCTCATTCAACAGGTGTCTGGACATGCACTTCAAATGCCGTAATCTGCAGGGCTATGGTCCAAACATTGGAAGGTGGGATTAGAATGGGTGGATTGTTTTACGGCCGGCACAGACATGATGGGCCAAGTGGCCTCTTTCTAGGTTGCAAACTTTCTATGATTCTATGACAGCAGAGTGTGGAAAACGATTTAAACCTCACAGATGCATTGGCTCGATACTTCACAAGTGATCAATGAATCACGGTGATCTCTGCAAATGAATTATAAATCATACAGCAAGATTCTTCATTGAATGTGCCTTTTCGACCACTTTGGCCAAGTATTAAAATGATAAAAAATTATATAATATACACACACAAATACACGATATGTTAAATAGGGTCTCAATTGACAGCCAGCTTGTAGAATTCACTTGGCCACACTGCCATGAAACCTCTTCCTACACTCCAGTCCACACACAGTCTGTTCTAGGGTCTCATGTCAACTTTATGAAACATAAAAGATAATTAACGGAGGTGACATCACATAGTATAAAGCATGCTAAAAGACAAAAATTTAACCTGCAACAAACATTCTACTGTCGGCATTTTAGGGTAGAAATGCAGCTCAGGAGGTTGCGCAAAATGAACAGTGCGGCATATTTATGCGCCCAGGCGCCTGGTAGTCAGGGCATATAACATGTGGCCAATGCAATAATGCCCTTTATGTGCTGCCACCCAAAACCAATTTCAACCCCATTCACTCTTGGAACAATGAAAATGGTGGACTTGAATAAATGGTGAGCAGGTGGTTTTGTATTTTGCTGATGCATTGTGTTAGAGCAACAGTTTGCTATTCCACAAAGTATTAGGAAGGTTTATGTGACTATCACTCTTCCCATAGTGAACTTCTGCTTACAGCCTTTCCATCGGTGAGAACTGAACTGAGCAGAAGTCACAAAATCACCTTGGGGTTGGACTCATGCAACTTCCAGTGACCATTTACCAAGAGACACTTGCAAAGGCCAGAGAACAGGCTGACCACCCGCTCTCAGCTTGGACATGAAGCCTCTGATGGGAGACCTAAAAAAATGTGGAGGAAGCTTGCAATAGCAGGGGAGAGGGAAAAAAAAACAAAATAGAGGCAAAGAAATATACAACAAGAAGCACATGCTCTTTCAAGTAATTTATCCACAGTCCGACATCCTCTACAAGCATGTCCAGTATATAGTTAAATGCTTACGGAATGCCTATTTCAAACAGGTTGTTCTGAATCAGTTGTTTGCCCAGCATGATGATGCTCAGTTGAATGCACAGTTCCATCAAGCAGCCTCCAGGAGCACACTGGACAAGAAACAGGATAAGAGTCAGAAGTTTCTCACTGTAAAGTGGACCATGATTTTGAAGACCAGTTTTAATTTGTATTTAGAATAAAAATCAATTACTTCTTCCGCTCTCATGTTGTGAAAGATATAGGTATATTTTCCAGGTCGACCCGTGAACCTAGAAGCAAATAATATTTGGGTATGACTCCACTTTTACAATAGAAAGCATACAATGTCAAATAGTAATCAGGTCAAAACAGTCTCAAATTAAAGTGGATTACATCAGTTTATCATAAATCAGTTTTATCTCTACTAGCAGCACTCCCCCAGCCTTTTTTTAAAAAAATATATAAGAGATTCATTCATTCATGGATTTGGGCGTCACTGACAAGGCCAGCATTTATTACCCATCTTTAATTGCTCGAAAAGGTGGTGGTGAGCCGCCTTCTTGAACCACTGCCGTCCATGCGGTGCGGGTACACCCACAGTGCAGCTAGGGAGGGAGTTCCAGGATTTTGATCTATTGATGAAGGTATGACGATATACGTCCAAGTCAGGATGGTGTGTGACCTGGAGGGGAATTTACAGGTAGCGGTGTTCCCATGCGTCTACTGCCCTTGTCCTTCTAGTGGTAGAGGTTGAGAGTTTGGGAGGTGCCTTGGCAAGTTGTTGCAGTGCATCTTGTAGATGGTACACATTGCAGCCACAGTGCACTGGTGGTAAAGGGAGTGAATATTTAAATTGGTGGATAGGGCGTCAATAAACTGGACTACATTATACCCTCACACTTGTGTGGCATGAATATTACTTATCACTTATCAGCTGAAGCCTGGATGTTGTCCAAGTCTTGTTGCATTTGGGCACAGTCAGCTTCATTGAGCTGAATTTTATCAGCGTGATTTCGGCGGCCTTCCAACACGGAAGCACTGCTGCAGATTCCCCATGATATTAGACGCGGGGGCTCATTTACTTGGAGGAGGGGGGGAATGGCCATCCCCGATGACGAAGAGGGGGCAGCTGCTGGTCCCCAGCAAGAGCGTCCGGCACCATTTTTAAAAGGGCTTCAAGCCCTTAGATGAAATTTCAATGTTTAAAGGGACAAGTTTGTTAACGAATTTAAATAAAGATCTGTTCCCACCTGCAATCCCCTCTCCACCCCCTCCCCCCAATGAATAAGCAGTTAGTTTTTTTTTACCCTATCCACCCCAAGAAGTGCGTTTTCACTCAAGACCTTCCCCCTCCGAACTTTATTCCCTTTGACCCCAAGCCCCTTCCCACCATTCCCACAGCCAATAAGAAATGTTTTTCCTGCTCCCACCCCCCCATGCCCCCTGCCCTAATAATTTCAGTCCTCCCCCCTCCCTACCAGTGTCTCGCCTCGGAACTCTGCACGGAGTTCTGAAGGCACACGAGTAGCGGCCGTAAAATTGGCGTGGCACGGCCGCCGGGAGCTGGTAGGGCAATTTGCATTCGATTTAAATTAAGTTGATTATTTAAATGAAGGCCCTGCCGCCAAGCGGCAGGGGTGGGGCTGCGTCAGGGCCTCGCCGCTGCTGGGAATATGCGGCGGGACCTTCTTGGTGTCGTGGGTTGTGGCGGGCCACTTCCACGAGTATTTTACGGGCCTCCCTGCCCCGATCCGTGACATCGATGGGGCTGGTAAAATCCAGTCCATTATCTGAGGAATTGTAAATGGAACTGAACAGTGCAATCATCAGTGAACGTCCCCACTCTGACCTCATGATGGAGGGAAGTAGCTGAAGATGGTTGGGTCTAGGATACTGCCTTGAGGCCACACTTTATAAGATTTCACATTACTTTAGACCACAACTCCAACCCATCCTGACGATATTGGGTTTTCATTGTCTCACTGAATTCTTGCTAGGTTTAGTCACATTTTTGTATGAGAGTTGCGCTAAAGCCACTCACCTGCCTTTGAAAAATGCAACATAAAAGATGGGGGTGTAGGCGTTCACAAACTTCAGCAGAAAAGCCTTAAAAATTAGTTTTTCTTCAAAATTTTTATCTGTTTTGGGAATTTCTGTAGCGGGAACAAAACACAAATGGAATCACTATTTGACAACAGAAAATAAACCGTTGTCAGCAGTATCTGACTAATAAATTACTGCAACATCCCACGTAAATTATTCCAAAGCTTTCCTGGCCAGCCTCCCACCTTACACCCTTCATAAACTGCAGCTTATCCAAAACTCTGCTGCCCATATCCAAACTTGCACCATGTCCCGCTCACCAATCACCCCTGCGCTCGCTGACCTACATGGGTTCTTGGTCGAGAGACGCTTCGAATATAAAATTCTCATCCTTGGCTCAAATCCCTCCATGGCCTCACCCCTGCTATTCTGTGTAACCTCCTACAATGCTCTGAGATCTCCATGCTCCCCCAATTCTGGCCTCTTGCGCATCTTTGATTTCTGTCGCTCCACCATTGGCGGCTGTGCCATCAGCTGTCTAGGCACTAAGCTCTGGAATTACTTCCCTAAACCTCTCTGCCTTTAAAGGCACTCATTATAACCTACCTCTTTGACCAAGTTTTTAGTCACCAGTCCTATTATTTCAAGTGGCTCGGTGTTAAATTCTGTTTGATAGCAATCTTGTGAAGTGCATTGGGATGTCTTACTATGGTAAAGGTGCTATATAAATACAAATTGTTGAAAGCTAAGAAGAACAGGTTTATTTGAATCCCTGTCCTTTTTACTGACCTAATCCAAATGGCCTGTTACCATGCGACACTGATTGCCTATTCATAAGATTTGAGAGCATCCATCATACGTCAAAGTGCCAGGAGTATTAAAGAAAAAGATCAAAACAGTTTTATCCTGACCTGGAGCTTAAAATGTACAAGTAACTGGCAAACTTTTCTCATCAAACAGCAACTAAAATTCGATTGACCTCAGGACCCAATTAAGTCACTTCCCCATAGGAAGCAACAGAGTACGAGCTTTAAAGGGCAAGGCCTGGCAAACAACTAAACATCACATTGTACTCCTCACAGGTAATCTGGAATGAAGAGCAGCTAATGTTTAGAAATAAGGGAAGCACAGTTATCATAGGACCATTATTCTTGGCACTTTCTCACTACCAAGAGCTAACATAACTAGACTGGGGGGGAGGGGGCGGGGGGGGGGAAGAGTGAAAGGAATAGCATACGAGAGGTGTCAGGGCAATGACAGTCTGTCAGGTTTCATATTAGACTTTGTATATATTGTTTTAAATACCTGAACCATAATCAGCTAAAGGCTGAACAATTTTTAAATATCAAATGACAGTACATTTAATTAGAGACTGCCACAAAATGACAATGCTTTACATCAAGTGTAAATGTTAAACTGATGAGTGCATTAAAATAACTTGTTCAATAACAAATCTTCTGTCTGTATTAAATGGATTGTTTGAAAATGAGGTAGTGGAAAGCAAGTTAGACTCTGATCTCCATATTTTTACTTTCCTTTCGCAGAAATCGTGTTACCTCCATGATATAGTAACGGGCCAGCGTTCTGATAGGAGTTTCCACCAATACTCAAATTTTAGCAATTTTAACTATCGACTATTAAAAATTCAGAAGTTCCTTTTTGATCACATTGAGGGAGGAAAGTGACGATTTAACTTCAATCGATATTTCAATGAAATGTCACTACATATTTTGTGCAAACACATGATCAAATACAATGCATGAATGAGATACCAGGTAGCAGTAGTGTATGGAGCAGCATGTTACAGATCACCGAATTCAGGAAAATGGAGGGGAGGGGTGAATTGGAGGGAAAATTGAATTAAGAAAAAAATCAAATCTAATACTATTACTTCAATGAAATAAAGCAATACTTCTGACAGGCTATTCATTTGCATCAGATAATACTCGGCTTTGAAGAAGAGAAATTCAATTGAATTGCTGCTCCAGTAAAGAGAACTGGCACAGATGCAATGTGCTGAATGGCCTCCTGTTTTCTAAACTTCTGTGCTTCCAGTCAATCAGCTTAGAAACCTCATTTGAAAATTGTGCATCCGAAACATTTAGGAGCTAGTACATTATCTAAAGTCTTCTAAGTTTACTGTAGACAACCAAGGGTATCATTCAGAGTTTTGTCCTTACCAATTACTGTCAGCCATCTGGCAATGGAGCCATACACTTCATCCAAAATGAGAATGACCACCAGATTGATGACAACTGCGGTAGCCGTGACGATGACTCTGACATTGGCTTTGACGTATGCGTTAGAGCTCACAGCCATAGCTGCTGCAGTGGAGATTCTGTAGAGGACCACTCCAAAGACTATAGCAAATGTCAGACCAATCTGGAGAAAACAGACAATTTTGGTTAAAAATCGGGAAGGCTTTGGGCCTCAGAAAAATCATTACAGACAAAAACTAAAGTCAACTAGTGTCAAGGGCATGTGCTGATAAATACTGGGGATGAGGTCTAGTTGCTATGTTTACTAGTATTGTAAATACATTTACATTCATAATAATAGCAACTACAGCAAGGGTCCCACTGAGCTGACATTCAGAATTAAATCTTGTACAACTGCAGCAAATTAAAACTTCTAGCTTCCCGAGAATATAGATGTTTGAGAAACAGATTCAAATTGTACCTTATATTGAAATTGTATCAAGTTTCAGTTTATTAATTAAAAGAGTGTTGCATCTAGTGTGCAAAGTCAGCAGCTAAATAAAGTTACATTTACATAGTGGGGTGGCACAGTGGTTAGCACCACAGCCTCACAGCTCCAGGGACCCGAGTTCAATTCTGGGTACTGCCTGTGTGGAGTTTGCAAGTTCTCCCTGTGACCGCGTGGGTTTTCGCCGGGTGCTCCGGTTACCTCCCACAGCCAAAGACTTGCAGGTTGATAGGTAAATTGGCCATTGTAAATTGCCCCTAGTGTAGGTAGGTAGTAGGGAATATGGGATTACTGTAGGGTTAGTATAAATGGGTGGTTGTTGGTCGGCTCAGACTCGGTGGGCCAAAAGGCCTGTTTCAGTGCTGTATTTCTAAATAAATAGTTCTGAGAGACATCTCAGAGAATTTTACTGGGTATTGGATAGCAGGCATCAACTTAAGGTTGGAATTGATCACAGAAATCAGGTGGGAAGAGGTTGTGAGAAAGTTTTTAAAGGTGATGAGGAGAGTCTTAAAGTTGGTTCTCAGACTTGAAAACCCAGCAGAGCTTGGCAGGGGTAATGGGGACGTGGACCGGGGAGGATACTGTGCCCAACAAGTTGGATGACTTGTTTATGAAAAGATAGAAAACAAGGAAGCATTGGACAAGATTCAAAATTGGCTTAGCTGTAGGAGACTGAGAGTGATGACAGACGACTGTTTTAGTGACTGGAAGCCAGTGTCCAGTGGCGTACCACAGGGATCTGTGCTGGGTCCCCTATTGTTTGTCATTTATATAAACGACATAGATGACTATGTGGGGGGTAGGATCAGTAAGTTCGCAGATGACACAAAGATTGGCCCAGTGGTTAACTGTGAGGTTAAGTGTCTTGGGTTATAGGAAGATATAGACCGGATGGTCAAATGGGCAGAAAAGTGGCAGATAGAATTTAACGCTGAAAAGTGAGAGGTGATACACTTTGGAAGGAGTAATGTGACACGGAAGTATTCATTGAATGGCCTGACGCTGGGAAGTTTTGAGGAACAAAGGGACCTTAGTGTGTTTGTCCATAGATCTCTGAAGGCAGAAGGGCAGGTTAATAGGGTGGTGAAAAAGGCATATGGGACTCTTGCCTTTATCAATTGAGGCATAGATTACAAAAGCAGGGAGGTCATGTTGGAGTTGTACAGAACTTTGGTAAGGTCACAGCTGGAGTACTGTGTGCAATTCTGGTCGCCACATTATAGGAAGGATGTGATTGCACTGGATGGGTGCAGAGGCGATTCACCAGGATGGTGCCTGGGATGGAACATTTAAGCTATGAAGAGAGGTTGGATAGACTTGGGTCGTTTTCGCTGGAGCAGAAAAGACTGAGGGGTGACCTGATCGAGGTGTACAAGATTATGAGGGGCATTGACAGGGTGGATAGGGAGCAGCTGTTCCCCTTAGTTGAAGGGTCAGTTACGAGGGGACACAAGTTTAAGATGAGGGATGGGAGGTTTAAGGGGGATTTGAGGAAGAACTTTTTTACCCAGAAGGTGGGGACGGTCTGGAATGCACTGCCTGGGAGGGTGGTCGAGGCGGGTTGCCTCACATCCTTTTAAAAAGTACCTGGAAGAGCACTTGGCCCATAGCCTTGAATGTTATGACATGCCAAGTGCTGGCAAATTAGATTAGGTAGACAGGTCAGGCATCTTTAATGCATCGGTGCAGACTCGATGGGCCGAAGGGCCTCTTCTGCAATGTATTATTCTGTGTGATTCTATGTGAAGTCTATTTGTAAGGTGGTAGAAGTAGAAGTGGGTTTTCCATAGAGAGATGAAAGGGCGATGGATGTGGAAAATGAGGCGACGATGGTGCCGAGGTGAAGGAAAGTGGTCTTGGTGACTGACTAGTTGATGGCAAGGAAGTTGTGCTCAGATTAGAAGTAATAGAAGTACATGCAAATAACATTCACGCCATTAAGTGTGTAACTTTCGTGAATCCAACAGGGGATTATAGAGAATTGATTCCTTTCTAGTTACTGGGAAGAGTGCTCCTTTGGCAGCTGCAATAACAGATTATAGACAACAGTGCCTCAATTGTTGTAAGGGCTATTAGGTTTGTTCCCCTATATTATTTATTTGAATTGTATCTTACATAGATGCAATAGTATTAACACAACATAAGGAACAAAGACTACAAATGACTATTTGACCAATTCAGTCTCATCACTCCCAATACCCTAACTTTCCTTTTACACTATTCAATTGCATTTTGGACATCCATAATCTTTCTGGCTCTGCTACTCTGCTTGGCAGATTTTTCCAAACATTGATCAAATGTATTCTTAATAGTTGTTTTTAGTTTTGCTTTCACTAATTTCCTATGGTTCTATTCTGCAGCCTTACTTTCCAGTACTGATTTTAAATACTATCTGAACATGCGATATTACATCTATCTCGATGAGGTCCCTCTAATTCATTCCAAATTGTAGAGGTCCTTTCAGCTTTTCTCATTGCTCATCCCTATTCCACTTGGGACCAGCCTTGATTCTCTTCTCTGTACCATCTCCAATACTTGTCTATGGTTTTTACAGCATGGTGCTGAATGAAACATCATACTCCAAATTGTGCCTGACTGAAGCATTACAACATCATAGCAAGATTTTAAAAATGTTGTACTCTACCGCTGTAGCTGCATATTGTAGCATATACACCTGATGAGGGGGTTTTAATAGAATAGATAGGAAGAAAGTGTTTCCACTGGCAAAAGCATTGGTAACCAAAGGACACAGATTTAAGATAATTGGCAAAAGAATCAGAGTGCAAATGAGGAGGACTTTATTTTTTGCGCAGCGAGTTGTGATGATCTGGTGACAGGGTGGTGGAAGCAGATTCAAAAGCAACTTTTAAAAGGAAATTGGATATTACTTGATGGGGAAAAATTTCAAGGCTACGGAGAGAGAATAAGGGAGTGGGACTAAATAGATAACTCTGTCAAAGAGCAGATGAGGGCTGTGCTGCATCATTCTTTAATAACACCTTGACTTGTATGTACAATGTAACTTTGTGAATGTGCTTCATGTTACAAGATTCCAAAAATACACCATAAATATATCTGAAATACAGAATACTGAGACTTGTAAAACATCTACATGTATTCTCACCATAAATAGAACAGCGACGATATTTGTTACGTAAGCTGGGGTACGATCCTTCCAAGTCAGCTTCTCCTTTTCAGTCTGTAAATATAAGCAGAACCAATAAAAAAAAGTTAATCCCTGAAGGCTATCTTTCAACTCGAAGATGTGCTAGGAACTTCTGCTCAAAATAAGTCCTTAACTGAATCATGAAGTCCATCAGATTTCACCTGGACAGCAAGGTGGTTAAATAATAGACTATTAGACACAAATGACACCTCATATGTGTCATGGGATCTATACATTAGGACCAAAACCAATGGTCAATCCATTCAAATGACTGATCTATGTCTGAGTGTACTCTGCCATTCATTGAAATTGCTTGACAAACACACACTCTCCAGTGTTTGCACAAGACTTCCTCTTCACTGTAATATTCCAAACAACTTCTTTAAAAAGGCAAGAGTGGAACAGATTACAGAGAATTTGCAGCACAGAAACAAGCCATTCAGGCCAACTGGTCTGCGCTGGTGTTTGTGCTCCATGAGTCTCCTCCCATCCTGCTTCATCTAATCCTACCTGTAAATCCTTCTATTCAGTAACTTAATTTCACCATGACCTAGGTTTTAGTTTGTTTGCACTATATTATTAAATGACCATGTCATTATACTATTGCTTTCATGTTGAAGCAAACTGATTTTGGATGAACATCAACACTGGAGGTGATCTTACGCTCAAACAGATTGAAGTAAAGGTTGATATACCAGTTAGCGTGAAGCCTAGCTTAGAAAATTTACAGCTGGTCCAGTTTTTTTTTAATGTTAGGAGACTCTAATCACTGAAGGTTCTGTTTGCATAGTAAAAAGTACTGACAGACGTCTATTGCTGGACAGAGAGTGATGTGTAGTATTGCTGAGGTCTGTCCACTGTGAATTATTCCTGGTAGAAAAGACGTAGAAAGTTATTGCTTTTGAGACTTTATGTGAGGCAAGTATTGATGGACAAGAAAGAAGACCTCTATCACCATTCAGTTGACGCTGCTTTTGCATTCAATCAATAATACAATTGGAGCCAGAGCATCTCCAGCAATGGCTTCTCTCCCTGCTCCTGCAACATAATCTCCCCGAGTCTCCAGAGGCTTTACTCCCCAACCCCCCACCAACTATATGGTACCACCTGGGAAAGTCATCACATAGATGGTGGTTAACTTCCACATGAGCACTGATGACACCCAGCTCTCCATCCCCTCCACCCCTTAACTGTCTCTGAGCAGTCAGACTGGGTGCATGGTACCCAGTCTTGGATGGACCACATTTTCTTCCAGTTGAATATTATCTTCTTCCAGTTCAGCATCATCTTTGAATGCTGCCACAAATTTCATAAGCTTGCCATTGATTCCATCCCCCTATACTGGACATTGTTTGACACTGAACTAGAATGTTGTCAAACGCTATATGCGGCTGTTAATTTTGTTCAGAACACAATGTATAGTCAGGGTCATTGTGGCATAGAAGGAAGCCATTCAGCCCATCTACTCCATGCTGTCTCACTGTAGGGCAATCCAAACAGTCCCATTCCCCCGCTTTATCCCTGTAGCCCTGCAAGTTTATTTCCTTCAAGTGCCCATCCAATTTCGTTTTGAAATCAACGAGCATCTATGCTTTCACCAGCCTCAGAGGCAGCAAGTTCCAGGTCATTACCACTTGCAGTGTAAACATTCTTCCTCTCATCACCCCCTGCATCTCTTGCCCAAAATCTTTAATCTGTGTCCCATAGTCCTTGTACCATCAGCTAATGGGAAAAGCTTTTCTTTGTTTACCTGTTGTAATCTTATACACCTCTATCAAATCTCCCCTCAATCTCCTTTGCTCCAAGGAGAAAAAACCCAGTTCTCCAACTTAATCTTGTAGCAAAACTCCCTCATCCATAGAATGATTCCAGTAAATCTCCTCTGCACCTGCTCAAGGACCCTCACATCCTTCCTAAAGTGTGGTGACCAGAACTGGATGCAATACTCTAGTTGGGGCCTAATCAGAGCTTTATAAAGGGTTCAGAATAACTTCCCTGCTTTTGTACTCAAAACTTCTATTTATGAAGCCCAAGATCCCATATGCTTTGCTAACTACACTCTCAATATGTCCTGCCACATTCAAAGATCTATACACATGAAACCCATGTCCTTCTGTCCCTATACACTCTTTAAAACTGTACCACGAAGTCTATATTGCCTCTCCCTATCTCTTCTGCCAAAATACATCACCTCACAAATGTTTATACTAAATTCCATCTTCCACTTGTCTGCTCATTCTGCTAGCCTATCTATGTCCTGTTGCAATCGAATGGCATCATCCTCACTATCTGCCACACCTCCAAGTTTGGCATCATTGACAAATTTTGAAATTCTACTCTATATTCCAAAATCCAAGTCATTTATAATATAGCAAAAAAAGCAGTGGTCCTAGCACTGAACCTTGGGGAACACCACTGTCTACCATCCTCCAGTCTGAAAAACAACCGTTGACGACAACTTACTGTTTTCTGTCCTTAAGCCAATCTTCTATCCAAGCTGACACTGACCTTCAATTTTGTTAACCAGCCTTTTATGTGATACTTTTCCAAATGCTTTCTTAAAATCCATATAAACAATTTCCATTGCTTTTCCTTCATCAACTTCAGTTACTTCATCAGAAAATCTAATTGGATTAGTCAAGCACAATCTGCCTTTTACAAATCTGTGCTGGCTCTTCTTAATTAACTCAAATCTCTCCAACTGTCTGATTTTTTCCCCTGATGATTGTTTTAATATCTTACCCACGACTGATGTTAAACTGACCAGTCAGTAGTTACTAGGACTGTCCTTACACCCTTTCTTGAATAAGGGTGTCACATTTGCCACTCTCAATCCTCTGGCACCTCCCGCATATCTAGGGAAGATTGGAAGGTAATGGCAAGCCTTTCTGCTATCCCCACTCCCACTTCCTTTAGCAATCTGGGATGCAAGCTGTCTGGACTGGGTGCCTTATCCACTCATAAGCATAGCCAGCCTTTACCATACTTATCAATTTTCACCACATCCATTACCTGTACCATCTCCATTTCTACCGATATTTTGCCTGCTCCCTCTTCTTCATTAAGCACTGACAAAAAGCGCCATCAAGTATTCTAGCCTTGTCCTACGCCTTTAAGCATATATCACCCTCTTTGTCCCCAATCGGACACACCCTACCTCTTACTATTTACATACTGGTATAAGATTTTTGGATCCCCTTTTATGTTAACTGCTATTATATACTCATTCTCTCTTTGCCAGTCTTATTTTCCTCTTCACTTTCCCTCTCAACTTATTGTATTTGGCCTGGTTCTTGCTTGAAGAATTCACCTGATATGCATCATACACCCTTTTTATTGCATCATATTCTTTATCTCCATCATCCAAGGAATCCTGGCTTTGGTCCAGTTATCTTTCACCCTTGTTGGCATGTACATACCCCTGTACCTGAAACATCTCCTCCTTGAAGGACACCCATATAGCCACCAACTTGGGACAAATGCAACAGCTTCTGTACAGTTCATTTTTATAGTTCTAGCAACATAATGTTACTAGAATACTCAATGTAAAATGGACAATTAAACTAAACACATTATACCTTCCCAAGGTGTGTATTATTGAACACATTAAAAATACAAGTAAAGAATCAAAAATTAGAGGTGAATTCCCACCAATCAAATGCATTGGTTTCTTCCAACAATTTAAATTCTGAAGTAATGCAGCAAAGCTTTCTTCTGGAATATTCTTTTTATATTTGCACATGACGAAATTAATTTAGAACTAGAGGGTTATTGAAATATTGTACAAACAGGCAAAATATTCAACTATCAACTCAAAAATCAGTGGAAACATAGGGTCAAGTCCTCATGATTCATTTCAGAGGTCACGGCGAGTGAGGTAAGATGGAGAACAGGAATTGTTTAATGCCATCTACATTGAAAAAATATTGGCAGGATCAGCTGCCTACATTGATACGACAGATAGATGGGCTACCCCTAGTCTTCTGTTGTTAATTGAGAGATGGTGTTCAAATTCAGAGATCTTTTAATTAGAGTTAGGACAGAGAAATACAATTTGGATTAAGAAACTGGAGAATAAATCCCTGTATTAAATCTGCAAGGTTTGTTTCGAGCTCTCTTTTATCCTTTGGCATGATAAAGGCTTGCAACACAAATACAATCCAAAGTTTGAAGCTTTCTTACTTTGAAATAAACTGGTGGCAAAGAACGACTCATTCACAAAGCCTTTTCCATTTTAGCCCGCCAGCCTCTGCAAAGTTTTCCATCCTTGAATTGCCCCCTACTGCCAGCTGCTGTGCCACTTCTTCCTTCAGCTGAGGATGGGATGGTCAGGAAGGGCACAGATCTCATCCCAGCAATTGAATGGGCAGGAACAGAGGGACCTGGGGTGCATGTGCATCGATCTTTGAAGGTGGTAGGGCATATTGAGAGAGTGGTTAGCAAAGCATATGGAATCCTGGGCTTCATAAATCGAGGAATTGAGTACATACACAGAGAGGTTGTGCTGAACCTTTATAAAGCTCTGGTTACACCACAACTGGAGTGAGCATTACATCCAGTCCTGGTCACCACATTTTAGGAAGGGCCCTCGGGAGGGTGTACAAGAGATTTACCAGAATGGTTCCAGGGATGGAGGATTTTATTTACAAGGTTAGGCTGGAGAAGCTGGGCTTGTTCTCCTTGGAGCAAAGGAGATTGAGGGGAGATTTGATGGAGGTATACAAGATTATTACAGGCTTAGATACGTTAAACAAGGAAAAACTGAAGAACTTTTTTAAAAATGCAGAACTCGCTGCCCATTAGG
The DNA here is from genome assembly GCF_036365525.1 of Heterodontus francisci. Taxonomy (NCBI): domain Eukaryota; kingdom Metazoa; phylum Chordata; class Chondrichthyes; order Heterodontiformes; family Heterodontidae; genus Heterodontus; species Heterodontus francisci. The sequence goes on along the minus strand of NC_090384.1, from coordinate 93,493,665 downwards.
GTGGTAGAAGTGGAGACAATCAATGATTTCAAAAGGATATTGGATGGGCACTTGAAGAAAACAAACTTGCAGAGATACAGGGATTGAGCGGGGGAGTGTGACTGACTGGACAGCCAGCATGAACTCGATGGGCTGAATGTCCTCCTTTTATGCCATAAATGACTGACTGTTTCCTTGTGCCAGTGATGAAATAAGCCTTTGTCCAATGATGGCCTTTTTTTGCTAGTTTCTCTCCCTCCCTTATTCCATGCCGTCCTCAGTTGGATGTTCCTGCCCTGGCATATTTGAATGACTTGTCAATTCTGTACCTCATTTCAGCCAGCTATGTAGTATTGCAAAAGGAGATGTCACATGCAATCTACAGCACAAAAACAGGCCAGCTGATGTATGCTGGTGTTATGCTCCACTTGACTCTCCTCCAACTCATCCTCATCTAACCCCACCAGAATAACCTTCTATTCCTTTTGCCCTCAATTCATTATGTTATTAGTCTGAGCTACTCCTTAAGGTAGCGCATTCCATATTCTTGCCACTCTCTGGGTAAAAAGAGATTTCTCCAGAATTCCCTATTGAACTTATTAGTAACTGTTATATTTGTGGCTTCTAGTTTTGGTCTCCCCCCACCCCCCCACAAGTGGAAACATGTTTTCCACATCAGTCCAATCAAACCCTCCCATTATCTTAAAAGACCGCACTACTCAGGTTTTTTTTTCTACGGAAAATAGCCCCAGCCGGTTTAATCTTTCCTGATGCTTATAACCTCTCAGTTCTGGTATCATCCTTATAAATTTTTTTGCACCTTCTCCAGTGCCTCTGTATCTTTTTTATAATATGGAGAATGGAATTGTTCACAATACTCCAAGAGTGGTCTAGCCAACGTTCTACACAAGTTTAACAGGACTTCCTGCTTTTCAATTCTATTCCTCCAGAAATGAACCCCAGTGCTTGGTTTGTCTTTTTTTTTTATGGCCTCATTAACCTGTGCCACTACTTTTAGTGATTTGTATATCTGTACCCCTGGATCCTTTCCCTTATTTAGGCTATTATTCAAGAAGTATGTAGCCTCCTTATTCTTCCTACCAAAATGCATCATCTCACACTTAGGGATATTTAAATTAATTTTCCAAATACACACCCATCCTGCAATTTTTAAAAATTAATTATTGCAGAAAGACCAGACGAGATACTATTTCTTCCACAAGCCCAAGCCAAGATAGATGAACGCTACTTCAGGTGAACCTGAAGTACATACATCAGTCAGTATTGTGAATTCAAATACATGTCGGTAGCCACTTTGCAAATCTTGCACTCCAGCATGGTAGTTAACAGATTGTTGCCATCACCTCCCATTTAAGTCATGGGACACTTATTGTCATTACACTTTCCACTAAACTTGGCAATTACATAATGAAGTTTTGTTTAGAGTCCTTACCAGCAAATGCAAATTCAAGCTGTTTGATGTGACCAACGTGTGATATTAAATAAGGACAAACTTCAAAACTAGAAGCTTAGCACATACAAGTCCCTGAGTGATGACGATTACAACTACAACATGTTAAGCTACTACTGGTCAAGCATCACAAAACAGGTCGCATGGTGCACAAAGATCACTAATTACATGCGCAGTGGCAACCAAACTAAAGTGACTGGGAACAAAACTGAATTAAAGGTGTCTATACAATTACTCGCATGCACAGCCATTCTAAATGCGCTGTTTTACCGACTATCAGATACATTTAACAAAGTGAAAAAGTTTTGAAAAATAAAATCCATTAGCTTGTTGAGAAAGACTGGCACTTCAAATGCAATTACGCGCCTTAGAAATTTAGATAAATTTTGATACAAATGCTTCATTCACTCATTTATGGAACAAACGTTTTCATCTAATTTAATGATACATTCTTACAAATGAAAAACTCACGATGGTGAGCCAGCATCTCAGAGAGATAAGCCGAACAAATATCCCTTGAAGATGTTGTTAATTCTAATGGAAGCAGTTCAAACTAATATCCCTAAACAAAGCAAACTATCTTCATTTCTACACTTAGTTTATTTAGAGACAGTGAACTGAACCTGCAAGAGTTGTTTGATGAAATTATATAGTGGAATGTGATAATAGCATCTTAAATTAACCAATATAATTTACTGCAATGAATGGCACTTTATTTTTTTTTTAAATAAACAACCTTGGCCCCATGTCTTTCTGAACAAACTTGGAAAAAAAAAAAGTAGTTTTATTTTCAACTAGTACCAATTTCACCCCAGCCATGGCAGACCAAACTCTGTTTTTCCATTTGTTTGGGTATTCTTCCATTGGTTCCGGTGACTTCTGAGTTCAGGCAGAGAAAAGGACCACATAGGCAGTATTAATTTCAGTCACACAGCATCATCACAGACTAACAAAGGGATCCAATACCAAGCTACTTAAATTATTGACTTTTAGTTTTTTCCTTGGACTCAACATGGTGAAATGTAGGAATCCATTTTTAAACCCAGCATTAGTATCAAACCCTTTCAGGTCAGGTTGAGAATTTTCCAGATGAACAGTGAAGCTCCATCCACTTTCTTCTGTCAACATTCCATAACCCCAACACAGAAAGGCACCTCCAACTGTAACAAGAGTAAATTTTCCCCTTTACTTATGTAGCCAACAGTGAGGCATCTCTCAGTAAGGCTAACAATAATAGGCAGTCTCACGTTGGGGTTGAAGCTGCCAATCTTATTTAATGATGCAGCCAGGGAGAAAACGCTCAATTCAACAGGCTGCAAAGGATTCAAACCAGAATCTCATATGTGGAAGGACAATATTACGACTGACAGTATTGACCAGTCCCTTAATATCAAGTTATTTAATACAGAAGCACAATAATTAATACACAACTACAGTAGCACTAATTCTTTCTTGGAACAATACATCAATCAATTAGAATTGTGAACACAAAAACTCTGGCATTTTTCAAGCAGACTTTTGTAAAAATATTTCATTAAGACTAAAAATAAAATGCAATATTTAATTGTATTGAAAGTGCATCCATACCTCTTCCTTTCTTTGCAGTTCTTTCTTCATAACTTTATTCAGAACCATGGCCTCATATTCAGGCCGTGGATGATCCTATGCATTTCCAAAAAAAAACTCAGCATAAACAAATTGAAAAAACAAATGAAGTGAAAAGCTATATAAAAAGCATTACTAAAAATAGGGCCATTTCTCTCCACTCACCCTCCCCTGCCAATAAATTACCAAAACCACCCTTATTATTTTTCTAGTCCTGGTGTAAGAACCATTATAATCACTAGAGTAATTCAAACTTTACCAGGATGAACCAGCAAAAATTGTCTCTCATCAAACTTCACCAACTTGGAATTGCCTGTGACCACACAAACACGGTTGAGAACCAATGGCTGACTCCTGATTTACATAAATATGTTTGTTATAAAGCCATAACATTTACCAGTCACTGCCCAAAACCTGTGCAGCATTCATTGTTCAACACAAATTATTTTTAAATCAAGAACATTTTCACCTACTGCATTTGGTTTGGTGACACTAGAAGCAATAGCCACCATTCTACTGCCAGCAGGGCTCCTGCCCCTTGTTTTTAGTGAGCAAGAGTAAAATAAACAACCTTCTTAGGTGTGACAACCACTTGCATCAATATCTATGATCCAAGGGTACAAACAAGATACCATAGAGAGAAAACATCAGATAAAACTCAAGTCATGAACTGGATGTCAAAATCCTTAATTCAGATTCTGAAATTACTAGAGGAGAGAGGGAAGCAATCCTCGTTGTGGTTATGTGAGAAAATTTGTTGCAATTATCGTGCTGCATTGGCAGGAGAGCTTATTAAAATATTTTTACATTTGATGCCGAGAGTGGCCAAATCACCAAATAGATCGGAGAGGAACATGTCTCTGAGGCAGTAATGACAGAGGATACAAAAAAAAAAGTGAACTGAAAGCCCTCCACCAGTACCTGCCTCACTAAAACAAAGCCATTTCAGCACTATCCTTTTTATTGGATAGTGTGATGTTAAGAGCTTATGTTATGTTAAGTCCTTACTAAAAATCATGAAAAGGGGAAATTATCCATGAGCAGCAATTAGCACCATCACATCTGCCAGTTTCTAATTAACATAACATTGCTGCACTAGGGTTAGTCATTATAATATTCTTAAGATCCCAATGGAAAAAGGTATTCTGGGAAGACAAGTCAACCTACTGAAATAGTCGAGTTGCCCACAGGAAGAACCCCTCATTCTGGAAGGTAAAGATCCCACATTAAAGAAACTCTTATCGATTACCAAAATTTCCTACAATGGGACATGTCGGAAGAACAGCAAAAGTACCAAAGCTTAAAAATACATTGGATTAAATTCCACCCCCCCACCGGCCAATACAAGTACAATAGAAGCATAACTAGGCAAGCATGTAAAAGATATGCAGAATTTAATTTAAAAAATTTCCAACCTTTAATCGCTCCTTCAGGCAGTCAGCAACAGAAGAAGAAACAAGTATTATTAAACTGCAAAAATTGGTGACAAAAGATAGTTTATTTAATACGAATTTAAGAATTCTTAGAAAATACTTTTGAAAGCTAACCTCCTCCTCTTCAAATCCGGTAAGATCCCATTTGTATATGAGCCTCATTTGGCATCTTTTCCAGTGTTCCAAAAACATGGCAGCTGGAAGCAAAATTGTCCTCTATTAAAATACAGCTCTCAAATAAATTGAAAACAACACAAGGGATTGCTTAATAAACTAAAAGGGGTTTTTGCAAAGAAGAGTTTAAAATCATTCTTGCATGATCCTCTCTCCTCTTGGCGCATGGGTTTCAGTGATAAGACGATTATCCTTAAATGGAAAAACAGAAGATCATTTCTGGGGCCAGTATCATGGTATTTGAAGTATTTTCAGAAGAAGAATGGAAACATGTCAGATAGCTAACTTAGGATGTATTCATATTACAGCTGCAGTCTCAACGTAAGGCCTTCAGTCCTTGACACAAACTCTGTTCCCTCACCACCGACTCCAATATTCTCCTTGAAAATAGAGACTGCACCAGACCTTTCACAATCCTGGTGCCATTTTTGACAAGTTAAGCTTCCAACCCTATATCTGCTCCATTACCAAGATTGCTTACTTCCATCTCTAACATCGCCCATCTCTGCCCCGCCTCAGCTCATCTCCTGCTGAATGATTTTTTTTTTTTTAGGAACAGTTCTATAATTCTAATATGCATACAATTGGAAATGTCCAAGTCTGGCTATCCAGATGCAGTAAATTCCTGCTTTCCCCTATTTCCATAAGCAAGGTTGATGTGGGGATAGAAATGTTTCTTCTGGCCAATACGACACTGATTTGAACATTGCGTCCTTTTAGAAAGAACGGATTCCCAAATCAACAGTTCCTCCCTGCCACGAATATCACAAATTCAACCAATGAGTTGGGGCAGGTCTACTGAACCAACAATTGGGCAGATCTTGTATAAAAAAATTGATGCTTTTGCTAAATAATGGAAATTATTAGTGAACCAGTACACTCCAAACTCTGCTCTCTTCATTGTGGACACATTTCATTTCTCAATGTGCAAATTTTACAGCTATAGTATTTACACCTATCACTTCTTAGGACATATACTTAAAATGCAACCTGGTGAACTGTCCACACACAGAATTTTTTTTTAATAAGGTGTCCTACATGTTGTTTACAATACCACAGCCCTCAGAACAAAGCCCTGCGGAGTTCTTCTAGTTACTAATCCCCAGTCAGAACTTCTCATTTGTCAAATGAAACTGCAAACGTTTTGCTCTTCATTATACTTCTGAGCTTAGATAATACTGGCAGCAGGACACTGGGCCATGACCATCATGGTCCAACTTTGATTCCTTCTCGTGATCAAGCATGACTATGTGCACTGCTTGTCATTCAGAAATGCCAACACCAGTGGACAGCTACAGCATAGATGGACGAGTTTGGCAAGCAGCTAACTAATTAGCCTAAGCTCAAGCGAACCAGTTATTAGGACCAATACTTTTGAAGAAGGTATTCAAACATTTGTGGCTGCGAATTTTGACACAAATATAGCATTCATGATTTTCATAAATTATGTCTATTCTACATGCGTGGATCAAAGATTAAGGATAACAGAATTGGCATCAATCTGGAAACTGTCTTCCACATGCTCTTAGCATCTGTCTGAGGATCAAGGCATTTGGATCCAATTTTAGAATTGCAAGTCCAGTGAGCTGATGGTACTGACTTTTCATCTCGATGTATATGGTGATGGGTCTGCCCCTGTCCTCTTGATTGTCTGATCTTTCATTAGAGCTATGCTATGACCTGATGCCAATATTTAGTTGCGTTGTTTGACACGGATTATCTGATTTGGGCTGAACCAAAATACAGTCCGACCTTATTGATTGGTGGCTGGAATGTTAATCCAGATTAGAAACTTCCTGTTTAAGGTCACTACCACTGGCCTAATTTCATGATTAGATCATGTACATAGTATTCCTTTCAAAATGCTAACAAAAGGATGACAAGATAGAAACCAAGTCTTGCCAATTGAGTACTTTCCGGTCGAGCTAAATATTACTTCTAGTTTTTATTCCTGTTTGAGATCTTTCTGTACACAAATTGGCTCCTGTTTTCCGAAAATGCAAAAGTGACAACACATCAGAAGTAATTAATTGCCAGTGAAACATTTTGGGATGTCCTGAGGACATAGTAAAAGTACAAATTCCTTCCTGCTAAGTTTGACAAATAGAAGAATGCAACAGTAACTGTGATGGAGCGCACAACATTTTCCAATGGTTTTCTTGTTTCCTCATAGACCATTCTTTCAGAAATTAATATTTTGGGATGCAGTTATATAATTTGAGATATGACATATGATAAATGGAGCCTATTTGAGAGGAACAGATGACTTTGGACAATCGTTCCTAAAGCTCTCCACCATGTCCTGCACCTATAGATTAATGGAACGAATAGCGCAGACTATAAACAACCAACTGGTCAAAAAGCCTCTGTATAACAAGTTAGCTCGACTTGTTTAAATTCTTATAAATACTAAAAGCCCTATTTTGATAATATTTAGCACCCGTTGCACAATGCTAGTCAAACTTTCTACTACAACCATCCATTAAAACCATTTGTTTTACTAAGAGTCCATTATCTTACATAAGCTAGCTTTAAATCAACTTCTTTGCACTGTGTAGCTGAATCTCTCGGGAAAAGCAATAGGAATACTTGATGTGACATTCTATTTCTGACTACATGACTCTCAATTACAGGAACATAGAACTGAAACAATATTGTTGCATGGCTCATGTACATGAGATTGAAAGCTATTCTTCACCACAGAACAGGGCAAGACTCAGTGACCAACGTAGATGTTACTTCCCTGGAATTTAAGGGCAACATTTTCTTAATTTGGGGCAAAATCAAGAGCCAGGTCATAAAGAATACATTTACGATTTCCAATCTGAAAATAGTCACCAGAAGAAATCTGATTGGTTGAACACCTTTGTTTTGTCTGCAGCCACAACCTGTCACTTGCCGTCCCACTCTGACCTCTGTCTTTAGCCTCTTACACTGTTCCAAGGGAGCTCAAGGAACAGAACCTCATCTTTCCATTAAACAATTTGCAGCTCTCTGGCCTTAACACTGACTTTGACTTCAGACCCTAACTAACTCCTATTTTCTCTCTGGTAGTACATATTGGCCACATGGGATGAATGTGCTGGCATTTCCAGGTTGGGCGATGGTTGGTTGGTCTCCACAGATGTTGCCTGAGCTGCTCAGTGGGGGAAACTTCCACTGGATAGTCTGCACACTTGGTGCAAGCCTCCTAATTTTCTTCCACCAGACTGCCTGGTCTGTTTTGCTGATTTCTTATGCGTCTGTTTCTACTGATCCCTCCATGGATATCCACACACTGGGTCGTTTAAACATCTTATTTCTCTCATTCTTTCATCTGCTAATACCACTGCTTCCATTTAACCACCTTCTGTCCTGCACTGAAACACGTCTCATAGAAATTAAACAGAATGATTTGTGGGGTTTCGCCCTGCTTCCCTCCCTATTGCTTATCAACTACTGTTCATCTGTAATATCTGTGACAATTAACTCATCTCCTGACTACCCAAAGTCTGTGCACCATCTACAAGCACAAATCTGGAGTATGATGGAACACTCACCACTGGTCCAATAACACTCAAGAAGCTCGACACCATCCAGGACAAAGCATCATACATGATCAGCACCCCATCCACCACCTTAAACAGTCACGCCCTCCACCACCGATGTACAGTGGCAGCAGTCTGTGCCAGCTACATGTTGCATTGCAGCAATTGCCAAGGATCCTTGGACAGCATCTTCCAAACCCACAACCTCTACCACCTAGAGGGACAAGGGCAGCAGGAGAATACCACTACCTGCAAGTTCCCTTCCAAGTCACACAACATCCTGACTTGGAATTATAATTGCCATTCTTCACTGTCGTTGGGTCAATATCCTTGAACTCCGTAACAGCATTGTGGGCAGACCTACACCACATGGACTGCAGCAATTCAGGAAGATTCCCAAAGGCAATTAGGGATGGGCAATAAATGCTGACCCTGCCAGCAACGCTCACGTTCCATGAATAAAAGAAAACATTCCCGTCCCAAGGAACTTAGACCTGAAACATCAACTTCTGTTTCTCCACAGATGTTACCTGACCTGCTCAGTAGTGCCTGCTTTCTTGGTTGCGGTTTTGAGGAAATTCCCTCCCATTTCTGCCCTGTGTTCTGCTGGCAATACTTCAGTCAGTGGCCTTGCGCTGATGGCAATACTTCAGTTAGTGCTGATGACATTGCGATCATGAAGACACATAGAATTTGTGCTTTAGGTTTGATACAAAGCTGGTTTAAGTGGATTTAAATCTCTACATGTGATGAGATCTATATTTAGCTTTTGATTAGAAAAGAGAACAGCTGCTCCACTTAGTCAAATAGATTCTACTTCGTATTCCTACCGTTCTATTGGCTTTTCTTACCATAGACAATACAGAGTAAGCATATTACAGTAAAACAATCTCTCCCCAATATTCGATTCCTAAATAAATTCCTTTTATAATTTATGACTTTACTAGAACTTCACTTTGATTTACTTTTTAAATTCATCATATCATTTATAGAGAGTCATAGGTTGGTTTCCAAGGTTAAAACAGCATTATATTACACTTGGAACCACAAGCTCTCGACAAACACACTAACAATTTACTTCAACTATAAATGTACACTGTCCAAGTGTAACCATCCCACTCCTTGTACTGAGACTAGCCACATAGTGCTAGAGACCACACTTATAATCACGGAATCACTTCCACTTGCATATATTTCTTATTTAAGGATGTGGCTGGACTGATAACCCAGAGGCGTAAACTAATAATCCAGAGAACATGATCGGATCCCACCACAGCAGTTTGCAAATTTGAAATTAATTTAATCTGAAAAAAACACTTTCATTAGTAAAAGGGTTGAGGAAGCTGTTGGATTATTGTAACAACTCAGCTAGTTAACCAAACGTCCTTCGGAAAAGAAACCCGTCATCCTTGCCTGGTCTGGCCTACAGATGTGACTTCCACGCCATTGTGGTTAACTTTCAACCACCCTCTAAAGTGGCCTAGCAAGCAACTTGGTTACATCAAACTGCTTAGTTCGAGAAAAAGGCCACCACGTTCTCAGGACAAGTAGGGACAGACAACAAATGCTAGCCTTGCCAGAGACACCCACATACCAGGAATAAATAAAAGAACAAAAATCTATAACATGTTGTGTTAAACTATTTAAGGCAGGCTTGTATGAAAATGTTCCTTAGATGTGGTCATTTAATACAGGCCAATTCTCTTGCTGCTATACCTACTCCACTTGCACAAGATGGAAGAGGCACCAGCAGATAATTTCACCTGTGCAGTTGGTGTAAAGTCATGTTTGCAACTATACTGGTCTGCTCTGATGTCACAGGAAGTTGTGCATAGTTAGCAATGCCAAAAGAAAAGTAAGTCCACGGCCAGGCCTTAAAATGGTGGATCCAACTTGACCTTGCTACCATTAGCAGCCACAGTTGTTACCTGCACAGAGCAGTAAAAGGATCTTAGCAAAACCCTCTCCAATGGAGTATTGGAGCCTTTATAGCACTGGAGCCCTACATTTAGTTTATAGGTCAGAGGCAGCCTTGTAAAAGGAAGTGGGAAATACGAAGATCATTTTTCGTAAATATGTACACACAAGCTTGGAATCTTCTGAATGCAAAAATCTAAATCTATAGTTCAATATGTGTTTAGACAATTCCATAACCAATGAGTTAGGTCAAATATCATGTTATTGAGGAAAATGAATTCTATTTTACATCCTGTAGTGGGGAGAAAGAATTAGTCCCCAACAGTAGCATCTGACTCCCCAGGAGGGCATTGAACTCACTTGCTCACTTACCCACATGGGAAACACTTATGAGAGAGGGAATAAGTGGAACAGGAAGCATAAGATATGGAAAATGAGGGTGGGAAGGGAGAACAAGATGATTTCTGACAAGTGTAGTGTTTCATTTTGCTGCTACCTCAATTAATTATTTTCTAGAGACATCTCTTAGGTTGACAGCTCCTGGAAACAGTTATGTAACTGCTCTATGGAAAAGCAGGCACTTTATATAATGGCATAGGTTGTGATAAGTAATATGCTGGATAACAGAGACCACGCACAAATAGAATTTCCTCCAATTAGGCAAGCTTCTTGAGGCATGCCATCTTCAGGGAAATGTTCTTTTTTTAAAATGGGAATCCCACAGCAAACTACAGCTCAAGCAGGTATTGAGTGAACTCCAAGGAGGAGGAACAAGGTAAAGCCACATCTTCCAAAAAATGTTTAGACACAGATGTTCTGCAAACATTTGCCAAATAGTTGGGCAAGTGCACAAGGGAGCAGGAAGGGAGTCCATGGAGTAATAAAAAGGCTAGCCTAGACAAGCAAAACAAGCACAACAAGAATGTCTGCACAAAATATTTTTCTGTTGGAGCATCTGGTTGAATGTACAACAGCCCCATTTTTTTTTTCTTGCTGTTTTTAATTTATTCCATCAGAAATATTCAATCAGAAATGGGTTCATATATACCAGGAGATTTCATCTGTCCAGAAATATACAATAATGTACATTTAGACTGTTTATACATCTCAAAAATCGGAATGTGTTTTCATTCCATTTGTGTATGTTAGATGTGGAAAATGATTGGTGCAATGCTATGTCGTTAGATAAATGGAATGTGCCCTCACAACAAAGAAAGGAAGTCAATTCAGTTACATGGTTTGGAGATTATTTTTCACATTCTACACATCAACATTAATGAAATTTATGTTGTATTTCTTGCCATATTAAGTGCACCTACTTAACCCAGAGACAGTGTCAAAACAGATCTTGTGGAATGCAGGAAATCAAAGGAAGTTATCCCATAATGGACATTGCAATGAATTCAGCAAGCAATGAATAGATTAATGCTACCTGCAATTTAAAAACCAAAAAACATTTGATTTACCTTTCCTGGCTTTTCGCTCAGATGGGGATTTTATCTGGGCAATGGACATTTCGACCACTGAGTGAAGCGCCAGCAAGACCCCTGCATCGCCTCCTGTGGGGAAGGCCCACCGCAATATGTGCCAATTAGGCACTTAAGTGGTCAGCGGCAGGCCTTCCCTGGAATTAAGGACTCCAGTGACGGAAGTCCTGCATGATGAGAGCTGCCGGCCAATTAGAGGTTGGCAGCTCTACCGCGGAAGTGGTGGCTGCTGCAGGTACTGGACCCAGGCCACGGATAAGACAGGGCAAGTTGGGTTTCGTGGGATGGGGATCACGGGGGGGGGGGGGGGGTGGCTCTCAGCAGGCTCCCCCCCACCTTTCCCGGGTCCCTCGATCAGGCACTAAGTGCCTTTTAACAAGGGACCCCACCCCATCCCCTGGAGTTGGCAAGCAACCCGCATGGGTTTGCTTGACATGCTCCCTGTGCGGTGACAGGCCCGCCTGCTGCTGGGCTATCAGCAGTGGTGGGATGAGGTCCTTAATTGGGCATTAATAGCCCACTTAAGGGCCTCAATTGGCAGCAGGACGGGAACGCCATTCATAGGCCTTCCTGCCCCCTGACTTAATTTGTGCGGAGACGGGAGATGGTGCGGCTCTTTTCCCTCTTAGTGCCCAACAGTAACTGTTTTTAAGCCCTGAAGGAAATTATGCGCTCCCTAGACCAGCCTGACTTAATTCTTTTTTGAAAGGTCAAAAACCATACAATACTAAAAATCCTCCAATCTTACAGCAATGCTACTCTCGAGGTCAGAAATAGCAATTACAATATTAAATACAATAACCATTTGAAAAAAGATCAACATTCAAAAATTTATTTCACCCTTCCTCTATTCCATGCTTCTTATTCTCTCCGAGTTGAGTATTACATTGTTAACTGGTTAAACATTAAACATACCATTCAGAATCATGAACAGTTTTGATAGAGTAAATAAGGAGAAACTGTTTCCATTGGTAGGAGGTTGATAACCAAAAGGATACAGATTTAAAAGGTGATTGGCAAAAGAACCAGAGGAGACATGAGGAAACGTTTATAAAAAAAAAAAGATGCAGAGTTAAGATTTAGAATGCACTGTCTAATGGGCTGGTGGAAGCAGATTCAAAAGTAACTCTCAAAAGGGAATTAGATAAATATTTGAAAAGAAAACATTTACAAGGCTATGGGGAGAGAGCAGGGGAGTGGGACTAATTGTTCGAGTGGTCTCCTTCTGTGTTCTAACATATGACTATGATACTGGTTTCCTTGCTCATCTGGGCACTCACTGTCCGTTCTAGAGCAGGGGACAACATTTTGACATAAATACGTCCCACGTAGTGAAAAACAGTCAATTGAGGCAGAGGACATTGTAGTTTGATGTAATCAGGACAAATGTGTGACTTTTTTTCTTTGAGTATGACCTCAGGTTGTCTTCTGTTTAGTTATTTTAACTTTGCAGGTTGATCATCAGTAAAATATATTCTTATTGGCAGCAGCGAAGGCAGCACCTGAAGGGATAATTTAATCCTAACATTCTAGAAGAGTGTTGTCCAATAGAAATTGTGGACTAGCTACAGCAATACAATACAATCAGCAAAAACACCACACACATTTCATATGTATATTTCCTGAAACATCTACCTGTTCTTCAGTCACCAAGGAAGTAAAGCACTCAAATAAAAAAAAAGCTCATTCACTCTGCTTTGCGTCTTACCATTTTACCAACACACAAAACAAAGTGAGCATGCATACATGATCACATGCTCACTGACTGTTTTTGACTCATATTTTAGTTACTATCTCAATGTAATTAGCCACATCTGCTTTCCCAATTAGCCACATGTGAATAGCAGCTTATGCATTGGCCAACACTAGTTTAGAATTGAGGGTTTTCATCCAGGTTTGCTCTGGGGTCTCCTGGGAAGAAAACAACCATCTTTTATAATTTACTGAGTGGACAGGCGAGATTGAATCCATATTCATCTAGCGCCCAATGGGGCAATACGATCATTGGTTATTATATGGCGAGTGCCCACTCGATGACTGCCAGTCTAATGGTGACATGAATGCCCTTCATTGTTTCATTGGTGATGCCATGATATAGTTTTTTTTCCAGTCGCCAATGTCACCAAATTGAAGGTGAAGCCAAAAACCATTTAATATCTCAAATACTCATCCCTAGTATTTGCATTAAATGTTTTTCTAAGCACAGAGCTGTTGTAAAAATATTATATTGTGGCTCAACATACATAAAAAAATCAACATGGCGTTTAAAAAAAAACAGCTTTTTGTTTCCCTTGTCATTACAGCAGAGACTACACTTTAAAAAAAAAAGTACTTCATTGGCTGTAAAGACCTGGGGTTGCCCCAAGGAGCATGAAAGGCTGTATGTAAAATGAAATTTCTCTCTTATAAACTCACTTTCCAACCAGATGATTCAATTCATTTGGACACAATTATACAGAACTACATAATTTTTTTTTTAAAAAGAGGTGCTTCACAATCAAGACATTTTCAATATTACAAGCCTTTGCGCTAGTTTACCAAAGGATTTTTGGTAGCTCATTAGGATTCTCCATTCAAAAACACAGCAACCGATGCCTTTATTGCCCTTTTCCAACAAGATCTTAACATAGCACATCCCACTTTTTAATAAAATCTAATGGGAACAAAGCATCTTAGTACTTCACTAAAGCACCTCAAAAAGGAGATTCCATCATTGCTCCAAGGCCAAAGCACACATCCATCAAGATATCAGTGCAATGGACATATACAACATCCTGTAGAGGCAGATGATAGAACAGATACAATTGTTTCCATGCAGTTCAGGCCATGGAATTTGGTTGGGGGGGGGGGGGGGGGCGGGGGGAAGATAAAAGGTGAAGGGCAGTCAGCCAAGACTGAATACTGGTGATGTGGGGATGGGTAATATCCTGGAAATTTTTTTGATTACCTTGGGGGATCAGGGAATATTTACATGAAAATAATTTCTCCCGGGAGAATTAATGGGTGGTTATAGAGTCCCCTATAGAATAGTTTGTGCATGGCCCATGGAAGCAGTGGGTTTTATTTTATTTTCTATATCATGATACTGAAATAATTCTACGCACCATCCGACATGCAGTTGCCAATCAATTCAACTGCTATTCTCAACAGTATTGTAGGGTCTTCGTACTGCTGAGAGTGTTGATTGCAGGCTAAGCATAAAAAATGTCAGCCTGTCTGATGCTGCATAGAATTCCTTCAGCACCATGGCATAGAAAATAAATTATTATTTTTGGAATATAAAAATCAGACAGAATTACAAGGATCTCTGTTGCTTTAAAATATTCTACAAACAGTTGTCTATTAAATACTATGCAGTGCAATTTAGATTTCAACACAATGGACATTTTAGAGTGCCCAGTTAGACTTTCTCCTGCATGCTCTAGGTCAAAAAATATTTGCAGTGTAACTTGCTGGAAGTGAGAGCTGATAACAGTGTGGTGAGGGGAATTGGACATCTGGGACCTCAGTGAATGATGGGACCAACAGTGTCTTTCCTCAACCAACAAACTTTATGGATTGAGAAATAACAGGAAGGGCTGAGAAGGAGGTGCATTAGAGCCAAATCAGGTATGGAAAGAGAAATGGAGAGAGGGAGAGAAAGACTGGATTGAGAGAGAAAAGGAGATCGAAAGAAAAGTAAGAAAGCAAATTAAACTTAAAATTGGACATTTGTAAAATCGATTTTTAAAGCATCTGAAGGAATGAGACTCCACAGTTTAACTTGTTCAATTTCTGGGCCAGAGAATTCGAATGACACCGCATTAACAATTACCACTTTGTTGAAGAGCATAAGTACCTTTTTATTACCAGGTTTACCTTTCTGTGCTGAGTTTGAAGGGCAAATCCAGCAAGTTCTTCAAAGTTGAGAGGTTAGGGAGAGAGGTCATTTGTGTGAAGCACCATACATCAATCAGCAGGTTCTGGAGATTCGCAACTCTGCATATCTCAATTGCCTGAACTTGGTGGCAGATACGTACATTAACAATAGCGTGTGCCGACAACACCATTATTTTTCCAGCACGATCTTGCCCATTACATCTGTGATTTAGCCAGTCTGCATCACAGATAATGACTTACAAACGTGCATCATTAAAGCAAGCCTGAAACAACTACTCTTTGCAATGTCAACGTGGCCAAGAAATTTCCAGTTTTCGGTGCACAAGCCATTTCTTCTTAAAAAAATGTGCACAGAGCTTCCAATCAGTGTGACAACTCAACTGGCAGGACCAGTTTTAATTTTTGAGCATGCAGTATAAGCACATTCCCAAAACCAACAAACTCTGATTAAACAAACATGACCCTAAATGGATCAGTAAACAAATTAAAGCTGAGATAAAGAGCCATAAATGGCATGTACAAATCCTACAGGGAGAAAACTCAGGACTAATATAAGGAACTGCAGAAACATCATACAAAAGGTGATGAGAGAGAGACCTGGAAGAATGTAGCTGCTGAGGCCAACACGTATAACAAAGTTGCTTGCAAATAATGGAGATTAATTTTCAGTTCCTGGATGGTTGGTAACCACAACTCCACACACACCTCCTCTCACACGCACAATTATCTCTTCTCAACTTGGGGCGGTACAGTGGCGTTGCCATTAGCACCGCAGCCTCACAGCTCCAGCGATCTGGGTTCGGTTCTGGGTACTGCCTGTGCGGAGTGTGCAAGTTCTCTCTGTGACCACGTAGGTTTCCGCCGGGTGCTCCGGTTTCCTTCCACAGCCAAAGACTTGCAGTTTGATAGGTAAATTGGCCATTGTAAATTGCCCTAGTGTAGGTAGGTAGGTGGTAGGAGAATGGTGGGGATGTGGTAGGGAATATGGGATTAATGTAGGATTAGTATAAATGGGTGGTTGTTGGTTGGCACAGACTCGGTGGGCCGAAGGGCCTGTTTCAGTGCTGTATCTCTTAAAAAAAACCTGCTCCCTTATCCACCTATTCCCTTCAGCATAACAGCAGCAAGAGGGCAGTCAGAGAAGAGATGAAAAGCATATTTCGAAAAAAAATGAAAGCCAACCCAAAACCAATGTGACACGCCTACTTCAGATTTAATCATGGCATGTTTGGGGGCATCCGCGTAACTGACCATGGAAAGGCAGGTCCATGATTATATTATAATGAGGCACCGCTCCTCCAATTTTGGGAAAAATTTGAATTTAACAGCTGCGGTCCTAGTTTCCCAGGTCTCAGGAAACCCAGCAGCTGAAGGCAGGCAGAAATAGCTAGATTCGGCAGGCCAGTGCTTTTCCAGCACTTCCTATGGGTCAGAAGCACTTGCTCACTCACAACTCCTCCCCCCACCTCAAGTGGCCCCTTAAGCAAACCTGCCATAACCACCAGACCTCCCTGTGCCCTTCAAGAACCACATCCCACCACCCCCACAAACATGATCAGCCTTCCTCCCAGCTATCTTCAGATCCCCACACCATGATCGCTTCCTCCTTGCTGACACTCTGAGCCTCTCACTATGCCCCATTATTTAACCACTGGATATCCCGGAGTAGCAAATATTTACGTTCCATGTTTCCCAGCCGCAGACACATGCGCCCATTCGCTCCCCCCAAATATAAGGGCCTTTATTTCTGTGATGTTATGTGCATTTTAGGATAATAGCGTAAATTAAAATAAATGGCCAGCCCAAGCTGCATGCCAGTCCCAGTGTTGAATGAAGTTTAATTATTTTTCGCTGCTTTGGGTTCCATTGCTTTTTTTTGGAGAAGGGAACAAATTTGAAAAATAAGATTGCCTTCAGTCTGCAGAGTTCTTAGCTTCAGTTGGCCGATGCAATTCTTCAGCATTAAATGAAAGTAGACAACCACCGGAAGACTAACGTGGTCCAGAGTAATGAAAGCCACTGTAATGGCTGTATTGGATTACACGTCAAACCTACAACTTGTATGCTGAGTGCCAGCTAGCAAATGAATTTTTCACATCACTGCACTAGTGTGTCTCCTGTGCTCGCGACCAGTACATAGCCACGAACTCAAACAGGTCCCTGCAGGTCATTGCATACTTAAACTCAGGTGATTACATAAAACAAACACACAGCAGCAACATCCACTTATAAAATAAAAAGAAATCCTTTCACTTACCCTATTGATGGCTCAAGAGCAAATATCAGCACCAGAAACTTAGCTGATCGGGGCTATATGACAATTGATCTCAAATAGAACTATGTGGAAACAAATTTACATTTTCCAAACTCTGATTTTTGTAAGACAACAAATGTGATCAAGAGGGGGGCAAATCATTTACTTTATAGGTGCACAGTAGCATTAGGAATCCAAAACCTTTTGCATCATGCACTTAGATAGCCTGCAGGCAGACTAAAAGACAACCTAATTGGTGTACAAAATTAAAAATAATACTCACTACATAGTTGCTTGTCTATTAAATGGACATTAAAGCTTGTGAGCATCAGTATGTGATGATTACCAAACACAGAATAACTATGGGGATTTCTATTACCACAAAATTAATTGGCCAGAGGAGGCAGCTAAAAGGGTTAAGGGAATGGAGCTCCTACAATATGTACAGGACTCTTTCTAATCCAGTGTGCAAGAAACCCAACAAGGGAGGATTTGCTACTGGATCTGGTAATGGGAAACCAGAGTGGATGAGAGAAATAAAAATTGGGAAACATCTAGACAACAGTGAGCACGGAGTAAAACAGCTTAGGATAATTATTGAGAAGGACATAAGCATGACAAAGATCATGTGAATAGATTGGAAAAAAATGATTTTGAGGAGCTTAGAATAGAACTTGGGAAAATAAAATGGACAACGATATTGGCAAACAACAATGTAGAATGTTACGACTGAGGCAGGAGGAGTGCATCGTTTATTCTTGCTCCACTTCTCCATGTGTCACAACATATATATAAATTTTCCCACTGACAGATACGGTCAATCATATAATCTATTTTTCCCCAGAATAAAACACACCAACCAGGTTTCTTTAATAACCACAAAAATTATCAGTTTATTATAAAAAAAAAGTCTTAACCAGTAATGAAATAATGAAACAAAGCATAAACACACAGATTTAAATTTTAAAGTTCCCTTTTAACCTTAGACACACCCAAACACGCATACCACACACACACACACACACACACACACCCCAATTGGAAAAATAAGAAGGGATTTTTGGTCAGAGCTGTTACAGACAAAAAACATTTGGGCTGAATACTTGCACATTCTTGAGGAAAACACAGATGAGATATGTTGTGTTCCAAAACTGGCATTCAGTCTAGCCTCTGAGTGCATGTAGACAGGTCACTGGGATCTTTTAGAACAGCTCTTTTCAGGCAGCGTTGAGAATTAATTTAGCAGGCTTTTCTTCAAAGACAGGAGACGAGATGAGTAGACACAATGGAGTTCTCAGGGTCTTGTCGAAGGGTGCTGGAAAGCTGAGCTGGGTTGTGGTCTTCTCTCCTTCCTTGGGAATTCTCTCCTCCTTCTGCAGGTTTGACTCTTTAAACATTCAGCAAGAATCTGGTTTCTTCCTCTGACACTTCAGCAGCAGCAGGCACTAACTTTATCTCATTCCAGAAAGCAAACACTGACACTACAACCAAAGGCTCATGAGTTTGCTGCTCTCTCAGGTGAGCTCTGCCGCTCCTGGGCTTGTCCTGTCAAGGGGCGCGCGACTGCCACATCTCTGCACGCATCTTCCCCAGTTACCAGGGTTTCTGTTGTATTTTTAACTTGAGTCATATGACAATCAGTAAACATTGTTGCCAAAAAAGCTCTTTGTGTCTTCTTGATGACCCTCTTGAAAAAAAACTGGTCCAACATTTCTTCAGTTTGGCTATGAATTTCCTCAAAAAATATTTTAAACAAAAAGCAGCACTTTCATAACAAGAACAGCAATGGGAAACATTGTTCAACAAAGCCCAGGAAAAATATATTTCACTATTAAACAAAAACAACCTACATACTAATGAGATGAATACTAATAGATGAATAAAGATGCAAGGGAAATATCAAGGGTAAGGAAAGGGACCCACACCAAATAAGTGGACAATTGAGGAGATCATGACAAGGGAAAATATGAAAAGACTAGGACAGAAGTCAAGAAACTACTCGGAACTTGGAGAGGAAGTATGGAATTAAATTATACAACAACATAAAATATAGTAAAGTATTTTACAGGCAAATAAAATAAGGAAAGTCAGTATGGGAACAGGGCCATTAAGGGATAGTCAGGATAAAATCACAGGCAGAAATATTAAATAATTATCTTGCTCCAATGTTTATGATCAAGTGGATGTGACATCGGAAGATGAGATTTGAAATGATATAACCATGTTTAAACTTAAAGGGGGATAAATATTAAATTACCTGGTCAAACTCAAAGGATAAAATCCCTGTGCCAGACAGATTGCGTCCACGCATTCTAAAAGTATCTACGGAGGTGATAGAGGCACTGCTGCACATACTTAATAATTCATTAGAAAAAAGGTGTAATGCCAGATGACTGGTGGATAGTTAACAATATGCCTATTTTTAAGAAGGGAAATAGAACATGTCCAGGGATCTATGGACCAGTCAGCTTAACATCGGTAGTTGTAAAAATAATGGAATACCCATTAAAAGGAGGAAATAGAAAATCAACCAAAAATAATCAATAATTAACATGGATTTCAAAAGGCAAAGTCTTGCTTGATCAACCCTATTGAGTTCTTTGAAGAAAGTAGACAAGGGTAATGTAATAGATGCAATATATTTAGATTTCCAAAAGGCCTTCAATAAGGAACCGCATAACGGACTAACGAATAAGGCAAGAGCATGAGGAGTCAGGGGACGAGTAGCAGAATGGATAGCTAGCTAGCTGGCTGAAAGACAGAAAGCAGAGAGTAGGGGTAAAAGTGTAGGTATTCAGAGTGGTAGAAGGTAAGAGGTGGGGTCCCATAAGGATCAGTGCTGGGATCACTGTTGTTCAGAATTTATATTAATGACTTAGAGCTTGGAATCAAAAATATAAATTTCTAACTTTGCAGATTATGTTAAATTGAGAGAGATAGCCAATAATGAGGAAGATTGCAACAAAATTACAAGACGACATTAATAAACTGCAGAACTTAAACAGATAGGCATGAGGTATTGAATTTTGGTAAGAAAAATATGATCATATATTACTTGAAAAATAAGAATCCAAATAGGATAGAGGAGCAAAAAGGATCTGGGAGTACAAATCCACAGATCACTAACCGTAGTGAGGCAGTCTGTAAGGCCAGACCAAAAGCAAACCAAGCACTAGGATTTATTTCTAGACGGATAGAATTGAAAAGCCATGAAGTTATGCTAAACTTGTATCCAACCTTGTTTGGATCACACTAAGCACTGTGTATGTCTCTGGTTGCCATATTATGAAAAAAAGGATATATAGGCACTGGAGAAGGTGCCAAAAAAAAAAAAAAAGGTTTGCAAGGATGATCCCAGAACTGCAAAGTTATACCTATTGACAAAAAATGAACAGCTAGGGCTCTTTTCTCTTGAAAGAGAGAGAGAAGGCTAAGTAAGGGGTGACCTAACAGATGTCTTTAAAACTATTAAAGGTTTCGATACAGCTGACCTAGGAGTGCTTCCACTTGTAGGGAAGAGTGAAATGAAAGGCCGTCAATATAATAAAGTCACCAGGAAATCTAATAGGGAATTCAGAAGCAACTTCTTTACCCAGAGAGTGGCAAGAATGTAGAACTCAGTACAACAGGGAGTAGTTGAGGCGAATAGCATAGATGTATTTAAGGGGAAGCTAGATAAATATGAGGGAGAATGGAATAGAGGGTATGCTAGCTGAGTTAGATGAGGAAGGATGGGAGGAGGCTCGAGTGGAGTTGAATGGCTTGCTTTTGTGCTGTATACTCTATGTATTTCTAGGTAAAAGTAGAGAACACAGATAACTGTTTTCCATAGACTAAATATTTTTACAGTTTTACACCAGATAAATTCAAACTTGATCCAAATGTGCTTCCAACTTACCAAACCACTTTTATGTTGTATATAATTTTTGATCCAAGTATAACATGATCTACACCCAGTTTTTAATTCTCCTGCAGACTAGCTGTACTCAATCTACTGCCAATTTTTTTTCCAGGACCCTGTAGCACTTTTTTTTTTTTAAAAACACCTCTAATCACCTCTGCGCAAGTCCCTTCTTTAA
This sequence comes from Heterodontus francisci, assembly GCF_036365525.1. Lineage (NCBI taxonomy): Eukaryota > Metazoa > Chordata > Chondrichthyes > Heterodontiformes > Heterodontidae > Heterodontus > Heterodontus francisci. The sequence goes on along the minus strand of NC_090384.1, from coordinate 93,471,860 downwards.
CTTGTGTTTTCTCTCGTTTTATTTTGCTTTAAATTTAACGGCTACATGAATGATAAATGGGACATAGTGCAACTTGCAAAATTGGACAGTTTATCAAAATCAATTCCTGGCATTCAGTATTACCTTTAATTTTAATACTTAAAATGGATAAGGTTAGATAAGGTTCCTTACCCCATAATGCCATAAAAATGGAATAGAAAACTGTTGCGGGATTATCAAACAGATGGCTTGCTCGTGCTGTGGCACAGGTAGTGCTCAGCTTCCAGTAATTGCACGTTTTGTCACACAGTGGGCACATTGTGATATTGGTGCGATGGTCACACATTTCCATGCTGTTGTCAGAGAGAGAAGGAAAAATACAAGTTATCTTGTTGAAGTTCATTCAGAAATGAGATGGGCTTAAAATTGAAGTGCAGTCATCTTTAAAAGGCCCGGTAGACACGATGTAGTTAAAGTTCATTGGATCCTTTGATAGCAATAGTCCAAGGATTTGACCCCCAGAGACCAAGGCTGGGTGATTGGCCAATGAAATTTGTTAACTGGCGAATAGACTTTCATAAGACCTGAACCATTTTTAGGACCGGGCCTCAGTTGCATTGGGCTGGCAAGTTGCAGCTAGCAACCAAGCTCCCCAGCGCAGTCTGCTGGACCCAGACTGCCCCATTATTAGGCAGGGCATAGGGAGGGGGACCATAAACTGGGCTACTCCGGGCTGGGTTCGTATGGCCAGAGGAGCACTCTGGCCCCTCCTAGCCCCAACTAAAATGAAGGGGATTCTCTTCAGCTTGACCTCTTATTGATACCGGTGGGAGCCTGCATGGTGCCTGCTCCAACTAGTTCAGTCCCAAAATGGCCATGAGGGACCTATTATCAAACCCCCAACCTCCATTTTAAAATTAGCCTCCCACCTGATTCTAGGATCCACACTGTCCTCCCCAGTGTACATTGCCGCAGCCAGAATGACGCCGCAATGGGGCAGTCTGTCATTGCCCACCATTTTGGGGGAATTACCACCCTATTTCTGCTGAACAAAAGGCAGACAATTCAGCCCAGTTTTAACCTCATCGTTAGTGTTTTCAGGTACAAGACTCCAAATAATCAAAAAGCATAGCTATGTACAGATTTCAAGTCATAATGGGATTACTGGAATGCAATATTACTGCATGCTACTGTAAAGAAAATCTCAAATTATTTCAATCAAATGAGAGAGAGCCCGTTGGGTGCTTTAAATGTTGATCACTCTCAATCTTCCACTGTTATAGATATTTTATTCATTGTACCAATACTTAAATAAAATGTTAGGGCATTTAGAAACATCATCCTGCCACTGGAAGTAATAATCTCATTTAGTTTTGCTGATTAATTTCCTTCAGTGACTCATTCATGCAAGGTAACATGTTGAGGCAATTCTTGTACGATGGACAAAGAATATCAGACGAGCGGAATTCCTAAAATATCTAGATTAAAATAGATTAATAAATTGGAACGGTATTCTAAAGTTATTAGTATTTGAAATAGGCATTAAGGGACTCTTCTTTCAATAACAATCAAAGGAAACGTTTAAGACAAATACCAACCAAAAAATTGAATTATTAGATGGAAATATATTAACATTTACTTTGATGTGTTGGATACTGTTGAATGATTATATTATAGTGTTACAGACCTGGGACTGTGATGTCCTTACCTGTAGTAACATGATTACAATTCAAAACTGATTGCGATATATAACTGCAGGCAATGAATTGGCATCAATTGACCCAGTCGAGCCGAATGGCCTGTTTCTGTGCTGTAAATTCTATGTGATTCTATTAAGCACAAGTTTAACTAGAAACTCCAATCAATGGAGGATGGATCACATCTTAAAAAGTCAAACTGGAACTTGTCCTACACTGATTTGAATTGCAACTTCAGTTCTGAGTGTGTAAATAAACTGCTCAGCAACAAATAATTCTTGTATTTCTGCAGCATCTCATCAGTTTGCAACATTGCAGCAGTGCTCCACACAATGAATTCCTTTGAGGTGCACTGGCAGCTCTGCAGTGCAATAGTTTTACAATCTAAATAGCAATTATAATTGCTCAAAAACACATCTCCTCTGCTTAATGCAAAACAAACCTTTGTTTTAACAGGATAAATCAATTTGCGGCTAAAGAAACTTTTGAAGAGGTCACATTTGCAGAAGAGGTGAAGCAAGAGACTAGTCCCGTGGGACAGGCTCAGTGTGTGTAAACCATTTGAGCTGTAGGTTTGCATATTTTCTTTAACTAGGAAAACTGAAGCTATTTCCTTTTTAAATCAGCTATTAATATTTTGGGTGAATCCTTGTGCTAGGATGAATTATACCAGTACTGGTGAATGGACCATTTTTTGTTTAACCCCATTAGCATCAAAGGCTCCCAGGTCAAGTGAAGCAGAGTGGGTTAAAAGTCTCTATATTGTGTTTTAAAAACAGTTATTCATTCCGACCTTTAAAGACTTTCCTGTTTGTGGCTTTTTCTGAAGCAGTTTGGTAATTTATTACCTCTTTTGCTACGTTAGGGGCAGCTTTCTGCTGTAGGTCTTTGCTTTGTAGAAACTGGGTTAAAATGACCCAAGATCATTGCAAATATGACCATTAAAGCTGGTAGTCAAGAGGAAACTTTACACAAGACCAGGCTAGATTCAAACCTATTTTCATATGTTAATCCACTGTCATATTCAAATTCTGCAACGGATTTAAACACAAAAAAATGCATTTTTAATAAAGGACCTGCTTCTTGAATTCTGCAGCTAACGTTGGAAGCAGTCGTGAGGAAAACCTATTACAGGCTTTGATCTATACTGAACTAGACTGTTTTCCAAATCCTGCTTTTTACTGGATTGCTCTCATTATAAAATCCAATCTAGGATCCAAGGTGGGCATTATATAGAACCCCAGATAGATACAGCACAAAAGGAGTCCATTTGGCTCATCGAGCCTGTTCTTTGAAAGAACTATGCAACCGCAGCACTTATAATCCATGTTTTCTCCAAGAACCCATACTGTCCTATTCCAGATCGCCAGGCAGTGAAGGATAGAACTGGAGCCAAGCTCTACACTAGTTTATAAACATTTATTTACAGAGATACACATTACAAACATGCATCTCCAAACCCAACAACTACAGTTTCAGTCTGCTCCTATTTATAGGAGCACAAGTGAATTCCCACCACCTGGATACAATTAAGCACTCAATTAATACACACTTAACAAGACTCTAACAAAGAATGGGGTTTACTCAGTGTGCATTTGCTTTAGGTAATGCAACGAAAAAGCAGGTTTACAGTTTACCCATTTTATATTGACAGCTCTTCAAGATTTTTAACAGGGTATTTTTAAACAAAAAATTAAATTAATTTGAAAGCCCCCAGACAAAAATAACTGAAAAAGACATGTACATAATTTTTTTTAAGTTCTAACTTTACCTGGGAATATTCTCATTAACAGTTGCACAGCCATACAGGAACACTATGATCCCAACAGTAGATGCTGGAATCAGCAATTGTGTGTATACTCCAAGCCAGGCAAAATAGAAGGCAATCTTCTCGCCAAAGTACTTTCTGAAAAAGATCAGCTTTCTATTTCAAAATTTCAGTGATTTCCAAATGAGCATGATCATTAAAAGTAAATGCAATCAAGATTCTATCCTCAAATGTAAGTAAACATACATATAAACGAACAACAGGAGCTGAGGAACTAAAAGTTGTAGTTAAGCACGATTATTTTTAAGTCTATTGAACCACAGATGACCATTTTCTCCTCTTTCCATTCATTGCTCTGGGAATTTCCCTCATAACTGCTTGACAGGAAGGTGGGAAAAAGTAAATCATGGGGATGTTGAGGCAACAGACTAATTTGCTTTACAATGCCATCGATCCAGAGATAGATACCATCTACCCAGAGATAGAAAGCTTTATTACCAAGTACACTTTATCGACTGGTCCAATTGAGAAATTTTGACAGAACCCAATAGAGGCAAGAAGGTCTATGATTCTCAACCAGACAGGTTACCCAAGATAGGTGCAGAAACTCGAGACGAACAATCAGAGCATCCTTGTGACCTAGCATCATTACGTCTTTGGAATTTAGACAGGGCTGAGTTTTATTGACTACCCCCCACCCGACGTCAGGGGTCATGACGGGGGCGGTGGAGACTGGAAAATCCTTCCGGGACAGCCCACCATTTGCACATACTGGAAGCTACATATATTAATACGCAGGGCCCAGTTATTTGTAGACAGAAAGAACATGTACACACATTGCGCCAGTTTCAGCTAAACAAAATAAGTGACAGCCATTCACGGGTTTATTCCTCAGGGCAAGGCCTTAATTAGAGTCAAGCTGCCTGGTTTAAATTTCAAACAAAGCTTGGCAGTTAGCTTTTAGTCACCATAAACTGGTGCATTCTCCATGGCAACGCCTATACCAGAGTCCATTTGCCAACCAATCAGCACTCTCTTCTCATACAGTATAAATTTGTTGTTTCCAGTACATTGGTATTCTTGCGAATTGTCCTGATGAGGACAAGACGAAAATCTTCGACATGTCTCTATTTTCAGCAATAATTACTTAACTCGTTGTGATGGCCGTCCCATGTAGATAATCCGGCCAGTTGCCAGAAGTCACGCGCCATCGGATCGCTGTTTGGAGATCCGAGGCGCAACACTGGTGGGGAGGGAGAGGAGTGAAATTTTCGGCAGTGGGGGGGGGGGGGGGGCTGGTGGGAGAAACGGAGAAGCCTTCTGCTATTGGCTGAGGGGATGGTGGGTCAAAGGTAACGAAGCTCAGTGGCGGGGTGGTGGGGAGACGTTCGGCATCAGAATAAAAGTTTGTTTTTGGGGGGGGGGGGGTAAGGGAAATTTATATATTTTGAGTACTCATTGGGCTTGGCGGGGTGGGGGGTGGGAGAGGGGATTCAAATATAAAATTTATTTAAATTTTTCACACACTGGGACCTTTAAAAATTTAAATAACCTGTCAGGGCTTGAAACCCTTTAAAAATGGTGCCAACGCCTGCATGGTGGCACTGGACATTATTGCCGGGGATGAAGCACCCGCCCCCTCTACGTCATCAGCAGCAGGGGGCGGGGGTGCCGGGTGGAATATCGCAGCGGCTTTGTGGCACACTTTTTGAAGCTCGCCGCTACTATTAAAATTCAGCCTTTAAATGAATACGTGGGATATTGAAGATAGTGAGTTTTATTTATTTATTTAGAGATACAGCACTGAAACAGGCCCTTTGGCCCACCGAGTCTGTGCCGACCAACAACCACCCATTTATACTAACCCTACAGTAATCCTGCATTCCCTACCACCTACCTACACAAGGGACAATTTACAACAGCCAATTTACCTATCACCTGCAAGTCTTTGGCTGTGGGAGGAAACCGGAGCACCCGGCGGAAATCCACGCGGTCACAGGGAGAAAACTCTGCACAGGCAGTACCCAGAATCGAACCCGGGTCCCTGGAGCTGTGAGGTTGCGGTGCTAACCACTGTGCCACTATTTTCAAATAGCCCTTCAAATAAAGATTAGTAGGAATTCAGATGTTATTCAAGGAAAAAAAAAAATCTAAACTCTTACAAGATTCAGATGTTTCTGTCCCTTCAAATGGCATCATAAATAAATAAAATGTTACTGCACATAATCAATTCTTCTGAGACATCACAAATCACAAACACGCAAGCAATTAGCATAGCAAACGGTATGTTAGCCTTTATTGCAAGGGGATTGGAGTACAAGAGCAAGAAGTCTTGCTGCAACTATATAGGGCTTTGGAGAGCACACCTGGAGTACTGTGTACTGTGTAATTCCTTACCTAAGGAAGGATTCACTTGCTTTAGAGGGGGTACAACAAAGGCTCACTAGATTGATCCTGCCAAGAGGATAGTGAGTACTATGGGCCTATAACAGAACATAGAACATCATCTCTGGAGTTTAGGAGAATGAGAAATTATCCCACTGATATGTGTAAATTTCTTAGAGGACTCGACAGGGTAGATGCTGAGAGCTGTTTCCTGTGGCTAGAGTGTCTTGAACTAAGGGTCATAACCTCAGGATAAGGGATCGCCGCATAGGACTGAGGAAGAGGAGAAACTTCTTTGGAATTCTCTACACCAGAGGCCTGTGGATACTTAGTCGTTGAGTATATTGAAGAATGAGATAGATAGCTTTTGGACATAAAGAGAATCAAAAGATGTCGGGATAGTATGGGGAAAATAGAGTTGAAGTAGAAGATCAAATCAATTTTATTGAACAACTGAGCAGGCTTGAGGGCCTGCATTGCTGACACTTGCTCGTGTTTCTTATGTTATATAGCTGTCACAGTAAAGTGTAGATGGGAGCAGAGTGTTGCAAAGGAACGCTAATAGATTAAGTGAGTGGGCAGAACTGTGTTAGATGGAGTTCAATGTCAGAAGGTATGAGTCCATCAACTTTGGACCCAAGAATGATCGATCAGATTATTTTCAAAATGGGGAGAAGCTAGGAACTGTGGATGAACAAGGAGATTTAGGGGTCCAAGTACAGAAATTGCCAAAAGCTAGTGGACAGTTGCAAAAGACAATTTGAAAAGGCTAATGGAATATTCACATTTATCTCTAGGGGTGTGGTGGGGTGGAACTAGAGAGAGGTGGAAGTTATGTTACAGCTACAGAGAGCTCTACAGGTTAGTCAGCATCTGGAGCACTGCATTTAGTTCTGGGTACCAAGCCTGAGGAAGAATATATTGGTCTTAGATGGAGTGCAGTACAGATTCGCCAGAATGGTACTAGGGTTAAATTATGAGGACAGTTTGAGTAGACTAGGCTTGAATTTAGCAGATTAAGAGGTGATCAAACTGATTTAGAATGATCAAAAGAATTGATAACCGAGGGAGAGAAACTAATTTCTCTGGTTGAGGAATCCAGGACAAGGAGGCGTAACCTTAAAATTAAAGATAGGCCATTCAAGAGTAATGTCTGCAAGCACCTCGTCACACGAAAGGTCAGTGAAAATCTGGAACACTCTCCCCCAGAAAAGCTAGTCAAGGCTAGCTTAACTCAAAATTTCAAAACAGAGATTGATAGGTTTTTGTTAGACAAGGGTATTAAGGGTTACAGAACCAAGGCAGGTAGATGGAGCTAAGATACAGATCATCCATGATCTAATTTAATGGTGAAACAGGCTCGAGGGGCTGAATGGCCTACTCATTTTCCCATATTGACAGTTTTATGCTGAAATTTGCACACCTTCATCATTAGTGGTTATGTGGTTAGGCCATTTTGCCTTTAATTTTTTGTTAACATATCCATCTAATTTCCAAGCTGTTGCAGTCGCTTGGGTTTGAAAACACAAGTTTCCCTGGTGGTCCACAAAGGCTCACCCTGGTGACTCCTTGCATGCTATTTTCTCTTTCCCATACTTTGGATTCAAACGCTAAATCTGAACTCTCAACCTTCAGCGTACAAGCCTACTAAATTGATTCCAGCACTTCATAAAGCATTGAGTAAGCCACACAGAGTACAGTTTACTTCCACAGCAGATAACATGTCTCTTTTCGTAGCTGATTGGGGAAAAACAGGGGTGGGCAGGGTGATCCAGACACTTGCAATTTAATGGTAACAGAGAGAAGCTATTTGTGCAGAACCAGTGACAATTATAAACTAAGGAAATGGAGAGATAAATGCTACCTCGGGAATGTTACCCATATCAGTGAATATGGAGTCAGTGCAAGTGCTCAAGGGAGATACACAGCTTTTAAATACAGAGAGAACAGAGGGATGCTTGGATCTGAATACTTATCCAGACATTCATTAATTATTGCTCATAAGTATAAAGCTTATAAAAGATTATAAAAGGTTACATTCAGTTTCTTTCCCCTCCACTTTTAGGTGTTCATTCAGAGCACACCCTGGGTACTGAACCTATACACTTATATAGCTGAAGGTGGAAGCTGAGAAAAACATACTTTGAAAATGGTGATAATCTTGCAAAATACTTTATCAAAGTTGAAAAACCATTTACTAAAAATAGAGATGGCAATGAAAATGATTACATTTTACAACACACAAAATCATTTATTCATGCTTTTAAAAGACAATTGATGTTGTTTATTAGATAAACAAACCATCTCGTTGGAGGACTCTCTCTCCTTTACATGGCAACAAAATTATAAATTGTTTACACTCACATTCATGATTTTGCCAGTAGTGAGGAGGAGATCTTCCCCAATATTGTATATTGGCAAAAACAAAGCCACATTTTTGCAGTCAGTCATCATTTAACTGATCACAAGTTCCTTACCTAATCAGATCAAGTGGCTGGTATTTGTAAAATATTCCATAACTAGCCCATTCTTCATAGAGAAGCTGAAGGAGAAGGTATAAAATTAGTCTGTAATTCAGTAACATTTCCTGTACAAGATAATAAACCAACACACATTTCTACTATTTGAATCAAAAGTTAAAGGCTCACATTTTTCTATGTAGCAGCCTTATACAAAGGGTATGTATGCACCTATTACTCCCTATCTGAGCACACTACATTCGCAGGGAGACACCAACATGGTTTAAAGTTCTACAGCCTGGGGTATGATGGCTCAACATGATTCAACATGGAGTGAGACTTGGCGAGAACCTTTTTCTAGTTGTACTTACCCATTTGTAAAATGTTTAGAAGTGGGGTGGGGGCCGTGCGGGGGGGGGATGTAACATTTGACGTGGAAGCATAAGCATCAGAGTATAGGGACATGAGTAGGCCAGTGAGTCCCCACAAAACAATATTATTTATAAATTATGATAAAATCAATCATCCTTTCTGTATCCATTCTTCTATGCACGAAAAGCATAATGGAGGAATCATCAATGCGACATATTATTTTGATAAGCTGTATTGTACTAAACATTATGGCTGTGCAAGGACACATGAAAACACAACTTGGCAGTTGAGCAAAATTTTAACCTGGACATCTGTACAATGAAGCCAATTCCAAAAGGATGTTAGCTCTGCAATAATTGAGAGAATAAAAAAGCAACATTTATATGCAACTTAAACATGAAGAACATCCCAATGTCCTTCACAAATAGAATTGATGAAAACCGACACCAAGGCAAAGGAATAAAATTAGTCATAATTGAAAGTTTGCTCAATGAGATGGGTTTGAAAAGATCGAGTCAGAGATTTGGGCAAGAAGTTCCAGAGAAGAGGACCAAGGTGGCTGAAGGTTCTGCCACCAGTGGTGAAGCAATGAACTGGAGATATTTAAGCAACCTTGCAATTCTCAATTGAGTCTTGTTCCCATGTAGTCTCGGTCTGGAACATGGCGGAAATTTTTAACTGCCAAGCTGGCCTGGTCCTTGAAGACCATTGTTCAGTCTGGTCATGATGGAGTGTGCTGTCAATGCACAAAGATTGATCTCACAATCTCTCTCCTCAAAGTTCACAATTCCTGAACTGAGAGAGGAGGGAATAAGCTCCACAAGAACCTGCTGCGGGAGTGATCTCAAAAGGTTAGAGGTCAATCTTTAAATTTTTATTAGTGAGGGAAATTTCCAGATTGACAGCTACCGGTGAACCTCAATGTGCAGGTGAAAAAAATTGTAAAAACTACTTTTCTATGAAAAAGATACTTTAGGCACTTGGAGTATAAATTATGTAGTAAAAGATTACTCTCAAAAACTTTCACATAACTATATTTATTTGAGAAAATTCAATGTTAAAAAGCTAGTAGGGTGTTAACAATGTACTCAGATTTGCTTCAGGTAAATGTCCTCAAGTAGCCTGTTCTGAAAACTGCATTTGGTCAGGGGCATGTTTGTATCACAACAGAAATTGCAGCATGAATCCTGAATGATGTACAAAAGCAATGACATGGCCGTGCCATGGACCGTGTATCTGTGTGCAAATCAGATTGCAGAATGTTGTTTGCACAACACTTCTAACAGGAAATGCTCCCTTTAACAAGCCAAGGTGACCCTTAATATGCATAAAAATGAATCGTCACCATGAAAATCTTTTTGAGCAGGAGTCCGGCAAAGCTTTCGAGGACGTCAAGCAGTCAGGCGTCATTAGTCTTTTGCACTTGAAGATCAGAAGATTTACATGACCTTTGGTCTTCATTTATTTTGTGGGAAGATATTTTAAACTGAGAACAGGATGAACTTCTGACTGTTCTATGCAAAGATGCATCTCCAAAAGAAAAAAAATCACAATGAACTCTTGCCTGAGAACATTTACATATACATGACCTTTTGAGAGAGTGGCTGTAGTCATACTGGTCACAACAATAGAGTTTAGAGCAGTTCACAAAATAATAAAATTTCAACTCAAGTATCAAAATGTTTTCCGATGCATTAAACAAGGTCTTTAACAATTCCCATAGGAAACTTCAACGCAGGAACCAACGAATGCATCAAAAATGTATCTAAATGAGACACACAGATTACCACAAGAACTTGGATGTCAGTATAATGAAGCATCACTAACTTCCTGCAGGATATTTTAGTCACTTGAGAAAACCAGCTGGAGTAGTTACAATGGAAAACAAATTTAAAAAAAACTTTCAGCAGTTAAAATGCCATAAAAGGTGAGGTGGGGGTGGGGGAAATAAATCACCAAAAACCTCACCACAATGAGCAGAGTTTAACTGAACAAAATATGTTGCTAAGTAATTAATTTGAATGTTAAAATAAATTATTGACTTCACCTGTCCAACACTGCCTATTCTGTCCTTTTGGAATTACAGCTTTAAGTATCATGGCAGATTAAAGAGCCTGAATTATGGAGGAGGAGAAAAAAAAACTATAGTTATAAAATCTGTTCTAAGCTATTGTATCTGGAAAATGCCGAAGTTAAATGAGAGTTTTTTGGAACAATTTGTAGACTTTTGTCCAAGTCAGAAGGTTGTAGGTTCAAGTCCCACTCGAGGACTTGAGCTCCAAATCTGAACTGACATTCCAGTTCAGCACGGAGAGTGATGAAGATATACTGTCAGAGGTGTCGTCTTTCAAAGGAGACATTAAAGTTGGGCCATTTTTTCATTTCAGGTGGACATTAAAAGATCCCAGGACGCTATTCAAAGAGGAGCAGGGACGTTTTCTGTGTCCTTTCTTTATTCACTCGTAGGACATGCATATCCCTGTCAAGGTCAGCATTTATTGCCCATCACTAATTGCCCTAGAGAAGATGGTAGTGAGCTGCCTTCTTGAACCGCAGTCTGTGCAGTGAAGGTATACCCACTGTGCTGTTGGGGAGGGAGTGCCAGGATTTTGACCTGGCAACGATGAAGGAACAACGATATAGATCCATGTCAGGACTGTGTTGAATTGCAGGTGGTGGTGTTCCCATGTGCCTGCTGTTCTTGTCCTTCTGGACAGTAGAGCTTGTGCATTTGGTCAACATTATACCCTCAATCACCTCTAAGTCTGCCAAATGATGCTTCACCTCCCGAAGGACGTGGATGAGCTTTCCGGACGTCGATGGTGGGCACTGAGGAAATGGCTTATTACCTGCACCAGATTCCACCCCCCCTCCCCCCCCCCTTTACCCCCCTTCCGCCCCCCCCACCCCCGTCCCCTTCCCTGCTCCACCCTCTCAGCTCACCCCCTCACAACCCCGTCCCAGCCCGCCCCCCCCTCACACCATCTTCACCCCGCACCCCCTTCCCCTGCATCCCCCCCCCCACCCCCTCCCTCTACCCCTCCCCCTTGCAACCCCTCCTCCCACCGGCACCATCCTACACCTGTGTAGGGGCCCCAACAACCCCACTGCCTTGTGGGCGTCTCGGGAGAGACCAAGGCTAAGGGAGTAAACCCTAACAGAAAATCCGGAGCGGAACCCCGTAGGCGGTCATGTGTCACCTTTGGCATGTTTCCGGCAGTTCCTGCAGCCATACTGGTGCCAAACGTCGTGTCCTGCACTCCTTTGGACCCCACCAGAAAGGCCAAGAGGGGGGTTTTGACGACTGGGCAACTCTCAACCTCCATAAATTTGCCCAGGCATGCGCCATGGAGAGGTCACTCCATAGTTGCCTCACAGCGACTGAAACAACACGGAAGGCAGCAGTTACGGGTTATAAGTCCAGATAAATTGGCGTAGAAACTGGGAGCCACGGGTTGCCTTTGTCGGTGGGAGAGGTCATTGCACCTCACTGGACAGCTACCGCCCGCCTCAAACCGGGCAGCCCCCGGTCAATAAGGTTCTGTCCCGCCACAGTCTGCCTGCTTCAATGGGTGCTTGGAGCTCAGGGTCATTGCCCGAAAGGTGGACTGATACACCGCACCAAACAACATGAAAAAAGGAAAGAAGGTACCAGCCCTTCGCTTTGCAAGCTGGAACGTCAGAACTATGTGTCCTGGCCTGTCGGAAGACCTTACACAAATCAACGATTCTCGGAAGACCGCCATCATTAACAACGAGCTCAGTAGACTCAATGTGGACATTGCAGCACTTCAGGAGACTCGCCTCCCCGCGAGTGGCTCTCTAGCAGAGCAAGACTACACCTTCTTCTGGCAGGGCAGGGATCCTGAAGAACCAAGACAGCATGGAGTGGGCTTCGCCATCAGAAACTCCTTGCTCAGCATGATAGAGCCTCCCTCAAATGGCTCGGAACGCATACTGTCCATCCGACTGCTCACCACCTCTGGTCCAGTACACCTACTCAGCATCTATGCTCCAACACTCTGTTCCGCACCTGAAGCTAAAGACCAGTTCTATGAACAACTCCATAACATTAGCAGCATCCCCAACACCGAACACCTATTCCTGCTGGGGGACTTTAATGCCAGGGTTGGGGCCGACCATGACTCATGGCCCTCCTGCCTTGGGCGCTATGGCGTTGGAAGGATGAATGAGAACGGGCAGAGACTGCTTGAGTTGTGTACCTATCATAACCTCTGCATCACCAACTCGTTCTTTCACACTAAACCCTGTCACCAGGTTTCATGGAGGCACCCAAGATCACGTCGTTGGCACCAGCTAGACCTCATTGTCACAAGGCGAGCCGCCTTAAACAGTGTTCAAATCACACGCAGCTTCCACAGTGCGGACTGCGACACCGACCACTCCCTGGTGTGCAGCAAGGTTAGACTCAGACCAAAGAAGTTGCATCATTCCAAGCAGAAGGGCCACCCGCGCATCAACACGAGCAGAATTTCTCACCCACAGCTGTTACAAAAATTTCTAAATTCACTTGTAACAGCCCTTCAAAACACTCCCACAGGGGATGCTGAGACCAAGTGGGCCCACATCAGAGACGCCATCTATGAGTCAGCTTTGACCACCTACGGCAAAAGTGCGAAGAGAAATGCAGACTGGTTTCAATCTCATAATGAAGAGCAGGAACCTGTCATAGCCGCTAAGCGCTTTGCACTTTTGAACTACAAGAAAGCCCCCAGCGATTTAACATCCGCAGCACTTAAAGCAGCCAGAAGTACTGCACAAAGAACAGCTAGGCGTTGCGCAAATGACTACTGGCAACACCTATGCAGTCATATTCAGCTGGCCTCAGACACCGGAAACATCAGAGGAATGTATGATGGCATGAAGAGAGCGCTTGGGCCAACCATCAAGAAGATCACCCCCCTCAAATCTAAATCGGGGGACATAATCACTGACCAACGCAAACAGATGGACCGCTGGGTTGAGCACTACCTAGAACTGTACTCCAGGGAGAATGCTGTCACTGAGACTGCCCTCAATGCAGCCCAGCCTCTACCAGTCATGGATGAGCTGGACATACAGCCAACCAAATCGGAACTCAGTGATGCCATTGATTCCCTAGCCAGCGGAAAAGCCCCTGGGAAGGACAGCATTACCCCTGAAATAATCAAGAGTGCCAAGCCTGCTATACTCTCAGCACTACATGAACTGCTATGCCTGTGCTGGGACGAGGGAGCAGTACCCCAGGACATGCGCGATGCCAACATCATCACCCTCTATAAAAACAAAGGTGACCGCGGTGACTGCAACAACTACCGTGGAATCTCCCTGCTCAGCATAGTGGGGAAAGTCTTTGCTCGAGTCGCTCTGAACAGGCTCCAGAAGCTGGCCGAGCGCGTCTACCCTGAGGCACAGTGTGGCTTTCGTGCAGAGAGATCGACTATTGACATGCTGTTCTCCCTTCGTCAGATACAGGAGAAATGCCGTGAACAGCAGATGCCCCTCTACATTGCTTTCATTGATCTCACCAAAGCCTTTGACCTCGTCAGCAGACGTGGTCTCTTCAGACTACTAGAAAAGATCGGATGTCCACCAAAGCTACTAAGTATCATCACCTCATTCCATGACAATATGAAAGGCACAATTCAACATGGTGGCTCCTCATCAGAGCCCTTTCCTATCCTGAGTGGTGTGAAACAGGGCTGTGTTCTCGCACCCACACTTTTTGGGATTTTCTTCTCCCTGCTGCTTTCACATGCGTTCAAATCCTCTGAAGAAGGAATTTTCCTCCACACAAGATCAGGGGGCAGGTTGTTCAACCTTGCCCGTCTAAGAGCGAAGTCCAAAGTACGGAAAGTCCTCATCAGAGAACTCCTCTTTGCTGACGATGCTGCTTTAACATCTCACACTGAAGAATGCCTGCAGAGTCTCATCGACAGGTTTGCGTCTGCCTGCAATGAATTTGGCCTAACCATCAGCCTCAAGAAAACGAACATCATGGGGCAGGATGTCAGAAATGCTCCATCCATCAATATTGGCGACCACGCTCTGGAAGTGGTTCAAGAGTTCACCTACCTAGGCTCAACTATCACCAGTAACCTGTCTCTAGATGCAGAAATCAACAAGCGCATGGGTAAGGCTTCCACTGCTATGTTCAGACTGGCCAAGAGAGTGTGGGAAAATGGCGCACTGACACGGAACACAAAAGTCCGAGTGTATCAGGCCTGTGTCCTCAGCACCTTGCTCTACGGCAGCGAGGCCTGGACAACGTATGCCAGCCAAGAGCGACGTCTCAATTCATTCCATCTTCGCTGCCTTCGGAGAATACTTGGCATCAGGTGGCAGGACTATATCTCCAACACAGAAGTCCTTGAAGCGGCCAACATCCCCAGCTTATACACACTACTGAGTCAGCGGCGCTTGAGATGGCTTGGCCATGTGAGCCGCATGGAAGATGGCAGGATCCCCAAAGACACATTGTACAGCGAGCTCGCCACTGGTATCAGACCCACCGGCCGTCCATGTCTCCGTTATAAAGACGTCTGCAAACGCGACATGAAATCGTGTGACATTGATCACAAGTCGTGGGAGTCAGTTGCCAGCATTCGCCAGAGCTGGCGGGCAGCCATAAAGACAGGGCTAAATTGTGGCGAGTCGAAGAGACTTAGTAGTTGGCAGGAAAAAAGACAGAGGCGCAAGGGGAGAGCCAACTGTGCAACAGCCCCAACAAACAAATTTCTCTGCAGCACCTGTGGAAGAGCCTGTTACTCCAGAATTGGCCTTTATAGCCACTCCAGGCGCTGCTTCACAAACCACTGACCACCTCCAGGCGCGTATCCATTGTCTCTCGAGATAAGGAGGCCCAAAAGAAAAGAAAAAGAAAAGAATACCCTCAACCAATATCACAATAGAATTATCTGACCCCTCATCCCATCGCTATTTGTGGGAGCTTAAGTATAAGTTGGCAATTGTCACATTTGTTTACACAGCAGTTGCGGCCCTTTAAAAAACGGTGCATGCAAAATGCTTTTAAGATGCTTTTAAGGGGTCACAGTCCTCAACTGGCTGTTAGCAAGATTGAACAGAAAGCACTGTTCACCACGTGCTAACATCATCGTGTTCATTACATTGAGTTTCCATCTTTCCCCTCAATTGCCCTTTACTGGGCTGATTAAGTTATTTCTGACACTATGATTTTACTTTCCACTGAACTCAATGGGAGTATAAATAGAGATAATCAGATCTTGTTGCTTCCCCGGAGGACGGGTTGGGTTAAAATTGCCCCTCCTGTTGGATGCGGTTTCAGCACAGCCACTTTAGTCAGTCATTCAGTTCTACCATGATATTCAATAACTACCATACCATTCAATAACTACTAAATCTGCTGGAATTGTGCTTGCCCATTTAACATTAGAAAACTGCAGTGTGCAGGACAGTTCAGAGTACTAACATTCCCTTCCAGATTTATAAGCACGGTGTCTGGACAGTGGTAAAGTGAACTGTAATCATTGAAAAGGCTGAAGATGTAAAGTAACATGTAAAGAATTAAAGGCACAGTTTAGCATTTCTTTCTCGTTTGAACCTGGATCAACTCCATTTGGCATTCATATCAAAAGTAGTAACATAGCACCTTCATTTGTGCACAACTCACTTATCCTTCAGCACAAACCATACAGAATTGATGCCGGGGGCATCAACGCCATCAGCGCAAACCAACAAATTTCTACACTGTGCCAGATCTTTCCACTGAAGTTCACAGAACAATAGGCAAAACTCTTTGGGAGGCTCGTTTCCTAGTTTGAAATTAAAAATCTTAGCAATATTTTTCAAGTCAAACAGAAAATCAAAATGGACGCGCTGAAAGAAAAATCAGCTGCTGATAGGTTATGAACCTGTTGGCCTAGAACAATTTCAACTCTCAATAATTTACCCAGAGAACTTGGAAATGGGAAAAAAAAGTTCAAACAAAAAAGTCAAAAAGTAGCAATCTTTTATTTCCCAGTAAATAATAAAAAAATAACTGGCTTCATTCCAGTGCAAGTGAAGGTTTACAAAGTGAGTATTCCCAGCTGTCGAGCAAATTTTGGGACAGTAGGCCATTCCCTATTGTTGAAATAATGACATCACAGAGTAATATTTGGTACATCTGTTACCTTCCTGCTTGTAATTTGTGGTGGGCCTTTGGGGGTTGGAGGATGGGAGAGGGGAAATATATCTGTTTATAAGTTTCAACTTTTACATTTACACAGGATTAACCAGGGTCTCATTTTGCTCCAAGATGACATATTTGACATTGAAACATTGGAACAAGAGTTTTCTTGGTAATTTTATACTTCTGTTGGGCAAACCTGCAATATGACAAGTTACTGTTGGTGATAGTCTAGTCAGCCCTACTTGTTGACTGAGCTTGGGATTGGGATTCTTCCCGATAACTCTGCAAGCCAATGTGACCAGACCCAACCGGGCAACCAATATGAAGCTTACCACTGCACGCCTTTACATAGTGCCATTTAACATAGGGGAAACAATCCTAAGGTTTTAGAGATTTTTCCATACAGGAGAAAGATCTAAAGTACTTATCTAAAGACGCTACAGGGGACATCGTGGTCAGTTACCCGACTATGCAGGAGCTGGAATTGTAACTCCATTCAGATGTCAGAAAAAGATGTTGGTAATCTGACAAAATATAGGCCAGAATTTTACAGCCCCCACACGAGCAGGCTGGTGCCAGGGGATGGTTTGGGGGGTTGGGGTGGGGGGCGGGGGGGGGGGGGGGGGCGCCATTCTCGATGTCTTCCCGCTCCCGCTGCAATTTTACGCGGGGCAGCAGCAGGAAATGGCCTGCCCACCCCAGGCCAAACAAGGTCCTTAGGTGGCCAATTAACTGCCACTTTAGGGCCTCCTCCCACCACTGCTGGTATTTTACCAGTGGCAGTCAGGAGCAAAAGCCTTCTTGCGGGCTGGGGGTGCCCGCATGAATCGGGCACACTGTGCCCCATGGAGGATACCCCCACAGCACAACACTCCCTCACCGCCAACTGATCCCCCCTTGCCTGCCAGGTCCTGGCCGATTTCTTGGGGCCGCGCCGGAGATAGTTACCTTGGTTCCGGGGCCAATGTCCATGATCCTGCTGACGCTAGGTGCAGTCCCAGCAGTGGCCACCGCTCCCAATGGTGCTGCTGGGACTAAGAGCTGCTGGCCTGCAGTTCCACTAGGCAGGACTTGCTGCCTCAAGGAGGTGGAAGTCCTGCCCAAGGCCAATTAAGGGCCGGGGGAGAAAAAAATCCCGGCGTGGCTCCCCAGGCCCAGCGGAGGCGGGCTCACCCCCAACTTTTCAGCCGGTGGGCGGTGCCTCCCGCCCAACATAAAATTCAAGCTTGTTTGCAGAGATAACTGCAGCTCCAATTCATAAGCATTTTATCCTGAAGATCATATCCTTGTTTTAGAACTGGTGGTCCATAATTATTTCTCCTGGGGTCTTTCTATTGTGTTCTCCTACTTCTTCTGATTCTCTCCCCCGCCCCCTGCAACCCTTACTCTCCCTTCCATCCCCAGTGTTATGACAAGACTGTGGCGATCTGTTTATGAATGTAAAGATGTTTGGATAAAATGCTCTTACCCAGAATAGCTTTGAGGATCTTCACCGGACTATGTAGAGAAATGTACTTATTTAGAAAACACAATGGGTAAAATAAATTATACTTTTTCATTTTTAATGACTATTCCAAGCTTACCATAGTACACTTTTTCCAAGGGATCAAGGAGATTGAGCAATATTTAAGCCATTTTTACTGGAAATGTAATAGGACACGCTAGAACCATTTCCATAAAATCATTTCTCTGTATAGTAACCCAAATATATTTAATCCAGCTGGATTTGATGAAGATTGAGAAAACAAAGCATACACGCAGAACTTTAAAAACAAAATGACCCATTAGGGTGAAAAATAAATAAAACAAAATAACTGGAAAAGTTCTAGGAAAGGCAACAAAAGTAGTTTGGGGAGTATTAAACTCATATGGCCAGGTGCTTTTAAATTAGCTGATGCACAGCAGGTTATGCCCAGGGTAGGTGTGATTGCATGTTATATATTAAGCCCCTTTACCCTGGTGTCAGTAGAATGCTTACACCACCAGTTCCCAAAGCACAAGCCTCGTACAGCTAATGCTAACCCTAATATAAACCTGCTGGCTTCAGTAAATCAGGCCACTGCACTTTCTAAAACTGCGTCTTCCCGGCATCCAAATTTAGCAGCTTGCTGCTGGCTCTGTGCTGATCTTCCGAAGCAGATGGTTTAAATACCCCACCAACACCAATATAAGGGCAGCTGACTGCAGTTAAATAAAGTATTTAAAAAGCAGGAGAAAATAAATCTGAATGAAAATCCATATTGGCTGTGGTGTGGGCATGCATGTTGAACCAATATAAAGCAAGAATGATCCTTTGGTTTCCTCAATCCTAGCCCTCCATAAGGTACGACAGTGATCAGACTTGGATTCCTTTCACGTGCTCTGCTCATCCAGAGGCAACAGAGCAGTCTACAGCAAACAAGAATCAACAATGGATGTTCATAGGCTTGTAAAATTGTTGGTTTGCATGACAATTAATGGATCAGCAAAGCCATTTCAACCCATTTTAGTTTACCCACCCTGAAGGGCATCAAGTCATGGCTCAGTTAGGAGCACTCACCTTCCAGTCAGAAGGTTGAAATCCCATTCAAAGGGCTTGAACACAAGATCGAGGCCGACACTCCAATGCAGTACTGGGGGAGCACTGTGCTGTCGGAAGTGTCATCTTTTAGATGAGATGTTAAACCAAGGCCCTCTCAGGTGGGCATATTGAATATGACCAGGAGAGTTCTTCCCCAGTGACCTGGCCAACCTTCAGCCCTCAACCATCATCACAAAGAGAGATTATCTGGCCATTAGCACATTGCTGTTTGTGGAATCTTGCTGTATTCAAATTAGCTATGTCTCCTACAATACAGTAACTACACTTCAAAAAGTAGTTGTTGGTTGTAAATTGCTTTGGGATGTCCCGAGATTAGAAAGATTATATATAAATGCAAGTCATTCTTTAAATGACCCAAAAATCCTCCTACTGCAGCATCCTAAATGACTAGGGATTTATTTCTATGCAGGGGACCAGCGCAATTTTTGATTGAACTCTGAAGGAAACTTGCCTAAATTTGCCTTTTACTAGTTTCAGCTTGTGATCCATTGGCTTACATTTGCAATTTAATTTTTCCACTTTACCCTAAGGCTTTGTAAGTCCAAATCATTGTTGCACTGTACGTTGCAGCTATGAGGAAAGATTTGATAGGCTAGGGTTGTATTCCTTAGAACAGAGGAGGCTGAGGGGTGACTTAATAGAGGTGTACAAAATTATGAGGGTCCAAGATAGAGTAGACAGGAAGGACTGGTTTCCCCTAGCAGAGCGGTCAATTATCGGGGGCACAGATTTAAGGTGATTGGTAGAAGGATTAGAGGGGACATGAGGAAAACCTTTTTCACTCAGAGGGTGGTGGGTGTCTGGAATTCACTGCCAGGAATGGTGGTGGAGGCAGAAACCCTCAATTCTTTTAAAAGATACCTGGACCTGCACCTGAAGTGCTGTAACCTGTGAGGCTATGGACCAGGTGCTGGAAGGCAGAATTTGATCGGGCGGCTAGTTGTTTTTCTTTTGGCCAGCACGGACATGATGGGCTGAATGGCCTCCTGCTGTGCTGCAGTTTTTCTATGGTTCTACGAGTCATGTAATCACAGAAGCTTGGGGCACCCCTCTCAGGACTTCCTCATTTCTCCCCCCCCCCCCATATTCTAATACAACTCTAACAGGTATCTGATCATTTCTACCATACAGCCAATTTATTTCATTGATACCCAAGATTTAATCTGAATCTCTACAGCTTTGAATTTAGCAAATAGCTTTTCATGAGAAACTTTGTCAAATGACTTCGGGAAGTCACATCGTAGGGCTCATCACAGACCACTTCCTTAAAGAAGCCAAGGAAATTGGGAAAATCTGCTTGATTATTCTAAATCCATGCTGAGTGCTGTTAATTAAGAAATTATTGCACAGAGAATCTTCAAATTTATACGCAAATAAAAAAAGGTCCAAGCATGGACGAAAGAGCTGAACTGAAGAGGTGAGGAGAACGATTGCCCTGGATATCAAGGCAGCATTTGACCAAGTTTGGCATCCAGGGGCCCTAGCCAAATTGAAGTCAATGGGAACCAAAGGGAAAACTCCACTGGTTGGAGTCATACCAAGCACAAAGGAAGATGGTTATGGTTGTTGGAGGCCAATCATCTCAGCTCCAGGACATCCTCAGGGTAGTGTGCTAGGCAAAACCATCTTCAACTACTTCATCAATGACCTTCCCTCCATCATAAGGTCAGAAGTGGGGATGTTCGCTGATGATTGTACAATGTTCAGTGGCATTTGCAACTCCTCAGATACTGAAGCAGTCCATGTCCATATGCAGCAAGACCTGGACAACATTCAGGCTTTGGCTGATGTGTGGCATGAATGTTACTTGCCACTTAAGTGTCAGGGATCTCCAACAAGAGAGAGAATCTAACCATCTCCCTTTGACATTCAACAGCATTACCATCACTGAAGTCCCCACTAACATCCTGGGGGTCACCATTTATCAGAAACTGAACGGGACCAGCCACATAAATACTGTGGCTACAAGAGCAGGTCAGAGACTGGGAATTCTGTGGTGAGTAACTCGCCTCCTGACTCCCCAAAGCCTGTCCACCATCTACAAGGCACAAGTCAGAATGGAAAACTCTCCACCTTCCCGGATGAGTGCAGCTCCAACAACACTCAGAAAGCTCGACACCATCCAGGACAAAGCAGCTTGCTTGATTGCAACCCCATCCACCACCTTAAATATTCACTCCCTCCACCACCGATGCACAGTGGTAGTAGTGTGTACCATCTACAAGATGCACTGCAGCAACGCACCATGCCTCCTTCGACAGCACCTTCCAAACCTGCGAACTCTACCACCTAGAAGGACAAGAACAGCAAATGCATGGGAACACTACCACCTGCAAGTTCCCCTCCAAGATACACACCATCCTGACTTGGAACTACATCGCCGTTCCTTCACTGTTGGTGGATCAAAATCCTAGAATTCCCTTCTGAACAGCACTGTGGGTGTACCCACACCAGATGGACAGCAGCGGGTCAAGAAGACAGTTCACCACAACCTTCTCAAGGGCAATTCGGGAAGGGCAACAAATGCTGGCCTTGCCAGCGATGCCCACATCCCATGAAAGAATAAAAAAAGGAAATAGTTTCTTTGGTACAGTGGGTGATGGGGGAACAATGACAAGGGATCAATTTAAACGTTGTCACGAAGATAGAGAGGAGGGGGGTTTGGAGAATTTTTTTTTTCAACGCAGCAAATTGTAGGAACATGGAATGCTTCACTGTAGTTGCTGGTTCAGGCAAAGATCATTACATCCTTTAAATGGGAAAATTGGGAAAATTCTTGAAGCAAAGCAAGATGTGTGGCTATGGGGAGAGCAGGGCAGTGGAACTAGGTTTAGATTGCCATAAGAACCAATATAGACACAATGGGGCTGAATAGCCTACTTCTATGCTGTAAACCTCGAGGATTCGATTATCTTACATGGGACTGAAGCAAGACCAATAGGGTCGACAGGTACCAGCATATGATTTGTTGCCCTTTTTAGATATGGGCACCACACTGGGGGAGTGGATTGGAAATAGGCCACTGCCCATTGCCTCCCTCAATTGTCGTCACAAATCTCTCCAGAACCCATTTAGGCCTTTGATCCGAGATATATATATAAGCCATTAATCTGGCATATTTGAGGGAATATTGCTCATGTGTCTTACCTTAGATTATTTCCTCTCAATATTCACTTCGGAATGTTTACCATCTCATCCTCATCGGAGCGGAGCCTGGTTTCATTTTTTATGGTTCTTGCCTATTTACTGATTGCTGTCTTATTACAAAGTAAAAAGTCTCCCCTTCCCACTTTTGATTAATCTTTTGCCCGGTCCTCTCATGTTCTTATATTCAATCCACTGAATACCTAATTTTCTTCTTGAAGATAAAAGCAAAATACTGCAGATGCTGGAAATCGGAAATAAAAACAAAGTGCTGGAAATACTCAGCAGGTCAGGCAGCATCTGTGGAGAGAGAAGCAGAGTTAACGTTTCAGGTCCGTGACCTTTTCATCAGATGATGTGAATTGCAATTTCATTAGGACAAGATGATCTGTTTTCGCTGAGGGACTTGTTGATTAAGGGATAAATATTGGCGAAGACACTGGAGATTTGTCCCCTGCTGTTCCATGAAAAAATGTCATGGGATCTTTTACATCCACCTGGGAGAGCAGACAGGGCCTAAGGTTTTGCACTCAGTTCACAGGAGTGGGATTTGAACCCACAACCTTCTGGCTCAGAGGAAAGAGTGCTACCAACTGAGCCATAGCTGAGACTATAAACCAGTTGGACAACTAAACAATTGATATCTGATCTTGTATAAGGAACTGTTTCAAATATATATGCTCAAGCAATATGTATACACACTTACTAAAGGAACATTTATAAATCTAACTATTTTACTTGGATATACTCTTCAATGACTGTAGATGCACTCAGCACATTTTAACTGGCATTGCCCCTTAAATTCTTCTAGATTAATAGCAATGGAAGGAGGAGGAATGTTGGCACTAATCAAAGACAAATTACTAAAAAAAGAAATGGAATGGACAAAAATAACTAGAATGCTGGTCATTTTGAATGTACTTGCTCTCTATCCAGCTCATGTGTTTACAGGATTAAAGATCTTATAAAATTAACATTGTCTGGAAGTTGGAACTTAGTTGGCTATTTTTTGTAACAGTGAAATTTACAAGAGCTCCAAGTTCATATCCCCTAATCAAATGAATTTTGGGAGACCTTTCTTAAAGCTTCAATTCACCACCAACTGCTCACCATTTTATAATAAACTTTTGCTTTCTAAAAATATTTTACATTCTACCACATAGCCAGTTCAACCATTTTAAACATATATACATTACACAATATATTTTGTTGCTACAGAAGTAATGGTTATAGTTACTCTGAACATCAATACAACAAAAGGAAAACCATAGAATTAGACAGAAATGGGCCATTTGGCCCAACTGGTGTGTGTTGTTTATGCTCCACACAAGTCTTCTCTCCCTAATTCATCATTTTTTTTTTTACTTCATCTAACCCTATCAACACATCATTCTATTTCTTTCTCCCTCATGTACGTATCTAGAGTCCCCTTAAAAGCAACCATGCAGTTTATCTCCAATTACTGCAAGTCCCACTTCTTACCGCTCTTGGGTAAAGAAGTTTCGCCTGAAATCTTTTTTGGATTAATTAGTGATGAACTTGTATTTACGGCCCTTAATTTTAGACTTCTCACACGTGGCAGTATCTTCCCTACGTCTATCACAGAACTGTTACAGTGCAGAAAGAGGCCATTTGACCTATCATGTTTGCATCAGCTCTCTGAAAGAGCAACTCCCTCAGTCCCATTCCCCTGCTTTCTCCCCATAACCCTGCACATTCTTCCTTTTCATATAACTGTCTAATTCCCCTTTTGAATGCTTCAATTGAACCTGCCTCCACCAAGTTCTCAGGCAGCACATTCCAAATCTTAACCACTCGCTGTGTGAAAAACATTTTCCTCATGTCACGTTTGCTTCTCTCACCAAATACTTAAAATCTGTGCCCTCTTGTTCTCAATCCTTTCACTAGTAAGAACAGTGTCTATCTACTCTGTCCAGAACCCTCATGATTTTGAATACCTCTATCAAATCACCTCTCAGCCTTCTCTTCTCCAAGGAAAACAGTCCTAACTTCTCCAATCTAATCTTCATAACTGAAATTCCTCATCCCTGGAACCATTCTTGTGAATCTCTTCTGTACTCTCTCCATGTCTTTCCTCACGTGCGGCGCCCAGAATTGAACACAATACTCCAGCTGAGGCTGAATTAGTGTCTTATACAATTTGAACATAACTTCCTTGCTCTTGTACTCTATGCCCCTATTAATAAAGCCCAGGATACTGTATGTTTTATTAACTGCTCTCTCAACCTGTCCTGCCACCTTCAACGACTTATGCAAATATACACCCAGGTCCCTCTGCTCCTGCACCCCTTTTAGAATTGTTCCCTTTATTTTATATTGTCTCTCCATGTTCTTCCTACCAAAATGAATCACCTCACATTTCTCTGCATTGAACTTAATCTGCCACCTGTCTGCCCATTCCAACAACTTGGCTATGTCCTTTTGAAGTTCGACACTATCCTCCTCACAGTTCAAAAAGCTTACAAGTTTCATATCATCTGCAAACTTTGAAATTGTGCCCTGTACACAAAGTTCTAGGTCATCAATATATATCAGGAAAGGCAAGGGACCCAACACCGATCCCTGGGAAACTCCACTACAAACCTTCCTCCAGCCCGAAAAACATTTATTAACCACTACTCTTTGTTTCCTGTCACTCAGCCAATTTCATATCCATGCTGTTGCTGTCCCTTTTATTCCACGAGCTACAAGTTTGCACACAAGTTTGTTGTATAGTACAATATCAAATGCCTGTTGAAAGTCCATGTACACCACATCAACAGCATTGCCATCATCAACCCTCTCGGTTACCTCCTCGAAAAACTCCAGCAAGTTAGTAAACATAATTTTTCCTTAGGAAACCCATGCTGTCTTTCCTTAACTAACTCGCATTTGTCCATGTGACTATTGATTTTGTCTCCATAGTTATAACCGCTCAGTATATCTTCTTTGGCCTTCTTGTCTCGAGAGACAATGGGTAAGCGTTTGGAGGTGGTCAGTGGTTTGTGAAGCAGTGCCTGGAGTGGCTATAAAGGCCAATTCTAGAGTGACAGACTCTTCCACAGGTGCTGCAGATAAAATTGGTTGTCAGGGCTGTTACACAATTGGCTCTCCCCTTGCACTTCTGCCTTTTTTCCTGCCAACTGCCAAGTCTCTTCGACTCGCCACACTTTAGCCCCGCCTTTATGGCTGCCCGCCAGCTCTGGTGATCACTGGTAACTGACTCCCACAACTTGTGGTCAATGTCACAGGACTTCATGTCACGTTTGCAGACGTCTTTAAAGTGGAGACATGGACAACCGGTGCGTCTGATACCAGTGGCGAGCTCGCTGTACAATGTGTCCTTGGGGATCCTGCCATCTTCCATGCGGCTCACATGGCCAAGCCATCTCGAGCGCCGCTGGCTCAGTAGGGTGTATATGCTGGGGACGTTGGCCGCCTCGAGGACTTCGGTGTTGGAGATACGGTCCTGCCACCTGATGCCAAGGATTCTCCGGAAGCAGCGAAGATGGAACGAATTGAGACGTCGCTCTTGGCAAACATACGTTATCCAGGCCTCGCTGCCGTACAGCAAGGTACTGAGGACACAGGCTTGATACACTCAGACTTTTGTGTTCCGTGTCAGTGCACCATTTTCCCACACTCTCTTGGCCAGTCTGGACATAGCAGTGGAAGCCTTTCCCATGCGCTTGTTGATTTCTGCATCGAGAGACAGGTTACTGGTGATAGTTGAGCCTAGGTAGGTGAACTCTTGAACCACTACTAGAGCGTGGTCACTGATACTGAAGGATGGAGTATTTCTGACGTCCTGTCCTATGATGTTCGTTTTCTTGAGGCTGATGGTTGGGCCAAATTCATTGCAGGCAGCTGCAATCCTGTCGATGAGTCCGTGCAGGCACTCTTCTGTGCGAGACGTTAATGCAGCATCATCAGCAAAGAGGAGTTCCCTGATGAGGACTTTCTGTACTTTGGTCTTCGCTCTAAGATGGGCAAGGTTGAACAACCTGCCAGCTGATCTTGTGTGGAGGAAAATCCCTTGTTCTGAAGACTTGAACGCATGTGAGAGCAGCAGTGAGAAGAAGATCCCAAACAGTGTATGTGCGAGAACACAGCCCTGTTTCACGCCACTCAGGATAGGAAAGGGGTCTGAAGAGGCGCCACTATGCCAAATTGTGCCTTTCATATTGTCATGGAATGAGGTGATGATACTTAGTAGCTTTGGTGGACATCCGATCATTTCTAGTAGTCTGAAGAGACCACGTCTGCTGACGAGGTCAAAAGGCTTTGGTGAGATCAATGAAAGCAACGTAGAGAGGCATCTGTTGTTCGCGGCATTTCTCCTGTAGCTGGCGAAGGGAGAACAGCATGTCAATGGTGGATCTCTCTGCTCAAAAGCCACACTGTGCCTCAGGGTAGACACGCTCAGCCAGCTTCTGCAGCCTGTTTAAAGCGACTCGAGCAAAGACTTTCCCCACTATGCTGAGCAGGTAGATTCCACGGTAGTTGCTGCAGTCACCGCGGTCACCCTTGTTCTTATAGAGGGTGATGATATTGGCATCGCGCATGTCCTGTGGTACTGCTCCCTCGTCCCAGCACAGGCAAAGCAGTTCGTAGAGTGCTGAGAGTATAGCAGGCTTGGCACTCGATTATTTCAGGGGTAATGCCGTCCTTCCCATAGTCTCCATAGTTATAACCTCTCAGTATATGGAAATTAATATAACCATATTGAAAAGAAGTTTAATGAAAAGTGTCTCTATATTGTAGAGTATACTTTACTGAACATCCAACATTACAGTATCTCAGTGCAGGCCATTACTGGAATGAGGGTTAAAGTAATAATATTTAAGTTCATATCCCATTGTAGCAACAGCAGCAGCAGACTTCACCTGGTGGGTGCTTGGAACTCATAGCAAGTTAGCGTATTAAAATGAATAGTTAGCCAGGGTAGCATTTTCAGAGTAGCAAAAACAAAGCAGCTTACAAA
The DNA here is from genome assembly GCF_036365525.1 of Heterodontus francisci. Classification (NCBI taxonomy): domain Eukaryota; kingdom Metazoa; phylum Chordata; class Chondrichthyes; order Heterodontiformes; family Heterodontidae; genus Heterodontus; species Heterodontus francisci. Next base: position 93,444,339 of record NC_090384.1, on the reverse strand, counting down.
ATGCTGAAGCCTTTGCTATAAATGTTACATGAAAAAGGGGGCTGGTTAATTTTGAATACTTTGCAGCCACTTTATTGACACTGCTGCATGTCCTTGTCATATGTTATTAATCTGGGCCAACACAAGATTGATTGAACAGACCTTTTTGAATTTGCACAGCTCCAGTTGGGTTAGGAAAACAGATCACTAATAACAAATTCATATTTTCTAAAATGCTCAAGTTAGGATACATGTCCTTAAATGCCTTGCCCGATTGGAATAATCACTTCGGCTCAGAGACACTGATCCGGGAGGGAGGAGGTGGCAAGACTTTCTGGAGCCCAGACAAAACAGCATACTTCTTGAAAAAAATGTTAGCTTACATTAAGTTAAAGTATGAGAAAAACATGATTTTGCTTGGCACATTGCCAAAAAGTCTTTGTGAATGTCTTTAACCACATTTACTTCCAAATGCAGTTACTGTGGGGCATTGAAGTTTTAATACAAACATCAACCTTAGCATTCAGTTCATTCCCATCATTTGAATAGACTGAAGACTGGTGGAGGAGTGCCAAAGTTTCACAGCCAGCATCTGTTTTGTGCAGATCATTTCAATGAGCACAAGTTAACGGTTATGACAACAACCCAATAATTAAGCACACGTCTGCAATAAACCATGTAGGAGGAGCTGACTGGTACTTGGGATTGTTTGAATTCTTAGTGCCATGTTTTTTTCTTCCACCAGGCACAGCCTGCTCCACTTTGCCAGTTTTCATATTTCCCTTTCATCATCCTGAACTCCCATTCTTTTAGCGATTCACACTTCATACACATCTAGTTCTTTAATTTGTCCGATTATCTCAGGCTTGTACCTTTTCTGCCATTTAAATCATCTCTTTCAACTTTACACGTCATCAAATTCCTTCCCATGTGTGTGTTGTCTCCCATATCCCCTTGTTCTGTTCCTTTCTAAATGCTGTTAATCTGCAATACCCTCTATTCTGATGACATTTCTACACTAGAAACATTAAGTTGATCGTTCGCTCCACAGATGCACCAAGTGTTTCCAACATTTTCTTTTTTCCTAGATCAGAAGCCCAACCAGCCCCCATTCACCACCACCCTCCTCCGCCTGGCTGAACTTGTTCACAGACTGAACAACTTCTCCTTCAACTCCATGCACTTCCTCCAAATAAAAGGCGTTGCTGTGGGAACCCGCATGGGTCCTAGCTATGCTCGTCTTTTTGTGGGATGTGTGGAATATTCCTTTTTCCAGTCCTACTCAGGCCCCCTCCCTCACCTTCTTCCTGTACATTGATAACTATGTCCGTGCCGCTTCCTGCTCTCACCCTGAACTAAAAAATTTCATTGACTTTGCTTCCAATTTCCACCTTTCTCTCACCTTTACATGGCCCATCTCCAACTATTCCCTTCCTCGCGTTTTCTGTTTCCATTTCTGGGGATAGGCCATCAACTAATATTCATTATAAGCCCACGGACTCCCACAGCTACCTGGATTGCACTTCCTCACACCCCACGTCCCGCAAGGACTCTATTCCATTCTCCCAGTTTCTCAGTCTCTGTTGCATCTGTTCGGACAAGGCAACCTCCTATGCTAACGCTTCCGATAAGTTTTCCTTTTTCCTCAGTGGAGGATTTCCTGACTGTCTCAGATCTATTTAATGCACTTCTGCTTTCACCCCTTCCCCTCCCTCCCAGAACCATGATAGGGTTCCCATTGGCCTCACCTTCCAACCCATTAGCCTCCATATTCAATGAACCATTCTCTGCCATCTCCAAACATCTTCCCCTCCCAACATGCCGAAGGAACCATTCCCTCCGTGACACCCTGGCCGACAACACGGTTTTCCTATAGTGCATCTTGTAACACCTGCCCTTTTTCCTCCTCCCTTCCCACCACCCAGGGACCTCAAACACTCCTAAGTGATTTACTTGTACTTATTTCAATTTAGTCTATTGTATTTGCTGCTCACAACATGGTCTCCTCTACACTGGGGAGACTAAACGCAGACTGGGTGACCGCTTTGCGAAACAGTTCCATTCAGTCCTCAAGCGCGACTCCAAGCTTCCTGCCACTTGCCATTTCAATTCCACACCTTGCTCCCACTCTGATCTCTCTGTCCTTGGCCTGCTGCAGTGTGCCAATGAAGCTCAACACAAGCTCGAGGGACAGCAACTCATCTTTCGACTGGGCATTTTACAGCCATCCAGCCACACTGAGTTCGATAGTTTTTGTTCATAACCTCCACCTCAATTTTTTTTTTCTAGTATTTACCCCCACCCCTCCATTTCTTTAATTCTTTTACTCGGTGTTTTGATGACTGTTCTGCTGCTATTTACAACTCATCCATAGATATCTTTAGTTTCTTTACTTGGCTTTCTACCATGAAACCTTTTGTCATTTCATCTCTCCTGCTCTCCACCCTATCACAGACCTTCCCCTTTTGTTATTCTTCCCCCTCCCCGCTTTCACTTGTTCAAAACCGAATCCATTTCTAACCTTTGCCAGTTCTGATGAAAGGTCATCAAACTGAAACATTAACCGTTTTTCTCTCCACAGATGCTGCCTGACCTGCTGAGTTTTCCCAGTATTTTCTGTGTTTTTTTTAATGTATGTATTCATCTGCTCCAAACACAAAGTTCTTTTTAAACTAGAAAAATACATGGCCCAAAGTCCCAGTAATCCTTGGAACTGTATTGGGACAGATGCTAGTCTACACTGGTATTGAATCATTTAATATTGTATACTACAAAAATATTTAACGAGCTGTAATATGCCAGCTGCACATTTCTTTGTATTTATTTGTTCATGGGATGTGGGCAATGGCAGGGCCAGCTTTTATTGCCCATCCCTAATGGCCCTCAACATGATGGTGAGCCACCTTCTTGCACTGCTGCAGTCCATGTGTTATATGTATACCTACACTGCTTTTAGGTAGGGAGTTCCAGGACTTTGATCCAGTGATGAAGAAGGAATGTTGGTAGATTTCCAAGTCAGGAAGGTGTGCGATTTGGAGAAGAACCTGCAGGTGATGGTGTCCCCAATTGCCCAATGCCCTTGTTCCCCTAGGCTATAGAGACCATGAGTTCGGAAGATACTGTCAAAGAAGCCCTGGTGAGTTGCTGCAGTGCATCTTGTGCTGCCGCCGTGTGTCAATGGTGAAGGGAGTGAATGCTTAAGGTGGCAGATGGGATGCTGATCAAGTGGGCTGCTTTGTCTTGGATGGTGTCAAGCTTCTTGGAGTGTTGTTGGCGCTGCACTCATCCAGGCACGTGGACAGTATTCCATCATATTCCTGACTTGCGCCTTGCAGGTGGTGGGCAGGCTTTGGGGAATCAGGAGGCGAGTTACTCATTGCAGAATACACAACCTCAGACATGCTCTTGTAGCCAAAGTATTTATGTTGCTGGTCCAGTTCAGATTCTGACCAATGGTAACCCCCCCCCAGGATACTGATAGTGGGGGACTCAGCAATGGTAATGCCGTTGAATGTCAAGAGGAGGAGGTTATAGATTCTCTCTTGTTGGAGAAAGTCATTGCTTGGCACTTGTGCAGTCCAAATGCTACTTGCCACTTATCAGCCCAAACCTGAATGTTGTCCAGGTCTTGCTGCATGCAGGCATGGACTGCTTCATTATCTGAGGAGTTGCAAATGGAACTGAACACTGTGAATTATCAGCAAATATCACCACCCCTGACCTCATAATGGTGGGAATGTCATTGATGAAGCAGCTGAAGATGGTTAGGCCTGGGACACTGCCAAGCGGAACTCGTACAGCAATGTTGCAATGTCCTGGATTGAGATGATTGTTGTGGTTGTTGGAAGCCAATTTTCCTTCAATTCCTCTCACATCCACAGCCTGGATATTCCTAAAAGCTAGTGCACAGACAGAAAGAGCAATCAAAAAGGCAAATGGAAAGTCAACCTTTATCTCAAGGAGGCTGGAATAAAAAAGGGAGTAAGTAATTCTTCAGTTTTTTTTATTTTTTCATGGGATGTGGGTGGCGCTGGGAAGGCCAGCATTTGTTGCCCAACCCCAACTGCCCTTGAGAAGGTGGTGGCGAGCTGGATGATGTCCCAGTCAGACTATTTTGAATTCAGTTCCGTTGAAGGCACTGTACTTCAGGATAGATATATTGGTCTTGGAAAGATATACCAGGGATTAAAGGGTTTAATTATGAGGTCAGTTTTTGTTAATTGTATATCAATTGTTTTTAATTATATGCAGGTGGAGGGCATTAATTGGGGTCTTACTTGAGCACATGTAGACATTTACTGAAACAGTGTGGGGGTTGAGTTTGGAGATAGAAGCTTGTAATTTGTTTCACTCAATAAATAGGGATGAGTAAAGATTAGCTCCTGCATCATCCTTCACCAACTGGCATTCTGGACTGTAACAATTTGCATAAACGTAGCTTGTATTTCCTTGAAGTTACAGGTGACCTAATTGAGGTGTTGTAATAGGACAAAAAATTCAATAGCATACATATGCACTCATTTGTTCAGGGAAGGTCATGTCTTATTAACTTGATAGAGTTTTTTGAGGAAGTAACAGGGAGGATTGATGAGGGCAGTGCAGTGGATGTGGTCTACATGGATTTTAGTAAGGCATTTGACAAGGTCCCACATGGCAGACTGGTCAGTAAAACAAAATCCCATGGGATACAAGGGAATGTGGTAGGTTGGATCCAAATTTGTCTCAGTGACAGGAAACAAAGTAGTCGACGGATGTTTTTGCAAATGGAAAGCGGTTTCCAGTGGCATTCCACAGGGCTCAGTGTTGGGTCCCTTGCTGTTTGTGGTATATATCAATGATTTGGACTTAAATGTGGGAGGCATGATTGGAAAATTTGCTGATGACACAAAAATTGGTCATGTAGTTGATAGCGAAGAAGATAGCTGTGGACTCCAGAATGATATCAATGGTTTGGTTGAATGGGTGGAAAAGTGGCAAATGGAATTCAATCCAGAGAAGTGTGAGGTAATGCATTTGGGGAGGGCAAACAAAGCGAGGGAATACACAATAAACGGAAGGATACTGAGAGTTGTAGAAGTAGTGAGACCTTGGGGTGCATGACCACAGGTCCCCGAAGGTGGCAGGACATGTAGATAAAGTGGTGAAGAAGGCATATGGAATGTTTTCCTTTATTGGCCGAGGTGTCGAGTACAAAAGCAGGGATGGGACACTGGAACTGTATAAAACACTGGTTAGGCCACAACTGGAGTATTGCATACAGTTCTGGTCACATTACAGGAAGGACATAATTGCTCTGGAGAGAATACAGAGGAGATTTACAAGAATGTTGCCAGGGCTGAAAAATTGCAGCTTTGAGGAAAGATTGGATAGGCTAGGGTTATTTTCTTAAGTCACCCTTCAGCCTCCTGAGGTGTACAAAATTATGAGGGGCCTGGATATAGTACTCAGGAAGGACCGGTTTCACCTAGCAGAGAGGTCAATTACCAGGGGACACAGATTTAAGGTAAGGGACAGGAGGTTTAGAGGGAACATAAGGAAACCTTTTCACCCAGAGGGTGATGGGCATCTGGAATTCACTGCCAGGAACAGTGGTGGAGGCAGAAACCCTTGAAGATCTGGATCTGCACCTGAAGTGCTGTAACCTGCAAGGCTATGGACCAAGTGTTGGAAGGTGGGATTAGATGGGACAACTAGTTTTTTTGGCTGGCACGGACACAATGGGCTGAATGTCCTCCTTCTGTGCCATAATTTTTCTATGGTTCTATTTCTTCTGGTGGACACAATTATATATCAACTGTAAGAGCAATGCAGCCCCATTGTACATCAACAAGAAGCTCCTGTGGTGCACATCTGGAAATTGATTCCTTGCCCCATCTGGGTGGTCCCACTTCGCTTCATTCTTGAGTCAATGTCAAGCCCCAACTCCAGTTTTATACTGTAGCTTCTTAGCATAAGCGCAAAGCTAAACCACTTTGCGCTGATGCTCCAGCTTGCTGTGTAAATGCAGCTTACTCAAATTGGTGCAATAGGGAGACTTAGAACAAAGATACCCATAATAGGCAAAACAAAAAACAGTAATACAGTTAAAGCAGGTTATACTGGTTGTGAGCTAAAATGCTGTTCCCCCTAGATTCTCTGGAACTGAAGAAAATAGTATCAAACCAGCTGTCTCTTGGCATTTTTCACAGAAGATGATTTTGGCAAGGTTGTAGTCATCGGTTGCAGGCCCGCTGGTGGCTAGTCAGGCCTATCAGTGACCGGCAAATTCTCCCACAGTGGGTACAAGTGAAGGTGTAGTCACTGCTGGGGACAATTGGATCGATCCTTCTCCTTTTTTCTTTCATGCTGGTTCTTCGCTCAGTCTCAAAGGTGTCTGTAGCCCTCCTGATGTAGCATCTTCAGGCATCACGATCTATGGCCTGCGCTTCCCATTGGCGATGGTCGATGTGGCACACAGAGAGGGACTTCTTCAGGGAGTCCTTGAAACTTTTGCCTGGAGCCCATCTGTTCCATTTACCAGTGGTCAGCTCTGCATACAACACAATCTTGGGCAGGTGACTGTCGCCCATCCAGGCAGCGCAGTTGGCTTTGCAGGAGGATGGCCTCGATGCTGGTGATGTTGGCTGTTTCCAGGACTTCAATGTTTGTGATGCAGTCCTGCCAGTGGATCTTGAGGATGCCACGGAGGCAGCGCTGATGGAAGCACTCTAGAAGGCATACATGACAGTGGCATAGGATCCATGACTCAGTGTCATACAGAAGGATGGTGAGGACTATGGCTTTGTACACTTTGACTTTGATCTGTGCTCGGAGGCTGTGGTTGCTCCACACACATTTCTAGAGTCTACTGAATGTACTGTTTGTTTTTGAAAGCCTATTGTCCACTTCCTTGTCTATGGTGGCATCAAATGAGATGATGCTCCACAAATAAGTAAATTGCTTGACGGCATTCAGCTCGGTTCCCTCGATGACAATGCTTGGTGGTCTATATTCTTCTTGTGGTGCAGGCTGATGCAGAACTTCAGTTTTCTTTAAAACTGATTTTTAGTCTGAAGAGCTGTGCTGCCTCGGAAACATTTGTTGTTATACATTACAGGTCTAACTGACTGTGGGCCAGGAGAGCACGGTCATCGGCAAAACGAAGTTCACCAAGCCAGCTGTACAACACACCTTATGCCAGAGTTAAGAACTCAGTGTAGAACTCAAGAGCTTTGTAGTTACCATAAACTGACTGATATAAAAAAAAGTACACTATACTGTGAGACATGAGCACCTTGAAACTAATCTGAAGAGTTTTATAAAAGAAAATTGAATTAAAAAGTCCAATCAATCCCTCACATATCCACAGCCTGGATATAACCCCTTCCATCGGGAAAAGAACCTCAGTGTCTCCTCCATTACCACAGTGGCTACACTTCAAAAATACTGCATTGTCTGTGGAAGGGGAGAGCCAACTGTGCAACAGCCCCAACAAACAAATTTCTCTGCAGCACCTGTGGAAGAGCCTGTTACTCCAGAATTGGCCTTTATAGCCACTCCAGGCGCTGTTTCACAAACCACTGACCACCTCCAGGCGCGTATCCATTGTCTCTCGAGATAAGGAGGCCCAAAAGAAGAAGATCCCGAGGTTGTGAAAGATGCTATATAAATGCCATTTCTCTTTCTATTTTTACACACAGCACACTGGATTTTGCATCCTGTTGCTAGAACACTTGCAGCAACAAGGGCATCAAGGTTCTGGGCACTTGAGCAGTCATTATTCTGCTCCTCTTTCAAGAGTTAACAAATATTTGCTCCTTTGCGTCAATGCACTCAGCGAAATATTAACAAACTTGAACTTGTTTTAACTGGAGAAAATAATCCAAAATCTTTAAACTGCTGCAAGACATAGATGCTGCCTCTGTTCCAAGGTAAACCTAGAACCAGAGGTACATTTCAAACCTCGAAAGGGGCTAAAGATTAGATGTTCCCCATTTTCCCCTTGCTTCTATCTCAAGAGACATGCATGTGTGGAAGGGATGTGCCAATGAACCTCATCAAAAATGAGCCATGCAAGTCTTTGATCAGGAACAAGATTGGAAGTTTGCACTGTAGTCAGCGATGATTGAGATCCACTGTCTACTGTGATTCCCATGTTGCTGTGCCTGGTGAGGCCAGCATTGAATAAGCAGAGATTTGGAAAGTGACAATTAAAATCTTCTGGAACTTTACTTGATTACCATTGGGGATTGGGGAGTGTTTTTTTTGCAGAACTTTTCCCTCAGGAGATTAAACAGGTGATGTATGGTCCATGATAGGTAGGTAAAGTGTCTCATGGAAAGCTATACCTTGCTATATGGTGAAAATGTTTAATCAAAATGCACATTACTGAAAAGTCACCTTGTTTAATTTGATTAGATTACACCCAAGAAATACAACTAGAAATATCTGTTCACCCCACTTCAATAGATAGGCTGCAGAGAACAATAACTTAAATGGCCCAGGTATAAAGGGCTATGAGCTCTGTGCAAATATGAAGCTTAATCTCTACAATCTAGTGGGGTGCCCAAGGTGAGGACCTCACGAGTTATAAAAAGTCAGATAAGATGACCAGATCGGATGAATACGTGGCAGAAAAGATGGTGTGAGGGAGAGGGTTTTAGATTCCTGGGACATTGGGACCGGTTCTGGGGGAGTTGGGACCAGTACAAACTGGAGAGGTTACGCCTGGGCAGGACCGGGACTGATGTCCTGGGGGAGTATTTGCTAGAGTGGTTGGGGAAGGTTTAAACTAAAATGGCAGGGGATGGGAACCTTTGCAAGGATTCAGAGGAGGGGGTGGGGTGGGGGAAATCAAAGACAAGAACAAAAGACAGTAAGGGAATGAGAAAAGTGATAGGCAGAGAAATCAAGGGCCAGAATCAAACAGGGCCACAGTGAAAAATAGTGGGAAGGGGACAAGTAATGTTAAAAAGACAAGCCTTAAGGTTTTGTGCCTTAACGCGCAGAGCATTCACTTGTTTTTGAAGTAATTTTTGTTTTTGAAGTAATTGCGCAAATAGATGCAAACGGGTATGATATAGTTGGGATTACGGAGACATGGCTGCAAGGTGACCAGGGATGGGAAATGAACATCCAGGGGTATTCAGTATTTAGGAAGGACAGACAAAAAGCAAAAGGTGGTGGAGTTGCATTGCTGGTTAAAGAGGAAATTAAAGCAATAGTGAGGAAAGATATTAGCTCTGACAATGTGTAATCTGTATGGGTAGAGCTGAGAAACACTAAGGGGCAAAAAACATTAGTGGAGGTTGTATATAGACCCCCAAATTGTAGTGGTGATGTTGGGAATGGCATTAAACAGGAAACTAGAGACGCGTGCGATAGAGGAACATCTGTAATTATGGGTGAATCTAATCAGCATTTAGATTGGGCAAATCAAATTAGACACAATTCCGTAGAGGAGGAATTTTTGGAGTGTATTTGGATGGTTTTCTGAACCAATATGTTGAGGAACCAACTAGAGAATAGGCCATCCTAGACTGGGTATTGTGTAATGAGAGAGGAATAATTGACAATATAGTAGTGAGAGACCCCTTGGGGATGAGCGACCATAATATGTTAGAATTCTTCATCAAGATGGAGAGTGATTTGGATGATTCTGAGACTAGGGTCCTGAATCTTAGAGGCGCGAGTTGGCGATGATGGATTGGGAAACGTTACTTAAAGGGACGACGGTGGAAAGGCAATGGCAAACATTCAAATAGCGCATGGATGAACTGCAACAATTGTTTATTCCAGTCTGGCGCAAAAGTAAAACAGGAAAGGTAGCTAAACCATGGCTTACAAGGGGCATTAGATCCAAGGAAGAGGCATATAAATTTGCCAGAAAAAAAAACAGACCTGAGGATTGGAAGCAGTTTAGAATTCAGCAAAGGAGGAACAAGGGATTGATTAAGAAGGGGAAAATAGAGTACGAGAGCAAGCTTGCGGGAAACATAAAAACTGACTGTAAAAGTTTCTATAGGTATGTGATGAGAAAAAGATTGGTGAAGACAAATGTAAGTCCCTTACAGTCAGAAACAGGGGAATTTATTACAGGGGACAAAGAAATAGCTGACCAACTAAATGCATACTTCAGTTTGGTCTTCACAAAGGAGGACACAAATATCATACCAGAAATGTTGGGGAACACAGGGCTTAGAGTGAGAGGAACTGAAGAAAATCAGTATTAGTAGAGAAATGGTGTTGGGAAAATTGATGGGATTGAAGGCTGATAAATTCCCAGGGCCAGCTGGTCTACATCCCAGAGTACTTAAGGAAGTGGCCCTAGAAATAGTGGATGCATTGGTGGTCATCTTCCAAGATTCTATGGACACTGGAACAGTTCTTACAGATTGGAGGATAGCTAATGTAACCCCATTTTTTAAAAAGGGAGGTAGAGAGAAAGCAGGGAATTATAGACCAGTCAGCCTGACGTCGGTAGTGGGGAAAATTCTAGAGTTCATTATCAAAGATTTTATAGCAGAGCACTTGGAGAACAGTGGTAGAATCGGAAAGGGAAATTATCCTTGACAAATCTACCAGAATTCTTTGAGGATGTAACTAGTAGAGTTGATGAGGGGGAGCCAGTGGATGTGGTTTATTTGGACTTTCAGAAGGCTTTTGATAAAGTCCCACATACGAGATTAGCGTGTTAAATTAAAGTACATGGGATTGGGGGTAGTGTATTGCAATGGATAGAAAATTGGTTGGCAGACAGGAAACATAGCGTAGGGATAAATGGGTCTTTCCCCAAATGGCAGGCAGTGACTAGTGTGGTACCGCAGGGATTGGTGCTAGGACCCCAGCTATTCACAATATCTATTAATGATTTAGATGAGGGAACTAAATGTAATATCTCCAAATTTGCAGATTACACAAAACTGGGTGGGAGGGTGAGTTGTGAGGAGGATGCAGAGAGGCTTCAGGGTGATATGGACAAGTTAAGTGAGTGGGCAAATGCATGGCAGATGCAGCATAATGTGGCTAAATGTGAGGTTATCCACTTTGGTAGCAAAAACAGGAAGGCAGATTATCTGAATGGCTATAAACTGAGAGAAGGGAATATGCAGCGAGACCTGGGTGTTCTCATACACCAGTTGCTGAAGGTAAGCATGCAGGTCCAACAGGCAGTAAAAAAGGCAAATGGTATGTTGGCCTTCATAGCGAGAGGATTCGAGTACAGGGGCAGGGATGTCTTGCTGCAATTATACAGGGTCTTGCGGAGGCCACACCTGGAATATTGTGTGCAGTTTTGGTCTCCTTATTTGAGGAAGGATGTTCCTGCTATAGAGGGAGTGCAGCGACGGTTTACCAGACTGATTCCTGGGATGGCGGGACTGACGTATGAGGAGAGATTGAGTCGGTTAGGATTATATTTGTTGGATTTCAGAAGAGTGAGGGGATAGAAACCTATAAAATTCTAACAGGACTTGACAGGGTAGATGCCTGAAGGATGTTGCTGATGGTGGGTGAGTCCAGAACCAGGGGTCATAGTCTAAGGATACAGGGTAAACCATTCAGGACTGAGATGAGGAGAAATTTCTTCACCCAGAGAGTGGTGAACCTATGGAATTCACTACCACAGAAAGCAGTTGAGGCCAAAACATTGTATGCTTTCAAGAAGGAGTTAGATATAGCTCTTGGGTTTAAAGAGATCAAAAGATGTGGGGCGAAAGTGGGAACAGGTTACTGAGTTGGATGATCAGCCATGATCATAATGAATGGCAGAGCAGGCTCGAAGGGCCAAATGGCCTACTCCTATTTTCTATGTCCCCAGAATATTTCTTCTAAGGTGAATCAGACCAATAGGCCAACATATATTTAAAGAGAAAATTTACAACACATTAGAAAAAATGTCTACTGAAAGGTGGCGGATTTTTGGTTGGATACTTGGGTTGCAAGTTAGAATAGCGGAAAAGCAGCTTTGATGGGTCAAATGGCCCAATCCCTCCTAAATGCTCTCTTATATTCTTTATTGGATATTTTGAAAAGGTCTGAGATACAAGTAGCAGCTCTCATCCAATAACTAAAGATTGCTAAAAGACAGAGGAAGAATCTGCATTGCAGGTTGCCATGGAGGGAGTGCAAAGAGGATTTACTCGGCTGATTCCTGGGATGTCAGGATTGATCTATGAGGAGAGATTGGGTCGACTAGGCCATTATTTACTAGAGTTTAGAAGAATGAGAGGGGATCTCATAGAAACCTATAAAATTCTAACATGTCTAGACAGTCTAGATGCAGGGAGGATGTTTCCAATGGCTGGGGAGTCCAGAATCAGGGGTCACAGTCTCAGGATACGAGATATGTCATTTAGAACCGAGATGAGGAGAAATTTCTTCACTCAGAGGGTGGTGAACTGTGGAATTGTCCATCACAGAAGGCAGTGGAGGCCAAGTCATTAAATATATTCAAGAAGGAGATAGATATATTTCTTAATGCCAAAGGGGTCAAGGGAAATGGGGAGAAAGCAGGAATAGGGTACTGAATTAGACAATCAGTTATAGATCTTTTTTGAATGGCAGAGCAGGCCAAGTGTGATCTAACCAAGGTTTGATACAAGTTTAGCATAATTTGTTTACTTTTCAATTCTAACCCTTTAGAAATAAACTGGAGTTCTTGCTTTGGCTTTTTCTTCAAAAAAAAAGGTCTGTGTCACTACTATGATGTGTGCATTTACTCCACTGCACCATTCAGATTCTCATTTTGCAAGTAATCAGTGACCTTATTTTTCTTATTAAACTGCAATATCTCACACTTACCCATTGATTACCCATTATATGCCCATTCTGCAAGTTTATTAATGATCTTGAAATTTGTTGCAGCTCTCCTTGGTATTAGCTGTCCCCCCTCCAATTTGATGTTATCTGCAAATTTAGAAATTGTTTTTGATTGCCACCTTTAAATCGCTAATATAAATTGCGAACAGGGGTCCCATCATTGATCCTTGACGGACCCCACTTCCCACATTCTGTCACTGATTAGCTACCCTTCACTCCTACTCCCTGCTTTTCGTTGTTCAGCCACCCGGCTATCCATTCTGCTTATTGTCTGTAAGCTCTGACCACATACAGTAGTCTATTACATGGTGTATATGACAGGATCGAAACTAAAGTGGAGAGATAGTGTTGAAATGTAAAGCTGGCCATGACTCAGAAGACTGAAGGATTAGGGAGGGATGAATGGACTTAGATAATAGGAACTTTGATAACTATGGTAAATTTAGCTCAAGTGCTGGTCTGAGATTTTCCAATATTTACACTGTTGCAGACTTTGGATCTACTTCAGTTACCATGCATTCTGGGTGCCAATGTAACATGTGGAACACCACGTCATACTGGTGCTTCCTACCAATAACTGGCATAGATCATTAGTCTGTTTTACTGTCACAAGGCTCAGATTTAAGCATACCAATACTGATGCCACATTAGAATGGAGGCTACCATGAAATGGTAAAGATAGTGGCACTAGATTATGCCCATGCCAGACCACATTCTCTGGTGTCCAGTTCAGCATGTGCTTACTCCAAAATTAAATGTTGCAGTATCAAAATATCCCTATTTCTGTAGGTAAAGTCTCATTATAATACTGGAGTTCCATTGTAACCTGGAATTGAGCAGATAGAATTCGACATTTTATGTCAGATTTACAAACCTCTGTAAATCAGCCACAGTGATGGAAACAGAGCTTAACATGGTACAATCCTACAGTGTGCTTTTGGTATCCCAGAGAAATTATTTCAGCATAAGGCAAGATTGTTTCCCCTCCACCAACATTGAGCTTTATCTCTAGATTGCCCAGTATTAGTATTCAAAAACCGAAGAATGCCTGTACAATTCACATACCATACAGAAATTAGCGAATGTGCTTGAAGCTATTTTACTGTAAAATATTGAATGGTGGTACCATTCATAGATTGAATAATGGTCAAGCTCTTCACAGTAAGACAATACCTCTTAAAACAAGAGTGACTTGTTTTCAGCAATATATTGGCTGAAATTACTAAACCGATTAAATGTTTCAAATTCAATTAGAAGACAGTTCCCTCCTCAAACACTTAAGGTTACAAATTCCAACACAAGCATTGTTATAATATTTCAAAATCCCACTTACCTTCCTGTCGTTTAGCTCTATGGAATCACCTACATAATGACCCTATAGAAAAGCAAAGTAGATGGCTTGAGTTTGAAGAAATTGATTTCATTTTCCATCTCTTCTCCAAACAAGCAATAGTAACTTTTAAAAAAAAATGCTTTTTCAAAAGCTTTTACATTTAAGAACTTTCCAAATTTACATTTGGCAGCTAAATAAAAGATACAGCTGTGGGGAAGGCACACAAGGAACACAGTGATAAATTGTGCGATTTTTCTGCTAACAGTGATGAAGCAAGGAGCAGAATTAAAAAACCTGCTCCAGGGGTTTCAAAAATTTACATGCAGCAAATAGGAGTAACAGTGTGAACTTATCCTTCAAACATGCTGGAGAATAAAAAGCCTGGAAAAGTGTTTACTAATCCATGAGGCTCAAACTCTTGAGGAGGCTCCCACTTTACATCCACCCACAATGAACAGGTGCAACCAACAGCAGATTGGTTACAGCACCAAGTTTAAATTCAAGTGTAACGAAAACACCCCATCACCCGAAAGAATGACAGCTTGAAAACGGTTTTGAAACAGGTAGTTGCATTTTGGGTTTCTGCTAATTCTGAACCCAACAGTTGTTTGGCAAAGATAAGGCACTAATTATCTTCGACACAAATGGTCTCATTTAATTCTAATCTGACCTTTAGCTAGGATTTCATCTAGCTTTGATCTGTCAGCGCTACCCACTTTCAACATTTTGTACAGGTCACTGTGAGAACCAGTAACACAAGCCTCACTTCATTCAACACTTAACATATTTGTATCACAAGGAACGCAACACAGTTTATTGCCCATTGCATCTATTACAGCACGGTAATACTTACAACATTCTCCCTGGAGTACAGTTTTAGGTAGTGCTCAACCCAGCGGTCCATTTGTTTGCGTTGGTCAGTGATTATGTCCCCTGATTTAGATTTGAGGGGGGCGATCTTCTTGACGGTTGGCCCAAAAGCTCTCTTCATGCCATCATACATTCCTCTGATGTTTCCGGTGTCTGAGGCCAGCTGAATATGACTGCATAGGTGTTGCCAGTAGTCATTTGCGCAGCGCCTGGCTGTTCTTTGTGC
Source organism: Heterodontus francisci (assembly GCF_036365525.1). Classification (NCBI taxonomy): domain Eukaryota; kingdom Metazoa; phylum Chordata; class Chondrichthyes; order Heterodontiformes; family Heterodontidae; genus Heterodontus; species Heterodontus francisci. The sequence continues at coordinate 93,429,133 of NC_090384.1, read as the reverse complement.
AGTGCTTCTGGCTGCTTTAAGTGCTACGGATGTTAACTCGCTGGGGGAACTGTACTCCAGGGAGAATGTTGTCACTGAGACTGCCCTCAATGCAGCCCAGCCTCTACCAGTCATGGATGAGCTGGACGTACAGCCAACAAAATCAGAACTCAGTGATGCCATTGATTCTCCAGCCAGCGGAAAAGCCCCTGGGAAGGACAGCATTACCCCTGAAATAATCAAGAGTGCCAAGCCTGCTATACTGTCAGCACTACATGAACTGCTTTGCCTGTGCTGGGACGAGGGAGCAGTACCTCATGACATGCGCGATGCCAATATCATCACCCTCTATAAAAACAAGGGCGACCGCGGTGACTGCAACTACCGTGGAATCTCCCTGCTCAGCATAGTGGGGAAAGTCTTTGCTCGAGTCGCTTTAAACAGGCTCCAGAAGCTGGCCGAGCGCGTCTACCCTGAGGCACAGTGTGGCTTTCGAGCAGAGAGATCGACCATTGACATGCTGTTCTCCCTTCGTCAGATACAGGAGAAATGCCGCGAACAACAGATGCCCCTCTACATTGCTTTCATTGATCTCACCAAAGCCTTTGACCTCGTCAGCAGAAGTGGTCTCTTCAGACTACTAGAAAAGATTGGATGTCCACCAAAGCTACTAAGTATCATCACCTCATTCCATGACAATATGAAAGGCACAATTCAACATAGCGGCACCTCAAAAGACCCCTTTCCTATCCTGAGTGGCATGAAACAGGGCTGTGTTCTCGCACCCACGCTTTTTGGGATTTTTTTCTCCCTGCTGCTCTCACAAGGGTTCAAGTCTTCAGAAGAAGGAATTTTCCTCCACACAAGATCAGGTGGCAGGTTGTTCAACCTAAGAGCGAAGTCCAAAGTACGGAAAGTCCTCATCAGGGAACTCCTCTTTGCTGACGATGCTGCTTTAACATCTCACACTGAAGAGTGTCTGCAGAGTCTCATTGACAGGTTTGCGGCTGCCTGCAACGAATTTGGCCTAACCATCAGCCTCAAGAAAACGAACATCATGGGACAGGACGTCAGAAATGCTCCATCCATCAATATTGGCGACCACGCTCTGGTAGTGGTTCAAGAGTTCACCTACCTAGGCTCAACTATCACCAGTAACCTGTCCCTAGATGCAGAAATCAATAAGAGCATGGGAAAGGCTTCCACTGTTATGTCCAGACTGACCAAGAGAGTGTGGGAAAATGGCGCACTGACACGGAACACAAAAGTCCGAGTGTATCAAGCCTGTGTCCTCAGTACCTTGCTCTATGGCAGCGAGGCCTGGACAACGTACGTCAGCCAAGAGTGACATCTCGATTCATTCCATCTTCGCTGCCTCCGGAGAATACTTGGCATCAGGTGGCAGGACCGTATCTCCAACACAGAAGTCCTCGAGGCGGCCAACATCCCCAGCTTATACACACTACTGAGTCAGCGGCGCTGGAGATGGCTTGGCCATGTGAGCCGCATGGAAGATGGCAGGATCCCCAAAGATACATTGTACAGCGAGCTCGCCACTGGTATCAGACCCACCGGCCGTCCATGTCTCCGCTTTAAAGACGTCTGCAAACGCGACATGAAATCCTGTGACATTGATCACAAGTCGTGGGAGTCAGTTGCCAGCGTTCGCCAGAGCTGGCGGGCAGCCATAAAGGCGGGGCTAAAGAGTGGCGAGTCGAGACTTAGCAGTTGGCATGAAAAAAGACAGAAGCGCAAGGGGAGAGCCAACTGCGTAACAGCCCCGACAAACAAATTTTTCTGCAGCACCTGTGGAAGAGTCTGTCACTCTAGAATTGGCCTTTATAGCCACTCCTGGCACTGCTCCACATACCACAGACTACCTCCAGGCGCTTACCCATTGTCTCTCGAGATAAGGAGGCCAAAGAAGAAGAGAAGAGAAAAGATTACTTACATCATGTAAAGGATAGGCTGCAACGTAAACTCCACTGGCCAGAAGACTGGTGATCCCTGTAATAAAACAAATGCTGGTTTAAACATAGGAGAATGCAAGAACAAGGTTAAGATCTTGCCACACAATAAAAGCTGCAGTCTCATAACTGAAGTGTTCCCATGTATGGATAGGAGCTAAAGGAACCCAGGTATGAAAGAACTATTGTCAAGGTATTTACCCTTTTAGCTCAGGGGTGTGGACCACATATTAGAATTCCACAGCGTGGCAGGAAGTTCTTGCCAAACACGGCCAAAACACACGATGAACGGCACAGGTCAAATCATACAAATACACAAACTACATCTTAACAGTACCAACTTGCAATGTTATGTGGCTTCATGATAGATGGTGCTTGGACAGATTCAGCACATTGGTCTCATCGGTTGTCTTAGTGTCTATATAGATAGACAAATTATAGAACTGCATCTTTAAAATAAAAAAATAGGGACAAGGAGAGAAAGCTTCTTTACCCATGCTGTATTTTGCTCTGGTGCAAGTTGTTCTTTTTAAAATTTCATAAACCTAGGAGAGAAAAGAGCAAGTATATTATTCCATGATGAAGCTACACTATTGCTTTTTCTGTTATGGGTCAAGTGTTACAGATTACTTAAAGCACTCCATTACATTGAGATGATTAGGTCTAACAATCCTAGTGGTGTAGGTCTATAGTTTTCAAATCAAATTTCCAAAAAGTAGATTTCAGAGACTTGGGACATTTATAAATATTTCATCTTTAAATCCAGTTTTTTTAATTTAATTTTTCCCATGGGTTTCTACATGAGAAAGTTGTTTTCCTCAGTTAAACACCTCACTTTTCAATATTAGCTGTAGGTACTCTTAGTCCCTGCACAGCTTCTTCAGATGGCTTGATTAGTACTGTTAACTTGATGTGTTGGAGAACCATCATTCAAAATTCAAACTGGTAGCATTTTTCTTTCAAATAATGCAATAGCTATTGTCAAACATTTTTTCTCCATTTATTTACACTGATTGTAAAATAGTATTTATGCCAGTTACATCAAGCAAGAGAATATTAGGCTGGATTTTGCAGTCAGTGCTGAAGCAATGCCGCTTGCTGCTAATTGTAAAGAAAGCTGCCTACAAAGATCTAGTGACCTATTTACATGGATTTACCCTTTCCAGATGGCAGTTTCAAAGGTGCCAATGCAAAGCATCTGGGCATCCAGCAGCTGTGATGTTGGCAAGCAGGGTAAGCAACCAATCACGTTGCAGTATTCTCTCAGACAACCAGCTAGAAATCAAAAGCACTGAATGCCTTCACTCTTAATTTAACATTTCAGATAGCAAAATAAATGAAGGTTGGATTAAGAAGTTAAAATACCAAAAAAGTGGAATTTTATCATAACGGAGAAATTTGACATTTCACAAATATAAAACTTAGCTTGTCTGGCTCAGTGAGGGTGCTTAGCAGTAATTATGAAGTTAGTATGCAGTTAAAAACCCAGTTACACCTGATTCAACAAGGTTTAGCTTTTTCCATGGGTTTTTACAGTGAGCCGAACAGCATTAAAGTGGAAGTTTTTGTTAATTTACTGATTGCTTACAGATTGCACTCTGAGGGGGAAACCACAATAGCACATCCTCCGGGGAGGGGGACCACAACAGAGCATCCTTTGGTGGAACAGAGAATCACTGACAGCAACTTCTGGATTTCCCATTATTCTTGAATGTACAAACTCCTGAAGTTATCATCAGTTTCAAAGGAGTCATGATGGCGAACGCTGACAATTTTGTCATCATTAGTACGTCAAAATCCAGGCCATTCTTGCCATCAGCGATGGTTCACATTAAACTGTGAGGAAATTACTATTCAGAACGTGCTTGGCTCTGCACTCGGAAAAAGGTGATGTCACCATCTTTGTTCTCCAACATCTGACATCTCCTCAATTAGATGCTAGAATGAGCAGCACAATCCCTTGTGCCATGATATCTGTGAATGTTTAACCTCATTACTATTGCATAACACGGTGACTAAAGAAAGACTTCATAGAGATTTACTGTTAGGATCAAGTTAACAGACTGATTAAACTGAAATATATGCGGAACTATAAAATGATTGGAGTAACTCTTGCACAGAATTTGCAAATTTCATTCCGATAGTTGCAACTGTTTAATTCTCGGATGCACATTGTAAATAGAGAATTCATAAACTTGCCAAGAGATTAAAAATAAGAGATTTACAAGTTGCAGATTTAGATAGTTTGAAAGCAAAATACCAGGATCTCAACTTCCTGTGCTACTTGACACATGCATGTATCGATTTCCCCTTATTCTTCAGCGATGCCAGTATTTGTGATTTTCAACATTAGCAATTCAACGATCTGTCCAAATGAAATTAAGATTTGGCCAAATAGGCAAACTAGAAAGCGTAAAGCAAAAGTTCAGCTTTCTAGTGAATAAATGAATTATTGCCTCAAAAGTAAAGTTAGAAAGTAAAAACAAATATACATGTCCAAAAATATCAAAACAAAACTGTCAACTGAAGGCTCGATTACAAAATAGTTTCAGTAAAATAAAAGCACAAAAAAGTCATAGCACCAAGTTGTCTACTCAAATCAGTCATAATTGTTTCACATAAAATAGTGCAGAATATAGGGATGGAATAGGCCAAATACTGGAGTAGGACAAGTCCAGACAGTCAACAAATTGCCAGAAGGAACTGATTTAACTATGATTTGATTAGAATCTGATTACAGTGGAGGGTTTTTGTGGGTTGGGGGTGGGGAAGAGTCACGGAGAGAAGTAAACTTGGCAGACAAAAAAAGGGAGAGATTGCTGTGAAGATTAACCAGTCACAGGGTATGGAAGGCTTTTCCAGGCAAAATTACTTTTCTTTTAAAAGGCTATTCTCTCACATGATTCTGGAGTCTGTACTCAAGAAAGTGGCCCATCTATTCTAAGGCTTCTGACAATGCTGCTGGGAAAAATTGACCACTAGGTGTAAAAACACAGCCCTGTAATGACTGCATCCCCATGAACTAAGCAGGAATCTACTGGTCTGTTCTCTTGTAGTTTGTTGGAGGTAGGAGTGTGAGGAGACGAGAAAAGGCAATTAAGGGCAAATACAAAACTGGTCACAAATCCGTGGTGTAGTCTTCTGGTATATGACCAGCTAAAGATAAAGCAAATTCAGAAATTGCACAATGCTGCTCCTCGACATGCATTAAAGAAAGGATCCAGAGTGATAGATATACTAGAGCTGATAGTTATCAACTAGAGGAAGTGGCTTCTAATTATGGTATGGCTAAGCATAAGATAATATTCATAGACTAGATTTCAAAATAACAAATTTTACACAGAGTGTGGACAGCACCAACAATAGGCAGAACAGTATAGAACCTCAAGACATCATCTAATGGAGGAGTCCAAGATGATTAAAGGATTTGATGAGGCAGATAGAGAGAGAAAATGGTTTCCTGCGGTGGGAAGCCCAGAACAAAGGGCCATCACTTTAAAAGGTAGAGTTAGACCACTCATGGGTGATGTCAAGAAGCTCTCCTTCACACACACTATTGAAAATCTGGAACTCTCTTTTCCAAAAACAAAAAGCTGTGGCAGTTAAGCCAATTGAAAATTTCAAAACTGAGATGGTTAGATTTGTGTTAGGTAAGGGTATTAGGAATTATGGAATCAAGGTTGATCGATGGAGTCACGAGACAAATCAGCCATGATCTAAATGAATGGCCTATCCTTGTTCTTACGATCCTACGAGGAGAAAAAGGTGAGGCAGCAAGAGTTCACGAAAGGCCTAATGTTACTGGAACGATTGAGATGTGAGATTGCAAGTTACAAAAAACTTGAAGCAAAGGCGAAAACACATGGGATCAAAGAGGATGTGGCAAATTAGAGAGAACTGCCTTTGACAATAAGAGAGGTTAATCATAAGGAGGACTATTTTAAAACTTCTTTGGGATTAGTAAGTGAGGCCCATCGGGATCCGATCTGCAACCTTTGCTAATATTACTAATGCCCAAAGATACAGTAAACATATTTACATTTCTTGAGGATCTTAAAAGTCCGTGGGAAAGCAAAAGCATTTTGAGAAAAGGGATATGGTCAAAGGAAATAAGCAGCCCAGGCTGATGAATAACAAAGGGAGGTTCATCTCTGACTAGTGTATGGCAATGCATATAGATGATAAATATAGTAAAATGGATCTTAAGTATGGGTTTAAAAATCTCACAGAACAAACAAAATGACAACTAATCAATTGTGATAACACCTTCACAAATACAACTAATTACATGGGCTGGAAAATTCAATGGATATGTCCCGATTCAGATGATACCACAAACATAGAAATTTCTTAAATGTACTCATTCCATATGTGAAAGAAGCCACAAAGCTCACCGTAGCAATGCCTTGATTATAAAACTTACCTGGGTGTAGGGTGTAAAATATTTTAACAAACAAAACAGCCAATGAACTGCACATCAAAAAACACATTACTTATTTGATAGAGTAAAACCTCCTATAAATAACTTACGAAAAAGCTGGGAAACAACATTACAAAAATAGCTTTTCCCAATTTTTCTTTTCAACAAAAACCAATCCAAAAAATACAATCCCATATGGTAGCAATCATCATCAAATACCCACAGAACGCCTACTACATAGCTTCCTTGTTCCAAAGTTTTTAAGTGGGGACAGGAAGATAGTTGACCTGTGAAAACTATGGCTTTCTAATAATCTCCAGTGTCTGCTGCAAGGAGTTGTTCACTGTCTCTAAAAGGAAGCCAACAGAAGAACATTAGTCTAGTCTGCTTTGCAAGCAATTGAACTAAGGAATGAGAAGTGAGAAAGGAGAGAAAACAAAGGGAAGTGATAAGGTACTTCAGGAAGGAATTAATTGTGAAGCCAACTAAAAACATACTCCCAGCATGTGGTCCACTATTTTAAGATAGTCTTGACTGAAAGCATCATCTTGGATTTCCAAATTTTAATTTATCCATCTTCAGAGACTCATTAGTTAAGCTCATTTTGTAGGCATGAATCAAAGCTCAGGCTGACCCAGAATCTCCATTCTGACAATCTCAAGGTACCTTGTATCCCGCAGGAGTGTCTATCAGAAAATGAATGAGACAAACAAACAGCCATAGCTAATCATGACACTGGACTGGTTTGCCTTAATTTAGCAGTTGACACAAATTCAAGCATGGCCTTCAACAGAGTTTGGCTATGTGGGTGGAAAACTATGCCTCTTGGCAATTGCCACATACTTAATGAACAACAATTATTCCCTTTTAATTAATGTCCTTGTTTAGGCAATAAGGCACAACAATATTTTGAAGTACAAGGGATTGCTTTTACAGTGTATTTTTGAGTACAGTTTGAAAGAACAAATGACTAAAAAAAACAAAATAACTCATAACAAAAAGCAGAAATAACTGTTGCTAGATTCTTGCTTTAAAGATTTGCTGTGTATAGAGGGTCAAAGCAAATGGAATTTTTTTTTTTGGGGGGGGGGGGGGGCGGGGGAAAGAGCTGGGGGAGGGACTTTCTTAAAGAATTGACAGATCAAGAACAGGGATTTTTCATGGCATTTACCATGACTCAGTTGGTAGCACTCTCGCCCGAGTCAGGAGGTTGTGAGTCAAGATCCACTCCAGAGACTTGAGCACAAAAATAGACGGATAGTCCAGTACAGTACTGAGGGAGGTGGTCATCTTTCAGATCAGATGGTAAACAGATGCCCTGTCTGCTCTCAGCTGGACATAAAAGATCCCATGGTACTATTTTGAAGAGCAGGGGTGTACTGGCCATTATTTATCCCTTAAATCAACATCACTGAAAAACTGATTGCTGTTTGTGGGAGCTTACTGTGCTCAACCTGGCTGCTGCATTTCCTACATTACAACAGTGACTATACTTCCAAAGTACTTCATTGGCAGTAAAGCACTTTGGGACATCCTGAGGTTGTGAAAGGTGCTATATAAATGCAAGTCGCCTTTTTACATCTAAGGGTGTATGGCCGAATCATCTGGTTTCTTAATGCTTCCCATTGTATTTACCTTTAAGTTTCCTTTATTATACTACCAATAATCTAGCCTGTTTCTGAAACTACTTAATCAAAAATATAAATTCAAGTCATTCTGATCATTCTATCCTCTTTTCAATGCTGTAACAACTATATGTCTGCACATGCACAATAGTTATATAGCCTCCAAAACATATCAGTAATCTTTGAGGCACAATTTGCCTGTTGGCCAGGCAGTTCGTTGCATGAGGGGTACTCATTACATACTGATCATAATTACCCAGATTTTCCTTTCAAAATCATTGTGAGACTAATGGTGCTCAATGTTATTCATTCACAAATGGTACAGCAACTTCAGGCAAGGGGCAGGTGCACAGATAAACTTAAGTATCCAAAAGGTTGCTGTTTTGCTGTCAGCTTTGCAATACTGGCATCTCTGTCTGGCTCACATTGAAAAGCGTTAAGTTGCTGCATTTGCACTATAGATATGAATGAAACTCACCACAGAAAGTTAAGTCTTGTTCATTTCAGTCTACCTACCCGTTTAAATGGAGTAGTTAGCAAACAACCTCTCTGACACTGAAAATTAATGATTACAAACTGTGGTGTTTCATTCCTTTAAGGCTTAATCAGTCCTTGTGCTCTTAATTTCACACTCCATCAATCAAATTGGTTAAGGAGATACAGAGTAGGAGAAATTGTATCTTAGAAGAACGCTGTGCAGGCACCAGCTCACCGTACTGGCTGCCCCTGGGGAAAAAAAAAATCAAGGCATTGTGCTGCTAGAAGCAGCACTACATGAATGAATTTCCCTCTCTCAGTTGCTTGCCCTGCTCACTCAAGTCCCAAATGCCTAGTTTCCCCTGGCTCACACTTCCAGCAAATTGCCACACAAATTTTTTTTTTTAAATGCCTAAAACGTCATTATCAACATGCTGGGGGTCACTCTTGATCAGAAACTTAACTGGACCAGCCACATAAATATTGCGGTTGTAACAGCAACAGTTCAGAGGCTGGGAATTCTGCAGTGAGTAACTCACCTCCTGACTCCCCAAAGCCTTTCCATCATCTACAAGACACAAGTCAGGAGTGTGATGGAATACTCTCCACTTGCCTGGATAAGTACAACTCCAACAACACTCAAGAATCTCAATACCATCTAGGACAAAGCAGCCACTTGATTGGCACCCCATCCACCACCTTAAACATTCACTCCCTCCACCACCGGTGCACAGTGGCAGCAGTGTGCACCATCTACAAGATGCACAGCAGAAAATTGCCAAGCCTCCTTCGACAGCACCTTCCAAACCCTCAACCTCTACACCTAGAACAGCAAGAACAGCAGATGTATGGGAACACCACCACCTGCAAGTTCCCCTCCATGTCACACACAATCTTGACCTGGAACTATATTGCCACTCCTTCAATGTCGCTGGGTCAAAATCCTGAAACTCCTTGCATAATAGGACTCTAAGTGTACCCAGATCACATGGACTGCAGCAGTTCAAGGGCAATTAGGGATGGGCAATAAATGCTGGCCTTGCCAGCGACGTCCACATCACATGAATGGATTAAAAATAAAAGTGCAAGGGCAAGTTTAACTGACAGCAGATACAGTTAGATTCCCTCCTAGATTGTGTTGTTCGCCACTGGGGATTTCCTTGCTATTGACTTAAAACACAAGTGTTGATGGACACAGAGCGAAGGTGCACAGATATAAATACACAGATATATAAAAACAAAATCCAAATTATTTCATTGTTTCAAATTTTACATTCCAGCATGCAATAACTATCAGTACTGGGGTTGGGGTACAACAAATCCTTTTGTCGTTCTCATTTAGCTGAATGTAAATACTCATGTATTTTTCTGGTGGCATTGACATTGTACAGTTTAATCAATCGGCTTTTTAATATTTCCCATCATCAGCGTGATGAAAGCAAAGTATTCACTGAGTATCTCCTGACAGAAGTGTGAAGTAAATACAGTGCACAGAGGTTCTATGCAACTCCAGTAAACAAAAATTATTTTCTCTTATTGCACAACTCTACCTGGCTATTATTACTTACATCAAGGCAGTATCACACACTATCTTTTGTTCCCAAAGCTTGATAGCAGAGAGTACATAACTATGAAATTTAATGCAAAACTGCAGTACTTGCACACAAACACACATGAATATACACTCTCCCATTGATTAGATGTTATTGGAAACCACTGCCGTCCTATTAGCCTATTTCAAAATTGTCCCAATTCTGTTGTACTTTTAATCTGTACCTAGAATGCCTCACCTTGATGGACACAATCTGTTCCAAGTCTCCAGGTCAATGATCAATTTTGGACCAGGAGCTTTATCCAGAGCTTCCACTAAATCCTCCGTGTCAATTTCAGCTATCATACTGTACTATTATACTAGAGTGCTGATCCTGGTACCAAATACTTCCTATGATGCCACAGAATATGGCTAGCGCTTCTGATCTTGCTTCAATAGTGCCTTTGAACATCTAGCAATTGGAAGCATATGTGTTGGCGGCTTTAACAAAAAGTCCAACTTTAAGGTGTCCATGCTTTTGACCAGATTAGTTTGTATAATATATTCATGTAGTATATTTTATGGGGGGGGGGGGGGGGTGGGGGGGTGGATTTTGATCCAGCAGGAGCTAATCATTGGTACAGTGCAAAATGATTATGAGCAACTCTTGTACTGTTGCATTCTGAAAACTGGCATTAGACATGAGCCAACTACCTCTTAGAATCTGTGCAGTTTTCACACACAAGCCTACCTGGCATTTGATTCCTAAAAGCAGATATGCCTTAAATTACTGATGGCCTGGAAACCAGCTCATTTCAATTGCAATGATATTGGAAGTTAGTGAGGGCATTGGAACATGGATGAAAAAGATTCAACTGATGCCAAGACTTTGAAATCTTAGGGTTTAAGAGGCTTATTTTTCAATAAAAAAACATTGGTATAAGATGGAATCCATAACATGGCATGAAAACCATGATAAATCTTCACAAGATACATCTAGGCAATGCCAATGCTTGCCAAATTGCTTTCTTGCTGACGAGGTGACTGTTTTGAGCTCCTGGATCATGCTGAACATTATGCACTGGACAGACAGCTTCATTTGCTTTCTTTCCTTACTGATGACATGTTTTTCATTGCATTTGACTTGAGGTTACAGCAGTTTGCTTTGCCAGACCATCAGCTGCTACCTGGAGTAAGTCCTCTACCAGCTTTCCTCATCATGTTCACTTGTATTTTTTTGGGATAAAGTGGCAGGTCCAAGAGATCACTGCAACAGCCAGCATAAACAAGTCCTGAGTCTTGAACAGCATCAACATTCCTGATCTGTTATTTAAAATGGCATTTTTGGGAGGATGCAGGGGTGCAGCAAGGTGGAAGAAAGAAGGCCGACTGTATGAATGTAAAGCAAATGATTAACTTTGAGGATTCCAAATCCACAAACTTATAAATAGCCCTTATCGGCTGTCATCAATAAAGTGGGGTCATCATTGAGATCACTACTGACTAAGGAAAGAGGACCTTTATGGTTTCTGATTGCTAGCCCTGAGCCAACCTAAAACAGTCTTGCTTGTCAGAAGGTTAAGGTTTCTAGCCCCACTCCAGGGATTTCAGCATATTGCCTTGATTGACAGTGGTACTGAGTGAACGCTGCACTATTGGAAGTGCTGTCTTTTGGATGAAATGTTAAAGAGACCCAGTCCTCAGGTGGCTGTAAAAGATCTGATGATGCTATTTAAAAAAAAGAGTGCTGCAGTGTCCTGGCCAACAACTCTCCTTGAATTACCACCAAAACTGACTAATCAGGGTCATTTATCTTCTTGTTGTTTGTGAAATCGTGCTGTGTGGAAATTGGCTGCTTCATTTCTTGATGTAACAGCAACTGTACATCAAAAATAATTCATTGACTGTGAAGCACTTTGGGACATTCTGGCAATGTGAAAGGCGTTATATAAGTTAATTTATTCTTGATTTACTTTGGACAGAATACATGAATTGCTATAAAATTTAATGCATGATTATGAAACAAATGCTGGGCAATTTTTGTTGCAAAATATTGAACTGAATATTGCAGTTCATTCCTTGAAATAATTATACCACTCATTCATTCATTAAATGGAATTAAAAAGATTCTCTCCATGTTACATTTTGCAAAAACCTAGATGAGCAGAGTTACTTTTCTAGGAAAAAATTTGCATTTTCTAGGATGTAGGAAAGTATTTTCAAAAATACAAGAACCAGCTCAACCATAGCGGACACTCATACACTATTGCAGTCACAGACTTGACCAGGTACATAAAATGCATGCACAATATAGATGAACCTCAGGTGAATATCTTTAGGGTACTGACGGCATGATCCCAGTGAGAAACAAGAGCACTACATATAGAGTCAGTAATGGCACAGGAGGCCACCATTTGGATCAAATTATTGGCTACCACTCCTAATGTCTTTGTTCTGCTCAGTGCAACTTTCCCTCACACTTTGTGTAGCACCTAGGGATATTTTTCTTAAGTTAACCATGTAAATTTTTAGTGTTCATTAGCATGTATATTTTTGTAAGGATGTATTTCCTTTCCATATTGCTAAACAATTGCTCACCTGGTTCTAAAAATAAAACTGCCATGCCCAAAAACAAAAAAGGATGAGATCTTGGAAAGTGGGCAACATCTATGTATGACTCATTGAACATTTTATAGCTGCCAACACCACGAATCAGCATAAATTAGTATCTCAGATGGGAACTCTAATTTGAGATGTTTGCTTTCCAATCAATAGTAAAGTTAAAAATATGACCACTACCAACCTGTTTTTTGCAGCTCTCATGAGTACATTTTCCAGAGACTAGGCCTGAGGGGGTAATGTCCTCTGTCTTTTTTTAAAACAAAAACTTATGGCTTATTCTTCAAATAGTAGCAACCAAATTACAGGAGGACATTTTCTACAGATTAATCCTTTCCTCAGCATTCTAGTATGGTTATTTTACACCAGTGCTTCCACTTCTGGCCTTTTTAAATGGCCATTTCTCGTAGTTTGGGAACAGTAATGTCTTGTTCCCTGATAACCCATCCTTAGTCACTAACATGGCTCTGATCACGTTTCATCTTTGTCAGCTGTGATTGAGAAGATTCTGCCGACAAGATAGTCTACCTAGAAATGACCCACCAACCGAGGATAGAATCTTTAGGAGAAATGTAATAAATTGCCACATTCACATTCTAGTTTGGCCATTCATTTATTCCTGTTCCTTTTCACTCATACTCTCCTAAGAGTCCCAGGACATCCATTGTTAAATAGTTTTGCCTTTATGACATTTCCCTCTTGACCTTCAATGAACTGCGAATGCATCATCCTCGATTTTCCTGTACATCATAGAGGTGAAAGAAAAAGCAGTGGACGGAGAAACTGTTTACATAAAACACGTCAATATAAACTACTTCTTCCAATGTAGATAAAATTCAGTAAACATCTCCTAGCTATCCGGAAACATTCTTATTGCCATTATTTTTTTTAAAAAAATGTATGTAGATCTCTATTTTAAGATGCGCTTACACCAAAGGATGCACATCTGTCATGTGGATTCTCTACGAGACCAGGCAAGACAGAAGATTATCTCCGATCAGTAAACCAAAGCCATCATCCTGTTCTGGGCAATCAGAATTTCAGACCCTCAGTTAGTCAACCTTCATGTCTTACATCCTTTCATGCAGCATAACCTTACACTGGATTTTTCCCTTTTAGATATGACAAGGCATCAGTTAGAAAACCCATATTAATCCCTCATAGAAAGCACAACAAATGTGCTCATTTTATTTAATGTGCCACAAATTATTTACATACAAACTTGATGCACAGGAAAAGACCACCTGGCCTATCTAGCCCATCCCATATAATCGTGATGCCTTATCCATCATAATGCAGACACTCCCCAGCTACCAATGATCTAATGTTCTAGAAGAGGTAGAAAACGGAGGAAAATCCAGGCCAATTAGACAAATCAAATCTGAAAAATTCCTCTGACTCCTTTAGGCAATCGAAATAGGTGGAGAGATCACAAATGACCCCATTTATATTACAGGATACTTACCTCTTGGCTGGAGTGATCACCAGCTCAGGCAAAAACAGGTCTCGCTCCCTCATAAAGAATAGATTGAATCTGCATTCATTACATGAGCCAGCAACCTGCTCCATAGGTCCATTATTCTCTGGGAAAAGTACCACCTTACATCCAACTTTGTTCTGCCTTTACCCAACTTGTAAAGGTGACCCCTGATCCTACCCAAACTTCCAAGTTGACATAATTGGCCCACATAAACACAATATAGTCCTTTGATCAAACTTTCCTAGTATCGACTTTTCCAAAAAAAAAAAAGAGTGGAGCTGTCTTTCAGCCTATATGGGTAGCTAAGATATTTTAAACCAAGAACCAGTCTTATGGTCTTCCTCCGCACTCTACCAAACCTCAATATCCCCCACCATGTGAAGACATGAAAACTGGACACAGTATGCTAACTGAGGTCTAAGCATATCATTACTCTCAAGTTGGGCAATACTTTTGGGGAATGTTCCCCAGTTCTAGCTTCACAGTGGTCTGTCAGCAGATTGCAATGCTTATTTAGTAGACATCGGACAATCAGATGTTGGTGGTAAGACATGTACTATTTTCATAATACATGCTATAATCTTTCTACAGGAGCAGGTAGATGGACACAATGTGCCATTTCCACTAACAAAGTTTTACAGCATAAATGTTAGAAAAAAAAATAAGGTGCAGGGGATCAGTCATATCAATGTATTTTTTTTTCAAAGCTTTTTTTTTAAAAAAGAGGAAAGCTGATGTAGCCTTACCACAAGACCTGTCTCACTGACCTCATCTGCATTCACTTTCCACTTCAGTTATGTTCTGCTTGGGCTAAAATGCTAATTTTGTGAATAACTTCTCACTAATGGACCACATCTGAATTCACTTTCTCTGATGTCAAGTCAGAGTCCACAATGTAGACTGAACAATGGTATTGAACAGTTTACTGGACCACAAGCTCATGATCAACTTGCACTTCTTTATCAAAAAGATGAATGCTTTTGGGATATCAGAATTACAGAATATCAGACTATAAAATTTATACTTCATATTTCTATTTTCTTTTCCTCTTGCTCGAATTATTTTTTCAAGCTATAAAATTCCCTTCTGCTTGTACAGATGATCCAGAGAATGGACAGCGACAAGACATGCCAACTTTCAATTAATCTACGCATTGGTTGGAGTTCAAGACTTGGAACCTAACCAATGCTGAAATCAGAGAGTACATCAGCTGAGACACCAATTCAAATCCTGGCTTTCCAAGCCAGAGTCAAATACACTGCACATCTTGTTTTCTAACTTTTCTACACCCAGGCCCATCATTGGTGGGCAAGGTTTTATAAACAGTAATCGGGGGCGGGGAGTGGGGGAGGGGGGGGGGCGGCGGTGGTTGGTGGTGGGGGGGGGGTGGTTGGTGAAAATCAAACAACAGGCATTTGGAAAGGTTTCAGTTAATTAAGGAAAGCCAGCATGGATTTGTGAAAGACAGATCATGCTGGAGAATTTAAATTGAATTTTTTGATAAATGAGCAGAGAATGTCGATAACTAGATCCATATAGACAACATCCGTTGTATCCTTAGAAAGAGAGTTTGACAAAATACCACATAAAATGCTGGTTAACAAAATTGAGGCTCATGGAATAGGAATGTCAGTGTCAGCTTGGACAAAATAAAATTGGCTTAAGGACAGAAAACAGTCGTAAATGATTGTTTTTTTCAGACTGGAGGATGGTAGACAGTGGTGTTCCCCAAGGTCCAGTGCTAGGACCACTGCTTTTTTTGATATATTATAAATGACTTGGATATTAGAATACAGGTAAAATTTCAAAATGTGCCAATGCTGCCAAACTTGAAGGGTTAAAGACAGACAGTGAGGAGGACACCAATCTACTGTAACAGGAGAGATAGGCTAGAGAATGGGTAGATGAATGGCAGATGGAGTTTAATACAGAAAATTGAGAGGTGATGCATTTCAGCGGAAGGGGAGGCAATATAGACCAAATGGCAAAGTTCTAAAGAGTGTGCAGAGACAGAGGGACCTAGGGATCCATGTGCACAAATCTTTGAAGGTGGCAGGACACATTGAGTGTGCAGTTAGCAAAGCATATGGAATCTTGAGCTTCATGAATAGAGGTATGGAGCACAAAAGCAGGGAAGTTATGCCGAACCTTTATAAAGCTCTGGTTAGGCCACAACTAGAGTATTGTATCCAGTTCTGGTCACCACACTTTAGGAAGAATGTGAAGGTCCTTGAGAGGGTGCAGAGAAGACTTACCAGAATGATTCCAGGGATGGGGGATTTTAGCTACAAAGTTAGGTTGAAGAAGCTGAGGTTGTTCTCCTTGGAGAACAGGAGATTAAGGGGAGATCTGATAAAGGTGTACAAGATTATGAGAGGTTTAGATAAGGTTTCCATTAGCTGATGGTACAAGGATTAGGGGACAGAGATTTAAGGATTTGGGCAAGAGATGCAAGGGGGATGTGAGGAAGAACTTTTTTTTTTAAACAAGGCGAGCAGTAATGACACAGAACGCGCTGCCAATGGAGGTGGTGGGAGCGGAGACAATGATTTCAAAAAGATAATTGGATGAGCACTTGAGGAAAACAAACTTGCATACTATGGGTATAGAGCAGGGGAATAGGGTTGACTGAATTGCTCGACAGAGAGCTGCATGGACCCTTTGGGCCAAATGTCCTCCATTTGTGCCACAATGACTCTATGACCCGTCACAGAGGTTGCCTTGGGAGAGCTACATGAATGGAGAGTACTTCAAATCATTTAACTATTTCAAAAAGGTGTTATTTGCCGCAGGGATGAGCACGTGGGCATATGATACATTTTACTAAAAATGAAATGGAGCTTGCAAGTTATTAGTGACCTAAATTAAGCTTCATAATAAAGTTTCAATACTCACTATTGTGCTTCTTGTTGTACTGGTGAAAAAGTTATCCCTATCTGAAAGATCAAATCTAGGGCGAGAAAAAAAAAAGAGCAAATGTAATTAAACAAAGCAGCAACATTTATAAACTATCAAGCTATACTCTAAAATCATGATAGCAGTCAAGAAATTTTCATACCTGCAGCGTCTGTGGGAAATTGAGGGCTGTTGTCCCTTTAAAGAGTGGCCACCCTTGTGCTACTATTTGGCCCTCAAATCAGTAATACACAGGACTCATTTTGAATTACCTTCCTTAGGACTTTGACCACAAAGTGATAATGTGAGCAATACAAAAAGAAAACTCCTCGGACAACCAGACAAGAGCGGCAATCAGAAAAGGAGAGGAAATGTATGGGGGTTGAACTTTTTTTTTTAAAGTCAGCCAGTCAGAGAGACCATAAATAATTGTCTTTCATTCAACTTTTGCATCTATTTATGATAAAGCACTAACAAAAAAAAAAAGTGATGATGGATTAAGCCATAAAACGTTTAGGTTTGGAGTAAAACAATATTGTGTGTCAGTTGCATCAAATAAAGACATTAATGCACGAACGAAAGCTAACAAGTTGGTTCCAGGTACCTGTCTTACAAACAATGTTGGGGAGCAACTCAATGTGTTCACTCCAAAGTTCAAAGTGGAAGGAGCTCCAATTTCTCTTGATTTTTGCCTTCCCAAAAGAAGATACATGCTTCTGACTAATTTGCTAATTTTGCCTTAGTGGTGCATGCATCCAAGGTTTTGTTCCCATGGGGAACAGAGACTGGTTTTACAAATGCTTTAGCTTACAGCCTGTGCAGATCCTAAAGTTCCCAATGTATCAAAGTCCTTTAAACACTTCCTTTAAATATAACAAGGACAATGAGGCACATCAACTTTCTGCCCCGTGATTTTGAGGCAACCTGAACAATTTTTGTCGAAAGTGGATGCAGTGGAACAACTACAAACTGTACAAAATAAACAGTTTTAAAGACAAGAAATTGAACCCATGAATTCCTGTCATCTTACAACCACTCAGTCATATTTGATGCCTCCTCAAAATCCCAAGGACAGAGAATGGCGCAACCTTTTGGCAGCGTGGCAAAATAAAAGAAAATGGCCGAGTACTGGCAACAAAGCACGAATGAGTAAGAGACCTCCACATCCAAAGAAATTTCTGACAGTGTAGTGGGTTTCTCCAAGACATTCTGCAATGCCCTCTCCCCCCCCCAAAAGCAGGTGATGGCCAAACTTAATTGTATACAAGTTAGATTCAGAAAATGCGGTCCAATCTGAAAATTGTGTTTTTGTGACCAACAGAGGAAAGTGATTTAAATATTTACAAAAGGAAAATAATTAAAAAAGATATTTAAAAATATACAACCAATAGTTCTTTTAGGTTGCTGGCACAGTTGTGCTGGGCCAAATGACCTCCTTCTGTGCTGTAAAATTCGCATGAATTTATACTTCATTCTGCAATGAATCACTGAATTTGGGATGTTCCCTTCCTTTCTAAATGTTTCATCAAGACACTCCATAATAAATATTGGGAATATTCCATTCAATGTAATATCTAAGTTAATATGCATTTTCCTTCAACAAAACTACTCTCTTAACTAGACCAGTCCTCAAATAAACTGCAGGAAACTACTGTCCTGGTATGGTTTTATTATTGTAACTGCAGACTGCATTCTGAGAAATAATCATTTACTTCACATCTCTAAATATTACTACCTGCTTTCAAGCAGGAAAACACTTTAGCCATTTCAAAAGTAGCTGCAGCTTATACATTTTTAGGCCAGCTAGTAACAGTATCAGTTATACTCCATCCATTCACACATATCTTCATAATAAGAACTTAGTGCATAACCCATACTGTCCTATTCTGAGCATGGTTTACTGAAGCCACCTAGTTATAGTAGACCTGGACAACAGTGCTTTACATTGCACCCATAATCAATCCATTCCCAAGATGGGTCTGGTTAACAGTTACCAGTTTGCTAACGACCTATGTCAACAAGTGACTCTTACTCCAGGCAGAAAACTATGAATCAAGGCAAAAAATTGAGGTTCCACCCCACCTGAGCATCCTGGCTATTCAAATGGACAGCAAAGATCCTGCGTGAACAGGGAATTACCCTGGCGTCCATGCCAACATTCCTCCCTCAACAAAGCACCATCAAAAATATGAACTGGTTATTTGTTGGATCCTGCTATGCATAAAACACCTGCCAAAAATTGGCCTATGTAACTGTCGCATTTCAATATAATCTCTACAAAGTACATTAAAATGTTTAATTCATTCATTCGTTGGTGTCATCATCTTCCCAGAAGGTTGACTGTCGTGGATCTCCACCTCTCTGTCTGTTTTGTGCTGTCCTTATACATTCTGCATAGGTCTACAGCATCCAGTCTATTATATCTGTATCCATTTTCTTCTCTGCTTCCCTCTGCTACATTTTCCATCAACCTTTCCTTCCAATAATTGTCTGCCTACCTTCTACTCTAATGAAGTGACCAAAGTATTGCATCTTTCTCTTTGGTGTTATGCACTAATTTCCTCTTTTCTCCAGCCAGTTCCAGCACTTCCTCATTAGTCTTTCTGTCTAAGATATGCGGAACATCCTCCGATATGTCCACATCTTGAATGCTTTCAACTTATCGATGGTCTGCTTGTTATCCATGTCTCTGAGGCATTTAACATAGATGACAAAATGTAGCACCTCAGCATTCTTTTCTTAAGTTTCAGGGTCAGTTTCTTTGGTGTAACAAGCCCTTCATTCTGACAAAGCTGGGCTTAGCTCTTAATTCTCCTTTGGATCTCACAGTCAGATCTCCCATCATCCCTGATAATCTGCCCAAGGTATGTAAACCTTTTCACTTGTTCCAGGATTGAGAACATCATGGATAGCATGTTCAGCGAGGTAGTCACACCGCAGGTAAGGGCTGCACAGGCAGAAAAGGGATGGGTGACCACCAGGCGGAGTAGTAGGCGCAGGCAGTTAGTGCAGGAGTCCCCTGTCGCCATCCCCCTCTCAAACAGATATACCACTTTGGATATTGTGGGGGGGGGGGAAATGACCTCCCAGGGGAAAGCACCAACAGCCAAGTTCGTGGCACCATGGAGGGCTCTGCAAGGGAGGAAAAGGGGTGGGAGAGCAATAATAAGGGATTCTATCGTAAGGGGTGTAGATAGGCGTTTCTGTGGCCCTAAACGAGACTCCAGGATGGTATGTTGCCTCCCTGGTGCTAGGGTCAAGGATGTCACGCAGCAGCTGCAGGACATTCTGAAGGGGCAGGGGGAGCAGTCAGAGGTTGTGTTACACATTGGTACCAACGACATAGGTAGAAAGAGGGATGAGGTCCTGCAGCAAGAATTTAGGGAGCTGGGTAGCAGATTAAAAAGCAGGACCTCAAAAGGTTGTAATCTCTGGATTACTCCCTGTGCTGCATGCCAGCGAGTATTGGAATAGGAGGATAGAGCAGATGAATGCGTGGCTGAGGAGATGGTGCAGGAGGGAGGGCTTTAGGTTCCTGGATCACTGGGTCTGTTTCTGGCAAAGGTGGGACCTGTACAAGTTGGAGGATTGCACCTGAACCGGAATGGGACCAACATCCTTGCTGGGAGGTTTGCTAGTGCTGTTGGGGGGGAGGGGGTGTGGGTTTTAAACTAATTTGTCAGGGGGATGGGATACAGAGTGGAGGTACAGTAGGGGGTGATGCACAGCCAAATATAGAAGAGAAACTAAGTCAGTCTGGAAGGTAGAGCAAATATAGACCTGTTAAGGCACAAGTGAAAAATGCAAGGCTGGATTGCATATACTTTAATGCAAGGAGTCTTACTAATAAGGCAGATGAATTGAGGGCATTGATTAGCACACGGGATTATGACACTATTGCTATCACAGAGACATGGCTGAGGGAGGGGCAGGACTGGCAACTCAATATTCCAGGATATAGAATCTTCGAGCGTTATAGAGGAGGGGATAAAAGAGGAGGCGGTATTGCACTGTTAATCAAGGAGTCAATTACTGCAGTAAGGAGGGATGATATCTCAGAAGGTTCCTCAAATGAGGCCATATGGGTAGAATTAAGAACAAAAAGGGGGGGGGGGCAATCACTTGGCTGGTTGTGTACTACAGGTCTCCAGTCAGGGAGAGATAGAGGAACAGGTATGTAGGCAAATCTCAGAGAGGTGTAAAAATAATAAGGTAATAATAGTAGGGGATTTCAACTTATCAAATATCAACTGGGATAGTCTTAGTGCAAAAGGCTTAAAGGGGGAGGAATTCTTAAAATGCATACAGGAGAGCTTTTTGAGCCAGTACATAGAAAGTCCTACAAGAGAAGGGGCAGTACTCGACCTAATCCTAGGGAATGAAGCCGGACAAGTAGTAGAAGTGCCAGTGGGGGAGCATTTCTGGGATAGCGACCATAACTCTAAGATTTAAAGGTAGTTATGGAAAAGGACAAAGACGGGCCAGAAATAAAGGTACTGAATTGGAGGAAGGCCGATTTCAATTTGATAAAACAGGATCTGGCCAAAGTGGACTGGGAACAGCTACTTGTAGGAAAGTCTACATCAGGCCAGTGGGAGTCATTTAAAGAGGAAACAGTGAGGGTGCAGAGCCAACATGTACCTGTTAAGGTGAAGGGTAGGACCATCAAGTCCAGGGAATCCTGGATGTCAAGGGATATAGAGTATTGGATCAGGAAAAAAAAGGAGGCTTATGGCAGATTCGGAGCACTGAAAACAGTGGAGGCCCAAGAGGAGAATAGAAAGTGTAGGGTGGTACTTAAAAAAGTTATTAGGAGAGCGAAGAGGGGACATGAAAAACATTGGCGGTCAATATAAAGGAAAATCCTAAGGCGTTTTATAAGTATATTAAGGGCAAGAGGATAATCAGGCAAAGAGTAGGGACCATTAGGGACCAAAGTGGCAATCTGTGTGTAGAGCCGGAGGACATAGGTGAGGTTTTAAATGATTACTTTTCATCTGTTTTCACTGTGGAGAATGACGATGTAGGTGTAGAGATCAGGGAGGGGGATTGCGATATACTTGAACATATTAACATTGAAAAGGAGGAAGTATTAGATGTTTTAGCAGGCTTAAAAGCATATAAATCCCCAGGCCCAGATGAGATGTATCCCAGGCTGTTGTGAGAGACAAGGGAGGTGATAGCAGGGGCTCTGACACAAATTTTCAGATCTTCTCTGGCAACGGGAGAGGTGCCAGAGGACTGGAGGACAGTGAATGTGGTACCATTATTCAAGAAGGGTAGCAGGGATAAACCAGGTAATTACAGGCCGATGAGTCTAACATCAGCGGTTAGGAAACTATTGGAAAAATTTCTGAGGGACAGGATTAATCTCCACTTGGAGAGGCAGGGAATAATCAGGGATGGTCAGCACGGCTTTGTTAGGGGGAGATCGTGTCTAACTAACGTAACTGAATTTTTTGAGCAGTTGATGTAGTCTACATGGACTTCAGTAAGGCTTTTGATGAGGTCCGCATGGGAGATTGGTTAAGAAGGTAAGAGCTCATGGGATCCAGGGCAATTTGGCAAATTGGATCCAAAATTGGCTTGGTGGCAGGAAACAGAGGATAATGGTCGAGGGTTGTTTTTGCAAGTGGAAGCCTGTGACCAGTGGTGTACCACAGGGATCGGTGCTGGGACCATTGCTGTTTGTAGTGTACAGTAATGATTTAGACGTGAATATAGGAGGTATGATCAGTAAGTTCACATATGACATGAAAATTGGTGGTGTTGTAAATAGTGAGGAGGAAAGCTTTAGATTACAGGACGCACTGCAAGATGCACTGCAGCAACGCACCAAGGCCCCTGAGGCAGCACCTTACTGGTAAGATGGGTGGAGCTGTGGCAAATGGAATTTAATCCTGAGAAGTGTGAGGTGATGCATTTTGGGAGGGCTAACAAGGCAAGGGAATATACAATGGATGGTAGGACCCTAGGAAGTACAGATGGTCAGAGGGACCTTGGTGTACTTGCCCATAGATCACTGACAGCAGCAGCACAGGTAGATAAGGTGGTTAGGAAGGCATATGGGATACTTGCCTTTATTAGCCGAGGCATAGAATAGAAGAGCAGGGAGGTTATGATGAAGCTGTATAAAATGCTCATTAGGCCACAGCTGGAGTACTGTGTACAGTTCTGGTCAGCACACTATAGGAAGGATGTGATTGCACTGGGGAAGGTGCAGAGGAGATTCACCAGGATGTTGCCTGGGCTGGACCACTTCAGCTATGGAGAGACACCGGATAGGGTAGGGTTGTTTTCCTTCCAACAGAGAAGGATGAGGGGGGACATGATTGAGGTATACAAAATTATGAGGGGCATTGATAGGTTAGATAGGAAGAGACATTTTCCCTTAGCGGAGGGGTCAATAACCAGGAGGCATAGATTTAAGGTTAGGGCCAGGAGTTTTAGAGGGGATTTGAGGAAAAGAAATTTCACCCAGAGGGTGGTTGGAATCTGGAATACACTGCCTGAAGTGGTAGAGGCAGGAACCATCATAACAATTAAGTAGTATTTAGATGAGCACTTGAAATGCCATAGCATACAAGGCTACGGACCAAGTGTTGGAAAATGGGACTAGAATAGTTAGGCGCTTGATCGCCGGCACAGACATGATGGACCGAAGGGCCTGTTTCTGTGCTGTATAACTCTGACTCTATGACTTGTCCATTTACTTCCCTGCTTCCTGCTTATCACCATTGTCTTGGTTTTCTTCACATTCTTTCATCTAGAATCCACACTCCTTGCATTCACTTCATTCACAATTTCCTGTAGTGCCTCTTCTGACTCTGCAATCAGTGCAGTGTCATTTGCGTACCTCAAGTAGTTAATGTTCAACCCACCAATATTGCAACCTGATAGATGTTCTATATCTCTGAAGATAGTTTCAGTGTACAGGTTGAACAGTATTGGGGACACAACACAAACCTGACACATTCTTCTTTTGATTAGGAAGCTGTCTGACAAGCCGCTATCAAGTCTCATCACCGCTGATTGCTTCTAATATAGATTCTGAATTATCCTTTTATCATGTCAATTTCTAGCTTGTTTAAACACTCCATTATAGTCTTATGGTAGACTTTATTTTTATTCATTAATGGGGATGTGGGCATCGCTGGCCAGGCCAGCATTTATTGCCCATGAGAAAGTGTGACGAGATGCCTTCTTGAACTGCTGCAGTCCACAGGCGGTAGGTACACCCATAGTACTGTTAGGAAGGGAGTTCCAGGATTTTGATCCAGCGACAGTGAAGGAACAGTGATATAGTTCCAAGTCAGCATGGTGTGTGACTTGGAGGGAAACTTGCAGGTGGTGGTGTTCCCTTGCATCTACTGCCCTTGTCCTTCTAGGTGGTTGAGGTTGTGGATTTGGAAGGTGCTGCCTAAGGAGCCTTGGTGCGTTGCTGCAGTGCATCTTGTAGATGGTACACACTGCTGCCACTGTGCGTCAGTGGCGGAGCGAGTGAGTGAATGTTTGTGGATGGAGTGCCAAACAAGCGGGCTGCTTTGTCCTGGATGGTGTCGAGCTTCTTGAGTGTTGTTGGAGCTGCACCCATCCAGGCAAGTGGAGAGTATTCCATCACACTCCTGACTTGTGCCTTGGTGGACAGGCTTTGGGGAGTCAGGAGGTGAGTTACTCGCCACAGGATTCCCTGCCTCTGACCTGCTCTTGTAGCCATGTAATTATATGACTATTCCAGTTCAGTTTCTAGTCAATACTCAGCCCAGGATGTTGATAGTGGGGTATACAGTGATCGTAATGCCTTTGAATGTCAAGGGGAGATGGTTAGATTCTCTCTTGGTGGAGATGGTCATTGGCTGGCACATATGTGGCGCAAATGTTACTTGCCACTTATTAGCCCAAGCCTGAACATTGTCCAGGTTTTGCTGCATTTCTACATGGACTGCTTCAGTATCTGAGCAGTCACGAATGGTGCTGAGCATTGTGCAGTGAACATCCCCACTTCTGACCTTATGACTGAAGGAAGGTTATTGATGAAGCAGCTGAAGATGGTTGGGCCTGGGACACCACCCTGAGGAACTCCTGCAGTGATGTCCTGGAGCTGAGATAATTGGCAGTGGTTAGCACCGCAGCCTCACAGCTCCAGCGACCCGGGTTCAATTCTGGGTACTGCCTGTGTGGAGTTTGCAGTTCTCACTGTGACTGCGTGCGTTTTTGCCGGGTGCTGCGGGTTTCCTCCCACAGCCAAAGACTTGCAGGTTGATAGATAAATTGGCCATTATAAATTGCCCCTAGTATAGGTAGGTGGTAGGAGAATATAGGGAAGGTGGGGATGTGGTAGGAGTATGGGATTAGTGTAGGGATTAGGATAAATGGGTGGTTGATAGTCGGCACAGACTCAGTGTGCCCAAGGGCCTGTTTCAGTGCTGTATCTCTAAATAAATAAATAAACACAACCATCTTCCTTTGCACTAGGTATGATTCCAACCAGTGGAGTGTTTTCCCCTAATTCCCATTCACTCCAGTTTTGCTAGGGCTCCTTGCTGCCATACTCCGTCAAATGCTGCCTTGATGTCAAGGGCAGTCACGGTCATCTCACCTCGAGTTCAGCTCTTTTGTCTATGTTCGAGCCAAGGCTGTAATGAAGTCAGGAGCCGAGGCACCCTGGCAGAACCCAAACTGAGTGACACTGAACAGGTTATTGCTACGCAAGTGCCTCCTGATAGCACTGTCGACGACACCTTCCGTCAATTTACTGATGATTGAGAGTATA
The DNA here is from genome assembly GCF_036365525.1 of Heterodontus francisci. Lineage (NCBI taxonomy): Eukaryota > Metazoa > Chordata > Chondrichthyes > Heterodontiformes > Heterodontidae > Heterodontus > Heterodontus francisci. The sequence continues at coordinate 93,403,367 of NC_090384.1, read as the reverse complement.
CTGATGGGGTGGTAATTGGCGAGGTTGGATTTGTCCTGCTTTTTGCATACAGCACATACCTGGGCAATTTTATATATTGCCGGGTAGATGCCAGTGTTGTAGCTGTACTGGAACAACCTGGCTAGGGGCACAGCAAGTTCTGGAGCACAGGTCTTCAGTACTATTGCTGGAATGTTGTCAGGGCCCATAGCCTTTGCAGTATCCAGTGCCTTCAGTCGTTTCTTGATATCACGTGGAGTGAATCGAATTGGCTGAAGACTGGCATCTGTAATGCTGGAGACTTCAGGAGGGGACTGAGATGGATCATCCACTCAGCACTTCTGGCTGAAGATTGTTGCAAATGCTTCAGCCTCGTCTTTTGTACTGATCATCATTGAGGATGGGGATATTTGTGGAGCCACCTCCTCCAGTTAGTTGTTTAATTGTCCACCATCATTCACGATTGGATGTGGCAGGACTGCAGAGCTTAGATCTGCCCCATTGGTTGTGGAATCGCTTAGCTCTATCTATTGCATGTTGCTTACGCAGTTTGGCATGCAAGTAGTCCTAGATTGTAGCTTCACCAGGCTGACAACTCATTTTGACGTATTCTCCTGGCATGCCCTCCTTCACTCTTCATTGAACCAGGGCCGATCCCTCGGCTTGATGGTAACGGTAGAGTGGGGGATATGCCGGGCAATGAGGTTACAAATTGTGGTCGAGTACATTTCTGCTGCTGCTGATGGACCACAATGCCTCATTGATGCCCAGTTTTACATTGCTAGATCTCTTCAAAATCTATCCCGTTTAGCATGGTGGTAGCACCAAACACAATGGAGGGTATCCTCAATGTAAAAGGTGGGACTGCATCTCCACAAAGACTGTGCAGTGGTTACTCCTACCAATACTGTTAAGGAAAGATGCATCTGCAGCAGGCAGATTTGTGAGGACAAGGTCAAGTATGTTTTTCCCTCACCACCTGCCACAGACCCAGTCTAGCAGCTATGTCTTTTAGGACTCGGCCAGCTCGGTCAGTAGTGGTGCTACCGAGCTACTCTTGGTGAGGGACATTGAAGTCCCCCACCCAGAGTACATTCTGCACCCTTGCCACCCTCAGTGCTTCCTCCAGGTGGTGTTCAACATTGAGGAGTACTGATTCATCAGCTGAGGGAGGGCGATAGGTGGTAATCAGCAGGAGGTTTCCTTGCCCATGTTCGACCTGATGCAATGAGACTTCATGGGGTCCAGAGTCGATGTTGAAGACTCCCAGGGCAACTCCCTCCTGACTGTATACCACTGTGCCACGACCTCTGCAGCTGTCCTGTTGCTGGGACAGGACATACCCAGCGATGGTGATGGTATTGTCTGGAACATTGTCTGTAAGGTATGATTCGGTGAGTATAACTATGTCCAGCTGTTGCTTGACTAGTCTGTGCGACAGCTCTCCCAAACTTTGGCAAAAGCCCCATGTTCATAAGGAGGACTTTGCAGGGTCAATAAGGTTGGATTTGCCATTGTCATTTCCGGTGCCTAGGTCGATGCCGGGTGGCTCGTCTGGTTTCATTCCTTATTGACTTTGTAGCGGTTAGATACAACTGAGTGGCTTCAGAGGGCATTTAAGAGAGACAACCTCGTTGCTGTGGGTCTGGAGTCATATGTCAGCTAGCCCTGGTAAGGACAGCAGATTTCCTCCCCTAAAAGGACAATAGTGAACCAGATGGGTTTTTCAACAATCGACAATGGTTTCATGGCCATTAGACTACCTTTTAATTCCAGATTTATTTCTTGAATTCGAATTCCACCTTCTGCCATGGTGTGGATCGAACCCATGTGCCCAGAGCAATACCCTGGGTCTCTGGGTTGCAAGTCCAATGACAATACCACTACACCACCGCCTCCTCCTCTGACTCTATCAAATACCTTCTCAGTCTATAAAGCATATATACACCAGGTTTTTGTACTTGCAGATATCTTTCAATCACTACTCTCAAGTTAAAGATGCCTTCTCTTGTTCCTTTCTTTGGACTGACTCATCTATCTCTGCTTCTATAGTAGATTAATCATTTTTGGAAAGAAATGACCAAAATCATTTTCATCACATGGCTCATGAGGCTTCTTATCCTGTGGCCTGTATACCCGAGGGCTTTTGGTTTCTTTGGGAGCTTAATGAACACTGACTGCATAAGATCCACAGGTATAAATCCTGTTCTGCAAATTTTTGTTGCAGAGGTCTGTCAATTTCCCAATGCCAACATCATTCAGGGCTTTCAGGCATTCTGTTGGTATTTCATAGATTCCAGGTGCTTTCTTTGCTTTCATCTTTTTGATCACTGCACTGACTTCTGCCTCTATTATCTCTGGTCCTTCTCTTCCCTCTGATGGTACCAATTCAGCTGTCATCATACAGCTCGCTGATGTACTCCACCCATCATTTCTCTACCCTTTCTTTTTCGAAGAAAAGTTCACCTTCCTTGCGGCTGATACAGCCACTATTTGTGGCTATTTTCTCCCTGTGCTTTAACTTTCTCATGCTCTCATATTATGCCTTTTCTCCAGTTCTTCTATTTTCTTGCAACGGTCTCCAGACCATCTTTCCTTGGCCACCCTAAATGCTTTTCTTATCTGCATTTCTATTTTGTCATTTTTCTTTATTGTCTTATTCTGTCGCCTTTTCTCCATCGTATCTAGTATTGCATCAGTCATCCACTCTTGATGTTTCCTCCTCTCTTTCTTAGGGACTGTCTTATTTACTGAGTATTTCATGCTCTGTTTCAACCTGTCTCAATGCCTTTCTGTTGTTTTCTCCTCACCAAGATCTGGCACTGTCCCTTCCAGAAGTAAAGCGTGATAGTAACCGCCACAGCATACTTCTTCATCACATCCTCCTCTCTCAGTCTAAGTTGGCTTGATCTTTCATGGGATTCCTTTTTGGAATTTTCAGCCTGATCATCTTCATTGCAAGCAGGCAGTGATCTGAATTGATGTCTGCACCTGGGTAAGTGAAGCCATTCTTGATGCTGTTCTTGTACCTCTCATTGATCATCAGAAAATCTATTTGATTTCTGTGAACATCTGCTGGACTCTTCCAGGTGTACAGTCTTCTGGGGTGTTGTTTGAAGAGTGTATTCAAGATGACCAAGTAGTTTTCCTCACAGAACTGTATCAGGTATTCACTTCTCCTGCTCTTCGTACCAAGTCCATAAGCTCCTACCACACTTCCATGCCTCAATCCACTGATAATTTGCATTCAAATTGCCCATGACTATCAAGATGTCTCCAGTCTTCACATGCTTCAATATCTTTTGCACCTCCTCATAGAATACTTTCGGTTCTTTATCACTGTGATCCTGTGTGGACCCACATAGTTGTAAACACACAATGTTCATTGGTTTCCCTTTAAATTTTGCCATAATCACTCTCTCTGATATTGGCCAATACCCCTGCATTGTTCTTGCTACCTTCTTTGTTATTATTCCAACTCCATTCTGCTGTTCTCTACCACCCAAGAAAATCATCATCATCTCCTTACCTTTGTCTATTTTCCCAGATTCCGTCCATCTAACTTCTGCCAATCCTAAAATATTGATGCTGAGTCTTAACATCTCTTTCAAGCAGTTGTCTATTTTACCTCTCTGGTAGAGTGTCCTCACATTCTATGTTCCGATTTTCAAGAGTTCTTATCTGGGTTTGAGAGTAGCATCATCAGATGGTAGCCTTTATCTGAATTTGGACTGCCCTCGCCATTCATCCTGCTATTCCTACTTCCCAGCAAGTCCTCTTCTTCCCTGTTCCTATTTACAGTAGACATCTCTGCAGGGGACCCGGGTCTGCCTACATTACTAACACTGTTTAAACTAGATTCCATGACTAACTATGGGTGAATGCTTGGTGAGTACCCTGACTCGAAGGTTACTAGCCATTTGTCCTTAATCGTCATGACTCTGTCCGAGATGGGTCACACATTTTGCTGTTGCGCCTTCTGAGCCATTGACTCTGAATAGTAAGTTCTTCTGCCACCAGTCCAGGCTTTGAGCATTTGAAAAAGGTGACACCCACCTGTACAGCATCTTGTGAAGTTGCTGTTCCCCCTCACTTTGTCCAGCACGCCAGCCAAGGTGAGGTCCCAGGGTGTGCACCAGCAGCTCCTTGGAGGCATAAGTAAGAATTGCATAGCAGTGGGAGACCAATGCTCCTTGTCCACATCCATAACATCATAGACGAGGGGCTGACAAGGGTACAAAGGGACTACTCCTCACATACTACACCAATATGGTGCTATAGAAGCAGAAATCTAGTTTTTCCGCCAAAAGCTTCGGAAGGTTATCTGGCAGATTGGAGGTTAGACTGGCGCCAATTTCAAAACCACAATTCATAATGTACTGCACAACTGAAGCTGCCCTGAATAATAATAATACTAGTTATTTACAGTTATCTAATCTGTAGTTTTGTAGTGTTTCGAAATTGCAATTGTATTGTGCATTGTGTACTCTAGAAGCTGCTGTAGAACATACATGCCAGAAAAGTGAAGCTGCTGCAGTCTTTGTCTCTGTTATTGCTTCATATCTTATACCAAACTCAGCTAATCCTCACTGACGTCCCGAGGATAACACATAACCCAAGAAGGAAGCATAGAATTTACTGTAAATTATAGGGCAAAGCACAGTGAAGGCGTGATTTCGTTTTTTGGCAGCCCTTCAGACCATTTTCTGGAGAACAGCAATTGGAGAAATTGAAGCAATTATATTCCTAATTAAGTTGCGTCCACTGGCTTCAGCAGGTGGCCAATTAATATTCCAGCATGCCTCTCATTATCATATTACAACTGCAACTGTTAAAATAGGAACAGGAATAGGCAATTCATCCCTTCAAATTGTTGCACATTCAATTTATTTATGGCTGATCTTTACTTCTACTCTGTTTACTAGTTTTTATTCTATATCGCTCAATACTATTTACCAATAATAAAAAAATCAATGTCAGTCTTGGAAATTTCAATTGACCCAGCACAGCTATTCAAAATTTTCACTACCTTTTGTGCAAAAAAAGAAAATGTTTGCAGATTTCACTCTTAAATGGCCTAGCTCTAAATTTACGTTTCCGCACTGCTTGTTCTGGATTTCCCACTAGGAAGAGATAATTTCTCAACAACTAGACACTGCCACCACCAGCTGTAACATTTGTCAGATTGAAAAGCTTCTGTAATCAATTCCAGGTGTCCTATGAATTGAAAACTATGATATTAGTTTGTACTATGTTTGGTTTAGCCCAGGCCATGTCTAAGAATTAACCCCGATCACGTTAAGTTGCTTACGGGAGAACATATAGGTTGATCACTACACCTTATTATTCTGGAGGATACCACACCATTAAGCCCACTTCACACATGCTAAACTTTTTATAACAGAGAACTGGACCAAACACAAAGCAATAGAAACAGTACTAAACAGCACAAGAACTTGAATTAGTGTAAGTCATCATTATAGCTTCTTCTACAATTCTTTTGGATCAATCAGCTGAACCTTCCCTTTCCATGGTACACAATCCAGAGTCTTGAAACATAGAACAAAGATGCTGGAATTTTATGATTTTACGCCCCCCCGCCCACAAAGAGCAGGAAGGTAGCGGGTGGGGGGGGTGGGGGGGCGGAAAAAGAGGCGGTGGCGAGGGCGGGGGGAAAATGAGTGTAAAATGGAACAGGAGGCTTGGGGGGCCCTTCGCGACCCGCTCCCGTCTCCACCACCTCTTTACGCAGGACAACGGCGAAATATGGTCCGCCCACCCCAGGCCCATCAAGGCCCTTAAGCGGCCACGGGGATTTTACCCATGGCTGGTTGGGCAGCCCAAGAAAAGCAACCTGACAGAAGCAGGCAGCTCTCTGATGGCGTGGGGTGGGGGAGGGGGGGCTCTCATGATCGGGCACTCTGTGCCCTATGGAGGGCCGCCCCCGCTGCCCCAACATGACCCTGCCCCCTCAATTGACCACCTTTGCCTTGCCGGGGCCTGACCAATCACCCCCAGCGAGGCACCACAAACTTGCCTTCGTTCTCTGGGCTCCCCAACATCTTCATTGTGAAGCTGGGCTGCAGTCCCAGCAATGACCACTGCTCCCGTTGGCACTGCTGGGACAAAAAGCAGCCAGCCCACTGATTGGCCAGCAGCTCCATTAGGCAGGACTTCCTGCCTCAAGTAGGTGGAAGTCCTGCCTCAGAACAATTAAAGGCTGGGGAACTGTGAAATGTGGGTTGGGTCCCCAGGTGAGGTGGAAGCGGGTTCGCCCTCTTGTCCGCTGAGGGAAAGGTCCTGACCATAATATTTCAAAAGAAAAATTTTAAATGCACAAAGTATATGGACTTCCTCTTATGGACAGAGCTTGATGTGACCATATCAAAACATATTACTGAAAAATTCACCTGGCTTACATCTTTTTCTTCTTTGATGATAGTCTTGCCAATTAAGCATCAAAGGCTTACTACTGAAACAATGATTATATAAAATGCTATTGAAAAGTTAAAAGACGTTATGAGATTTAAGCACCTATCAATAGCTATAGACCTCTAAGTATATAATTTCATTTCTACCTGGATCCAAGCACTCTATCTTAACCCATTTGATCAAAAGAATTTTGCTTTTCTCACCACCCATCTTCCATTTTGTAACTGGCAAAGAAACAACCTCCACTTTCAAACCCGAGGTGTGCTTCAATACTATAAATTCAGGTCCTTCTTTCTTTCATTCGAATGATATAAAACTAAAAGCCAAAAATTCTGATTTTGAAATGAGCTGTTGGAAGTCAGACATCCACAAGATATGGATTTTGTAGTGGACTAACATAGTGTTGAACCCTTCCAATAGCCTTTGAACATCACCATTCCTCAAACCAATGAGCACCATGCCGTGGCCCAATATCCTAACCATGCTGCTTTATTTTAGTTACTGGAGCAAGTATAATTCCTGCACGATCATGACATCAAATTTGAAGTTGACGTGGCTGAATTATACTGGTTGAGGACCTCGGATGATTCAACTCTTTTCGCACTGTGAAACATGCACGTGCATGACATAGGAGCCAAAAGAACAGGAATTGTGATTCTTTCCCCCTCCTGAAGGCAGTACCTCAATGCCATACTGCAAGAAGGCAAGGCTAGAAATTACTGTTGCATTCACAAGATGTTTCTCAGTATGCTTTTTCAACACAGGTATAATTTAGTTAACACCTGCAACAGCAGAGGAATATTATATGAAGGCTTTAAGATTTCAACTGCTAATATCATTACTAGTAATGTCTTGGCTACCATTAAGTATGGGACAAGAATTTTGGATAGACTGTTTCGTCTGATTGTTTTTCATATCATTTTGGATTTAACACATGACTGCTGTTGCGAGCAGTGCTATTGCTTTGGGTTTCCAAAATCAAGAAATGCAAAGACATTGCTTAGCTGAGGAGTCTTTTAAAGTTCTCTTCAATCTATGGCTTTTCTTGCTGGCTGGTTTTATTCAAAATCAAAAAAAGGAGATTCCCTTCCTCCCCCACTCAGATTTTTAAAAAAACCGTGTCGATTAACTCCTTTAAAAAAAAAGGAGCTACGAGAAGAGCAGCATTGGTTAAGAACATGATTGATAGGTATAGAAACATATCAGCTTTGAGACAGCTCATCTGGATCAAATTACAACAACTAAGGTTGAACTGAAACTTGTGCTCAATAACCTATTATTGGTCAAAAAGAAGTTTCAGAGTTTTAGCTATTTTGAAATGTTTTCCCCCTCCTTCAGGGAGATGGAGATGAAGATGGGCAAAGCTCATTGGGCCAAATCTCCCTGAGAAAATAATGTACGATGCCTACCATTATTAATGTGCAAATAGCAAGTTCAGAGGAAGAGGAGATACGTTGCAAGTTGCAAATCTCGAACTTGCTGATTGACTTACACCATTAGCCTTGCACAAATGGGATCTTGCCCCTAGCACCGCCCTGTTATTTTTTTAAGAACGTGCAAGATTTGCACATTAACTATACTGTAGAGAGTTAGGGCTGATAGTCAAGAGCGCAAGTGTCCTTTTAACGATGTTAATTAACATTGATTGCCATTGCATTAACAATCTCTCTGCCCAGAAAGGAAAATATTTAAACTGTTGGGTCTCATTCCCACATGCAATCCTTGGAGCTCAAAAATTATTTTTTTTTTTTTAAAAAAAGATTTTCTTAATTTTCCTTCGTCTCATAATTCAATCTCTTTCCTTCTTTCTCCTGCTGTACCTGATTCACCCTACTTTTCAGTCATTCCTCTGTTCCTTAACCAAATGAGATTTAAGGATTGAGCACGAAGATAGCCTCTTGGTCCTGTCGTTCACCAAGATCACAGATGGCCCATTGCTCTAGTGAGCCATTATCAGCTCACACTTCCAGCAAGTTACAGTGCAATTTATATTTGAGCTGAAGGTTATTGGAAAGAATCTAACAGCATGAGGTCCCTGCTCCAGCAAGATCCAGCCCACTATATAGATAGCAAGTGGCAGGAGTAGTTTTGATGATTTTTCTTTTTGTTCTGTAGTTATGTTCTCTACTTTGGTAATAAGTGAGATGGCATGGAAGCCGGGAGCCCAAATGCAAGATTCTGCTATCAAGTCTAGAGGTAGCTAAAGCCAACTATTGACTTACAAATGATGGGATTCTAAACACCATACATAACAAGTTAAGAGGAAAAGATCTGAAGCATTTGTTCAACAGTGAAAGTTTAGGTCTCTGGAGCCATGAACATTAGCCCCCAAAACACCAAATATCCTACTGACCAATACAAAGTTCTCACACAAAGTTACTTTGGTGCCAATATTTACCATTTTTATTCAAGGTTATGATAAATGTGATATTTGACCATACTTAACTATTCTGTCTTAATCAAAATAAATGCCATGGTCATTGGCAAAATATTTATCCTTGATTAGCTTTTACAACCTTACATACTTAAAATCAGAACTGTACTATAACTTGCAAGCATTTCAATATTCAACACAGTTTAGCAATTTTCAGCCATCTCTATTTTAATTTGTTTATAATCTTGTATTCACTGCATTCTATAAAGTATGGACAGTAAAAAAAAAGGAAAATTAATAACCTTTGCACAAACTAATGGATTGAATTCCTCTCTATTTTTAAGACACTTTTAGAATAAAATCAAAAAGGAAAAAGTGGACTAAAATAGAGCATGAACTATACTAGATTTAAGAGTACTTACAAGTGTTTCTTCTCTCTGGAGAATGCATAGGAAAGGTTCTTGAATGCAACATTGTTGGGTTCTTCCACTTTTGGTCGCAATGGTGAAGTAATTTTATGCACGATGTTAGAGATTTTGCTGAGGATCCCGGTTTTCTGCTTTACTTCATAGACCTGGAGAATTAGTAGCAACAAATGAAACTCAACACTTGTCTGTGGCAATTATGTACAACTGAGATACCATCTTATATTGTAAAACAAAATATGCCCAAGTAAATTAGTATTAGGACAAATGTAGCAATATTATTGGCTTCCCTGATGACAAAGTTTCAGACAACAAAGGCCTGAATTTCAAGGTCGTAACAATGGTGCAACTATCAGTGTTTTCTGTCATTACTCCTCTCAAATGGACAGCAACTTCTTGAGTTAACCCTGGAAATCCAGAAGTTGCTGTTGGTGATTCTATGCATCTCAGAGGGTACATTGTTGAGGTTCCTCAGGCTGCAATTAGAAATCATTAAGCTGACAAGAATATCCACTAATGCTGTTAGTCTCTCTGTAAAAACTCCTTAAAAAAAAGTAATACCTTGTTGAAATGAGGTGTGACTGGGTTTTGAAACGCTGTACTAAGTCCATAATCACTGCTAAACTGCCTCACTGGCCCTGTAAGAGTAATTTTATATACTTATTGAATGTCCAATGTCTCCATTCTGATAAAATTACACATTTTAATTTGCTTTAAAGTTTGATATGCTAGATTGTACTTTAATTCTCTGTGAATGGCCCATTTATTTCCCTATCTATAATACTGAAAAATTAAGTGAAAAAAAATCAGTGGTATTTACTTCCTGGTGGTTTGCTGTGAGAATACTTCAACGTGATTGGCTTGCTTACTCTGCTTGATGACATCACTGCTGCCAGATGCCAAGAGATCCCCTTGACTTGGCACCAGATTCAAACTAATATTGGGAAAAAAGAGGGCAAAACCCACGCTGCAGAGATCACTAGATCTTTGGTGGGCAGCATTCTTCAAGGCCAGTGGCAAGCACAATCGTTTTGCTGCTGGCTGCAAAGTCCAGCCCAATAATTTTTCATTCATGAGGATGTTATCACGCGAATTTCAAATGTAATTTTTTTGTAAATCGTGTTCAGATTATGTTTTTAACAAGTACATTATCACATTTTTCAGACAGGCTCTAAAATTTTTGTTGTCTTTCATTCAGTAGATTTAAGAATTCTTTTTACTTTTGCCAGTCCAATTTATAACATATTACCAGGGTTTTGGTTTGTTTGTTACTGTTGTGGAACATTCCCATCAGGAATTTAATTAAAACACTACTCAGCAGCTAATCCATTAGTATTGATCTCATCTAAATTTAAATCATAGTTTAATATCAGAACTAAATCACAGAAGAACTTTACAAGAGATTTTTAAAAAAAAACTGATAAGGATTCATCATCCAAATAAACATAAGTCAACAGTCTGATTCAGCAGCTCACTGATAAACAGTTTCAGGGCAAAAATCACTCTTGTAGTCAAACATTCCAGGCTAAGAAAACCTTTATTCGAAAAAAAATTGCTGGTCTCTTTCCCTCCATTTTTGCCCCCTCAGCCTTTTATTGCCTTGTTCTAAGTTTGTAATTAGTGCATTTCCATGCTGATTTTCTTTTTTCTTCAAAGAACGATTATAATCCTTTTATAAATAAAGATCATTCAGGTTGCAATACTGCAGAACACCACTGATCTGAGTCCTGTAGCTGTAGATTGCCAAGCACAGTTGGCAGGACTAGGGATGTACTGCACGTGGCGAGCATGCTCACTCAGACAGCCGTGACGATATGTGCTTATTTGTATACATGTGCAGAGCTCAGATACCCAGCAGATATCCATTAACATTAGGGGAGCTCAGGTAACAGGCTGTGTTATCAAGACATTTAAAAAAAAAAGACGTGATAAGAAGCACAGAATAGTACAACACAGTAGGAAGCCATTTGGCCCATCGAGTCTATGCCAGCTCTTTCAAAGAGCAAATCTAGTCAGTTCCACTGCCCCACTCTTTCCCCAAATCCATGCATTTTTTTTTTCCTCCAAGTATTTATCCAATTCCCATTTGAAGGCTACGATTGAAACTGTATCCACCACCACTATCAAGCAGTACATTCCAAGTCTTAAGGAGTTTTTAAATGCAGCTTTGCTGTGCACTGGAGTTATACTCCAGAGTGTGAAGTGCACGCTGTGGGAATTGCCAGCAAGGGCTGGGGGAAGGATGTCATACCACAAGGCTTTGGTGCACTCAAGAGTCAGATCAACACCTGAACTACACTGTCGCTTGTATTGATATATACCCAGAGCCACTGAATTGAAGTAAAACTGGCAATCGAACATTAGTCTTGTTTGTATTAATACCTGGTATGCACAATGTAAATGGTACAGTTATTATTGAGATTCTAATGATTATTTATTTACTTAATTTGTTGACGAACCCAAAATAAAAAAATCATCACACTGCAGTAGCATTATTCCAAAAGAACACTTTATGGGCACTTAAAGTCAGGTCACCACCATTGACAATAGTATATACTCTATCAGATGTCTAAGTTTCATACAGATCTGCATTACTCCCTTAAATTCTAGAGAGGAGAAACTTCATTCTCTCCTCACACACAGACATCTTGATGAGTTCTTGTACATGTGGAAAACTAGCCACTGGAGACTGATCTAATCCAACCATGCACAGCATCTTCCCATATCCTCCCTTGTATCAGATCACTGTATAGAGGCCTTCGAACCATGAACAGTCCCTACATCCAGGATAGATCCATCTATATATGTTTGGAGGGAGATTTGTCTGGACCAAAGTTTTAAAAAAATATATCATTCAGGTTGCAGGACTGTTTGCAGCTGCAAGGAGTCCATTTAAATAAATTCTGAATCCAATGTTAAGTGTCAGTTGTGACTCGGTTAGTAGCTCTCTCATCTCTGAATTAGAAAGTTGTGGCTTCAAGTCCCACTCCAGAGGTTTGAGCACAAAAATCTAGGTTGACATGCCAATGTAATACTGAGGGAATGCTGTATTGTCAGAGGTGCTGTTTTTTCAATGAGACGTTAAACCTGACTGCCCTCTCAGGTGGTCCTTAAACATCCCATGTCACTATTTCAAGGAAGAGCAGGTGTCCTGATCAATGCTTGTGGCTCAGTTAAAAGCAGATTTAACATTGGCATTTGGAAATATCCAAAGCAGTCAAAAGGTCTGAAATATACATCTGATCAGCAGGGGAGTGAAACTGACCACTATCAACATCTCACATTGTTGTTTGTGGGAGATTGCTTCCTACATTACAATAGTTTCTCAAAAGCTCATCATCATTGGTTGTAAAGTGCTTTGGGACATCCTGAGGGCATAAAAGCGAGACATAAATACAGATTTTCCCTATAGTGAAGGAAGATCTCTACAAACAAAATAAAAATGGACAAACCAAGTTGATTTCCTTACTTTCCGCAAACACCATTTAGTTTCATTTTAGCATTTTTAACTTACCATATGCACTTTCCATTGTTTCCTTATGTTCTTTGTTATTAATATTTATCCTTTCCCCCCTCAGCACTCATAATCTATTACTTAGCCTTTCTGAGTATTATAATCAGGTCTTTTTGTTGACGTATGTTTCAAAGACAGCAAGGAATGCGTGGAACGAGTCCAAGGAGGATTGCTGGCAATAGGATCTCCCAAAAAAGCAAGACACAAAACAGCAAAGCAAACAGGGGAGACCTACAGACGAAGCCAGGAATTGCCTGAATGCTGTGCCAAAAGCTGCCAAGACAGCTGGAAAATAAGCTCCTACTCAGTTATCTCCCAATATTTGTTCATGCAGAGTGCATGTGCACACAATATCAGCTTTTGGGAAGAGGAGAACTGAAATCTGGGATCTAGTGTGTATATTGGAATACAGGCCAAAATGCACAAAATATTATATCCTTATTTAGAGCATATACCTTTGGAATGATTAATCACAATAATAGTGAACAAATGCTAAAATAGATTTGTATGATCTTCCTCTGTCTGCCATTTTAAACTAGTCAATTCATATTGTCTGCTAACTTGGCAGAGAGACATTAGGTGTTTGCCCTCAAGTGGTCAATAAAAGATTCAATAAAGCTAGCTGATCATGAGAACGAGCTTCTTTTGAAGCGTGGACCTGGGTCTCCATGTGATGGTATAGCAACACTCATGACTGCCTAGGAGATCAGGCAGACTTGCAATTTGCATCAAGTAGTTATGGATCTAGGCTCACATTCTATTGAAAAATTAAAGGAGAAAGAAAGGGTCTGTAGCCAAGTGCCACTTTAACCCAACACCTTGTATTGATTGGCTGTTAAAGTAGTACACAAGAAAGTGAGCGGATATACAGCCAAATAGAAATGGGTAAGCATTAGTATGTGCGTGGGCCATGTTACTTTAAAAATCAACATTTTATTGGGAAAAAAATGTCAAAAACATCTTTCCCCAATAAGGGTTTTACAAAACTTCTGATACGTTACACAAATTGTGGGTTTTAAAAAAAAAAAACCATAGCTCTTCACCTCTAACAAGAATGAAGAACTGAACCACAACATAGGCCCCAATTCATATAGCAACTACCTGCACTAAAAGGAGACCAAAATCTAACATTATGTTTGGATGCCAGATCCCTCAGTAGCAGCAAAGTGTGGCAGCATTCTTGTTCCTTTTAGTGTTAGCAACAAAATCTAGAAAACTTACATTCATATAGCACCTTAAACCCTTGGGATTTCCAAGAGTGCCTCAAATCCATGAATTACTTTTAAAATGTACAGCATAATTTTGTCGGCAAATAATGGCAATTCATGCAGAACAAGATCCCATAAATAGGGACTGAGAGGAATGCAGGTTTTTAGTGGTGTTGGTCAAGGGAGAAATGTGGGCCAAGACACCAGCAGCATGTATAGCAAGAAAGATGAGAGGACTACTTTGGTTTACAAGTACTTTCTTCATCTCTCCCTCAGAACTGCGTCGATGCTCATTATTAGTTTGAAAAGTCTGCAAATAATAAATACATTTTTTTAAATTGATCCCAAGAGCTCCTGTTGAAACTTGGACATTAATTTAACAAAAAAGTAGTGCTAGGACTTCAGGTATCCAACCCACCAATTGAAATACATTACCTCAATAATTAAGGCACCTGGATATCTTAAAATGATAAGCTCACCTTTTTAGTGGGCATCTTAATCTTGAGAAATTCTGCCTCTCTGCAAAGCACGTGCCATGGTGCATGTATTTTCACAAATCCAAGCCCGTAAGCTTTAGTCTGGGAGAGAGGAGAGAAAAAAATTGAATTACCGCAATTTATGAAAAATTAGCCCGTTCTCAATTACTTTCCTGATGGAAAACTCTAAATTTTGTCTTGCATTGCTGTCCACTTACAACTATCCTGGGGCCAATTAGTTCAGCAATTCTCCAATCATGTCAAGGCATTTTCAAACATATACTCCATTTGTCACTACATGTCCACTATATGAGAACGGTTACACATCTGTCTGGGGCTTTCCATCATTAACTGTGCATTACTTCAGAAATTATTGGAGGTCATACTGGTGATGTGCCTATTCTCCATTGTCTCCCCTCCCCACCCTTGTTTCCTTACTTCTTCACCTTGCCCCAAAAATGCTCAAAGTTTTAATTTAGATGTTCAATGGGTAATTAAGCATTGGTAATATTATGACAGTCTGTTTTGCACTGAACATGAAGGTCAACTCCAGCACAGATAGATGGAATGAAAGGATAATGGTTATGGGAGAGGAAAACAAACTCAAATAGCTTTGGTCATTTTTCAATGGATGTAAGTGCAGTAAAAAAAAAATGTACTGTATTGAAATCCTAGTTTGGCAATCTTAATGAAGCCATGAGGAAAGAGTGAAAATACGTACACCACTTTAATCTAAATGGAAAAACTTGGTAGATTACTCAGTGGATATTCCTGCTCCCATCCTTCCCAACTAGATCCATGAAGCTGCATAATAATCCTGACTTTTCTACTGTCAGCATCTATTTATTCCCTCCAAAAAATCATAACCTGTCACTCTCTCATAACTGATGATTAGACTTCAACCTTTTAATAATTAAGTTACAATAATGAAGAAAAATGCACCTGTTTCACACCAATTGTGCAAGCGTGACAGGAAAGCTTACATTCGGATAGGGAAGGAGCAGTAGTTATGCGCAGCTAAACTCAACAGCACATGTACCATCCATTTTCTTTTCAAAAAAAAACAAATGGGCATATAACAAAGTCAAAATGGATCAAATTCAGGTGGTTTGTAAAATAAAATTCAACTGGTTCAATTTGAGTTATTTTGGGTTTGAAACTCAATCTGACACTTGCCCTGCTAATCTGCCAGACACCACAATTGAAGAAGGAGGAAATAACCCATTCTTCAGGACTGTCACGCTTCAGGTCAATGGAGCATAATAGTTGACTTGCTGAATAGTTCGCTGGTTAGCCAGTGTGACTGAGTGACTTTTGATATTGTCCCCACCAACAGGTGACGTTTGTCTTTTTTTTCACGACATTAGTCAATTTAACTGAGTTAGGTTTATGTTCAAAAACTAACAAGGCAGTTTAGGAACTCACTGACAACTGTATGCTACCTGAATCTGAAGTAGGGTGCATTCTACATCAATATTATACACGTGTGCCAGAGCTTGAAGATTGATTGAGAAAGACAACTCGCTTACCAACAGCAAACTTCTAGAATGAGGTTATTCTTCCAGTATTAATATATTCAGCAATGCACATTAATGGTGGAAAACTATTTAGCATCGGAATCATGATAAGAGTTTCACAAATAACCACCACCAACACCACACAAGACAAAAATACCAACCATCAATCTACAATCACAGGAACGTCAGCTATTGAGACACAGTTAGGATACGATGGGATGAATAACAGCAATAACTGATATGATTTGTACTATTTGAAGCAACAATGCTTTGATGTTCAAAATTCAAGTCTATTTTGTTGCCTCATTTTGTGGGAAGGAGCTGCACAAATCAAGAATTTACAAGCTTAAAAGTCAAAACTATCGAACCAGTGTGCTTTTATTTTTCCTGTTATTCACCCAAATGACTCTTAACAAAAATGATGAACTGGGTACTCCTCATATGAAGATCCAACATTTTCATTTATGACTCTCTTTCATCTCAAACTCTAACATTCCTGGCAGACTGAGAAACAGATCAAACAGGAACATGTAGTAAACAGTCAAAGGGCCCAGCATCAACCAAACTTGGTCATTCCAATCAGAGGCAATTCACAACAAGTCAAAAGTTCAAACTCTGTCTTGGAACTGGAAGTACAAACACTTCACAAAAGGATTAATGTATCTTACCGTAGTACCAAGGTTATTCTACTCTTACAAAATCTAACAGTAAAACTATTTCACCCACTCCAACTTGTATGGAGCAAATTGAGTAACCCAAAATTTAACACTTGCACAAATACACATGACTGCAATTTTAATTGAGATGAAAAAAAATCTTATATCCAACAGATAATATTTTGCTAATGAAACATGATCACTTCAAATATTTTTGGCTCAGATGCATCTACACCCACTACAATTGTATTATTTAATGGCACATTCTTATGTTTGGAGTGACAGAGAACTATGCTTCAGTGCTAATTAATCCAAATTGCACCCATACTAAATTATACATTCATTTGTTCCACAGAAGAACAATTCATTAGTCAAACAGAAGCAGAGTCTGCAGCAGCTGAGGGTTTACCAAATTTGGAACCAAAGTTGGCAAGATGCCTTCAGCAACTAACATTTGTAACATTAACTTGCTTGTACAGCAAGACCTTTTAAGTGGTCAGGACAGACAGAATCTTTCCCCCCAGATGAGATTTATGATAATGAGCATGACAAATATTGTACTGCTATTTATTCAGTTAATATATAATCGAATGCTGGATGTGACCAACAAATGGCTGCTGGAACAGTCCCCTCCCCCAGTGTATTTCTTTTTAAAATTGGCACCATGCTAAAGATATTATGTATACACATTTGAAAAACCAATATATTTGAATAGATGGGGCTAATAAATTGTGAAGCAGTGCCATCAGTAATACACAGACAACAAAAGCTGAAAAATATGGCCAGCACTCCAACATCAATGCAAAATACTGTGGAGAGATAACTTACCCCTTTCAAACCATGAGTAAAGTGACGCACCTTTAAAATTTAAGCTTCTTCCAAGTTCCACCAACAAGAATAATTGAAATGTGATTAGGGACTCAGTCACATGAATCCCCGGGTCTGCGCTGAGTGAATTTACATTACAGATAGGACTTTTGACAATTGACCTCATTATCCACTGAACTGCGATAAAAGCTAGGTCGCCTGCTCCTGTTACGAGGAGGTACATGGGATGGTGTATTCTGGGTGACATTAGGATCAAACATGGCTGAGATACCCACTTTGGCATTCAGTCTAAACTCAGATATGAAGAATGCCCACTTGAGAAGAGTTACTGAACGAGGGGGAAAACTTGTACTTGTGCTTGTAGAATAGAATTGGTAACTCAGCATTGCTCCTACAATCCATGTCCATGAGCATTTTAACCAGCAGGACTGTAGCCATTTTTTAAAACAAATGGTTTCAAACAGCTGTGTTCCTCAGGTGTAGATCCCAAATGGATTGTGTTATGGATCGCATTGCAAGGGTTAATGTTAACATTTACTGTTCACAGAAAAGAGGCAGACATGTTTGGAAGACAGGGCATGGCTGCTCTCCCAGCTCAAGAAAGTCACATTTGCCACAAGCTGGCTCCATAACCTCTCACATATTTGCCCTGAACTGTCAACAACAGCTTCATGTGCCTGTTTACAATGGAAAACAGGCCCTTTGTAAACCCGCACTGAAAAAAGGAGCCTCTGGCAGCAAATTTCCACTGCAATACAAATGGAGAAGTTTAGAATTGTGAGAGTATTACCAGTCAGAGGAACTAACTGAAGCTTAGAGACAGCGAAATAATGAAATACATGGACATCTCAATTTAGACAACAATACATGTCCTTGGATGATAAGTGGTTTCTGAAAGTTGGTTATTATTTATGAACTTGCCAAAGCCTGCTGGAATTGGGGCACGTCCCTACTTTACCAGGCAAACAGAAAATCTACCCAGGTGGATTTCCAGCTGTTTGGTTTGGAGATTCAAATACGGTGATGGGTTTCCATGTGTGTCAGACATCCAGCTAACCAGTTTCAGTGATGTTATACTCTCCAGTACTAAAGGATAAAAAGGTAATTACTTCCTAAATACGTGCATCCCACTCCCATTTGCATTCAAATACAGAGTCGTCTGGCTTTCACATCAGGTTAGAAAAGCTGGTAGTCCTATTGTGCAATTATACACCAGAATTAGTTACTGCCTTCAGCAGAGATTAGAAAGGGTAGGAAAATTGAAAGTCAATGAGTTAGCACCAAGTACCCAGTTCGCAATTTACAAGAATCATTTTACCACTAATCTCATTTATGAAACGTACAATCAGGAGAGTCATGCAGTATACAGCTATCTACACAATGGCTAATCACTACAAAGACTACAACTATCTGCGTTACATCACATTGCTATGCAATTGCTCCTACCAGTTGCGGATCCCCATTCAAATCCTGCTGCATGGATGCAGAGCTATTAGCTCTTTTCATTACTGGACTGGACTCACAGCTGAGATCATTCTGAGCATCAGGAAAGCAGCAGTAGGGGAATAATATAAAAAAGACAAACAATATACAAGACACATAGTGCTTAATTAAGTAAAATTTCAAACACACACACACGAGAAAGTGAGAAAGCAATTAGAGGGAGAATCAAATTCTTGTAAAATAGCAGAAGCAAACTGTACAAATAAGATATACAAAAAAAACTTGGACTGTAAACCTTGGTAAAATCTGTCATTCACGAACAAAAAACCCATCAACTTGTATACCAGCTGCAATTATACTAGAAGTGCTCTAACAGAATCATTGCAGTTGCCGAATGTATACAATGGGCAATATTAGCGAGCTCAGCTGTGGCATATGTTCGATAGTGCCGTATATTCCAAATCCATTAAAAATACTTATGGGTTCGTACAAAGCATTTTTGTTTGATATCACCATTAACCTTTTACTATTGACTTTAGGTTCTTTGACCAGGAACAACTCAGCACAACCAGCTGCTGGGTGTGCATAGGGCTCTGCTTAGAATGATCATGGGATTTTATTCCCTGTAGTTAACTTGTGTACACGAAAGGGGATAGAGAAAGAGAATGCAACCATAACTACCCATTTACCAGAGGTAAAAAAATAGTTAAACATGAAATAAAAACTCTACATTTATGCAAGATATAAACTGAATGATTAAAGATTAGATCACAGAAGTTCAATGGGTCAACTATTTGATTTCCTTTAATGAAAAATGTATTGCACCATCCTGTAATTGTGTTCCAGAACAAGATCTGGTTTTATCTGTCTTCCAATGTGCGCCCCTAGTTCTTGCTGTATTTGGGCTTGGGCATTTACTTGTCTATTTCCACATTCATTTTGAACACTCTCCTCTCGGGTTCTATAGGTTTTTCCTTCCCCATCTTTCCTTTCTTCTGCATGTCTCCCATTCTGTATGTCTTACGCACATTTCCTCTCTCTACAACTGTCAGCCTCTCTCTTTGTTTCACACTTGTTATCTCCTTCTCATCTTAAACTCTTATGGAGATCTGGAATCAGACTTGGGGTGGGTGGTCTGACCAGCTGATAGCCACAAAAGTCATCTTCTCTCTCCCTGGATATGGTGGAGGGAAGAGGATATCTGTCCAAAGCAGAGGGCCCAGTCTGGGCTAGGAGAGATCAGAGAACCTAGGTGGAGAGGTTGTAATGACCAGGGCTTAGGGCTACAAGTAAATAGGGCACTCAGGCCAGGGAATAAGCTTGTGAGAAAAAAAGAATCGCTTCATTAATAGCTGACAGAGAAGCAGCATTAACTGGCAAACAGCCACATAATAAATACAACATTAAAATGGATTTTGTAACATTAATACATCTTCAACTCCATAGATAAATCAAGAGGTTTGCTTGCAGAGTAATGAAAATGGAGGAGATTCACAAGTTCAGAGCCTGGTATTGCTAGAAATTTTGATTTAAAAAAAAAAAATCTGATGTCTTCCGTGGAATATAACAAACAGAAGCAAAAAAGGAGCTTTGGAATACTCCTTGTCAGTAGATATTGGTTTTATTTGGAGCAAGTGAGTGAGTGCAGATTGCCTGTCCATTTGTAGATCAAACCAGATGGTTTCAGCCACACATTGAATGTGGAAAAAAAATTTAAGATAAAAAGTAGGCTCAAAGAGCTTGTGCTGTGGCCTTAAAAATATAACGGTTTAAATATTACTGAATATATCAATTCCTTACAGCTATCCACATGACCTCAGCCTAGGAAGTGGGGGAAAGTGTCAGGAGAAAGGGGCAACAGATCATGAAAAACACAACCATTGGCCCCAGGAAGGGGGAGGCAGAGGAAGGTACTGAGGTCACATTGGGGAAATCTTTACTGGAGAGGGAATGCTCCAATAAGCCATATGCTTCCAAAGAACATCGCTGTAAGAGTAGGTGGCAATGCCCATGTGAGTCCAACTAACCAAGCAAAATATTTATAAGGCTGTTAACAGCATAGATTATGATCTCTGTAGACCAATCACAATTAGGAAACTGGATGGTTCCATTAGATTGCTACCAACTGCAATATTTTAATTCGATAGGTAGGGCAGGTATGCATTCAGGAAAATTCCAGATGTTGGATGGTTAGATTTCATGTGAGGAAAGTGGGGTCTCTGGAATGGTATTCTACCTCAGTCTAATGTAGCACTATCACAGTTACTGGTTTTACAAGGGATCCAAAACATGCATTTTGCATCTCAAGTAATTTCAGAGTGCAATTGCTGTGCAGTAGGATGTTTATGCAGATCAAATGTAATAAACGATAATAGTGGAGCACTGCACATCTCTAACGAAATACACTTCTGCTCATGATGCTTGGAGATCCAACATGAGCAAACGCAACATGGAAATTACTGTGCACAGCATTAGTGGATGCACCCTACACTCATTTCAAAATTCCTCTTACTTTGTTGGAGATGTTAACCCATTGCAATTATTGGTACAGTGACAGGGCTCACAATTGCATCAAGAGAGCCTTACTTCTGCCATATAAGCATAGATATTTGTAACTATACTGTGACATAAGTGAGGATGATTGGTCATTTCAGTAGTATGGGAAATGCAAAAGGATGTTGCTCAATTGTACTGAGCTGTTGAAAATACAAAGAGATTACTTAGGTCAGAATCAGAGGCAATAGTAATAGAAAAGGCTCAGCTAAATAATTACCTTTCTAGTGCTTTGCGAACTTCTATATGCTGGTTCAAACAGTTCTATTCTGCATATTCCATGTACATTATCAAATTAGAGTACCACCATCTTGCTAATCATAAATGAGCTACACAAAAGCATATTTAAAATATTTCCACAATAATTAAAAGTTCTCCAAAACAAATAGGTTGAGAGCTTCACACATTTTTTTTTATTTCACATTAATATTATCTGAATAGCTAGACCTGAACTCCTCCCACCTCAGCAAACTTTCTCCCACTTAAACCCACCTACCCGACGGCAAACATCCCTCAAAAAGATGGATCACAACATGCTTAAGAGCTCTGCATTAACACAGAACAACGCAATATTACCTCTTCATCGCTTTCCAGTTCCAAACCAGATTCTAGGAGGTTTAGTTCAAACTCCTCCCTGCGCAATCTCCTGTCATCCTCTGGGAATTCTGACGGCTGGAGAGGAGGCTCTGTGTCTTGTTCCTGCTGACGGCTCCCTATTGAACCGCGGTGGCGTGAGCTTATCCCCTTGCGGTTTGATTTCTTATACTGATATACCAACACATAATCCACGTGACGCTTTCCATCTTGCAAATACAAGCCATTTGGCTTTTGAACATCCTGGTCTGTAGCGAGGTTATTCAAAATCTAAGACAAACAAGGGGAAAAGAAAATAATGATTTCATACTGAAGCTTGGCTGTTCAAAAAATCACATTACTACTGGCTTAGTAGGTAGATGTACTGTGGAACAGAGTTATACAGAACTGAAGAATCACCTGGCACAGGCTCTTCAGATCGCTCCATGACATTGCTCCTCCCCATCTCTAACCTTCTCCAGCCCTACAAGAACTCAGTGTTCCTCCAATTCTGGCCTCGCCTGCATCCCCAATTTCCTTCACTTCACCATTCGTGGCAATGCCTTCAGCTGTCTAAGCCCCAAGCGCCTCTCCACCTTTATAATACTGCTTAAAACCTGGCTCTTGGACCAAACTTTGGTTATTTGTCCTAACATCTCATGTGGCTTGGTGTCAAATTTTGCCTGAATACACTCCAGTGAAGCACCTTGAGACATTTTGCTATGTTAAAGACACCATCCCTAGACAACTAGGGATGGGGCCGTACTGGACCTGGTATTGGGGAATGAGCCTGGCCAGGTGGTCGAAGTTTCAGTAGGGGACATTTCGGGAACAGTGACCATAATTCCATAAGTTTTAAGGTACTTGTGGATAAGGATAAGAGTAGTCCTCGGGTGAAGGTGCTAAATTGGGGGAAGGCTAATTATAACAATATTAGGCAGGAACTGAAGAATTTAGATTGGGGGCGGCTGTTTGAGGGTAAATCAACATCTGACATGTGGGAATCTTTCAAACGTCAGTTGATTAGAATCCAGGACCAGCATGTTCCTGTGAGGAAGAAGGATAAGTTTGGCAAGTTTCAGGAACCTTGGTAACGCGGGATATTGTGAGCCTAGTCAAAAAGAAAATGGAAGCATTCGTAAGGGCTGGAAGGCTAGGAACAGACGAATCCCTTGAGGAACATAAAGACAGTAGGAAGGAACTTAAGCAAGGAGTCGGAAGGGCTAAAAGGGGTTATGAGAAGTCATTGGCAAACAGGATTAAGGAAAATCCCAAGGCTTTTTATACGTATATAAAGAGCATGAGGGTAACCAGGGAAAGGGTTGGCCCACTCAAGGACAGAGAAGGGAATCTACGTGTGGAGCCAGAGGAAATGGGCGAGGTACTAAATGAGTACTTTGCGTCAGTATTCACCAAAGAGAAGGACTTGGTGGATGATGAGCCGAGGGAAGGGAGTGTAGATCGTCTCAGTTATCTCATTATCAAAAAGGAGGTGGTGTTGGGTGTCTTGCAAAGCATTTAGATAAGTCCCTAGGGCCTGATGGGATCTACCCCAGAATACTGAGGGAGGCAAGGGAAGAAATTGCTGGGGCCTTGACAGAAATCTTTGCATCCTCATTGGCTACAGGTGAGGTCCCAGAGGACTGGAGAATAGCCAATGTTGTTCCTTTGTTTAAGAAGGGTAGCAAGGATAATCCAGGAAATTATAGGCCGGTGAGCCTTACGTCAGTGGTAGGGAAATTATTAGAGGGGTTCTTCGGGACAGGATTTACTCCCATTTGGAAACAAATGGACTTATTAGCGAGAGGCAGCTTGGTTTTGTGAAGGGGAGGTCGTGTCTCACTAATTTGATTGAGTTTTGTGAGGAAGTGACGAAGATGATTGATGAAGGAAGGGCAGTGGATGTTATCTATATGGACTTCAGTAAAGCCTTTGACAAGGTCCCTCATGGCAGACTGATACAAAAGATGAAGTCACATGGGATCAGAGGGGAGCTGGCAAGATGGATACAGAACTGGCTCGGTCATAGAAGACAGAGGGTAGCAGTGGAAGGGTGCTTTTCTGAATGGAGGATGTGACTAGTGGTGTTCCGCAGGGATCAGTGCTGGGACCTTTGCTCTTTGTAGTATATATAAATGATTTGGAGGAAAAAGTAGCTGGTCTGATTAGCAAGTTTGTGGACGACACAAACGTTGGTGGAGTTGCGGACAGTGATGAGGATTGTCAGAGGATATAGATCTGTTGGAGACTTGGGCGGAGAAATGGCAGATGGAGTTTAATCCGGACAAATGTGAGGTAATGCATTTTGGAAGGTCTAATGCAGGTGGGAAGTATACAGTAAATGGCAGAACCCTGAGGAGTATTGACAGACAGAGAGATCTGGGCGTACAGGTCCACAGGTCACTGAAAGTGGCAACGCAGGTGGATAAGGTAGTCAAGAAGGCATATGGCATGCTTGCCTTCATCGGTCGGAGCATAGAGTATAAAAATTGGCAAGTCATGCTGCAGCTGTACAGAACTTTAGTTAGGCCACTTAGAATATTGCGTGCATTTCTGGTCGCCACACTACCAGAAGGACGTGGAGGCTTTGGAGAGGGTACAGAAGAGGTTTACCAGGATGTTGCCTGGTCTGGAGGGCATTAGCTATGAGGAGAGGTTGGATAAACTCGGATTGTTTTCACTGGAACGACGGAGGTGGAGGGGCGACATGATAGGATAAATGGGTGGTTGTTGGTCGGCACAGACTCAGTGGGCCGAACAGCCTGTTTCAGTGCTGTATCTCTAAATAAATAAAAAAATAAAGTATAAGCGGCATGGACAGAGTGGATAGTCAGAAGCTTTTTCCCAGGGTGGAAGAGTCAGTTATTAGGGGACATAGGTTTAAGGTGAGAGGGGCAAAGTTTAGAGGGGATGTGCGAGGCAAGTCCTTTATACAGAGGGTGGTGAGTGCCTGGAACTTGCTGCCAGGGGAGGTGGTGGAAACAGATACGATAGCGACGTTTAAGAGACATCTTGACAAATACATGAATAGGAAGGGAATAGAGGGATACGGTCCCCGGAAGTGCAGAAGGTTTTAGTTTAGGCAGGCATCAAGATCGGCGCAGGCTTGGAGGGCCGAACGGCCTGTTCCTGTGCTGTACTGTTCTTTGTTCGTTTATATTAATCCAAGCGGTAGTTGCTATTCGCAAAGTAAACGTCAACCCCAATATCACAGGTGCACCCTCCACTGTACCAGTATAAATGTTTCCATTTCCTGCATTAGTAAGTTTCATGGCTGTTCTGAGTGAGACGACCCACTTCACATCAAATGTAGCAAGTTGAGGCACAAAGAACTGGGCTAACAAAGCACCCAGAGAGCCAAGGAGGATATGAAAACCTTCACTCCACTTCCCTAACTACTGTTGTGCACTGGCTTCAATCTCAGAGCCTACAGCTGAAAGGATAGTGTGTTAATGGAAGCTTTTTTTTAAAGCAATACCTTAAAATACAACAGTTTACACATCATATATCTTGACTTTTTAGTATGTCACTGTGCTCTGGTCCTGCCCAGCTCAAATAACTGAAGCAGCACCACACTGGCTGGAACAAAAAAAAAGAGACTTGTTAAACTGTCTATTACAGTATCAGATTTGCATATAAATCAATGTGACGGAAGTTTTGCTTGGAACAGTAAAGGGAATCAAACTTGCTTTTTTCTGCCATAGACTGGGATTATCATATATTGCTGGGAGTAAATATTTACTCAAGAATAATTGAACATATGCCAAAAATTAACTTTGGCTCATATCTAATTATTACTTGCAATAAATAGACAATACCTCAGTAGCGACAATGAGTTTTGACAGCTCTTTCAAGGGTTTAAAAAGAGACCTGAAATTCAGCACCACTCAGGGGATACTCTGTTAATTTTATGGGTACATAGCATTTGGTACAACCTGTTAACTGAAATATGGTGTGCTCAGTAGTGAATGGAATCTGCAGAGACAAATTTGTGGAACTGCTTCAGTTACAAGCAAGGTGGCTCCAGATGTTTAATTGTATTCCCATGGCACAATATCAGTATGACATATTTTGATGGTCAAAGCAATGATTTCAGTGATGGGGAACAGAAAATTGCTGTATTTTTTGTTCCCCAGAAATAACCAAAGCAATCCTTGGTCACATATAGTACATCAGAGTTTAGAGTAAAACTGTCTCGACAAATTGCCTTATTTTAAAAAAAAATGCACCATCTATCGCACCAGTATGGATTTTACCCATTTCCAACAACTGGCCCTGCCATATGATAAACATACAAATTATTTGATTGTCCATGTTGCAAGGTTGCGCTCACTAGGAACAGACTGGGGACAGTAATCTCATTTCATATTGCACTCTCATAACCAGAGTAAAGACTTGAATAGATCTACAAGTCCCAAGGAACCATAGAGTTGAACACAAGGATGAACAGGAAATAGTTAAAATGTAAAATACCTATTTTTGGGGCTTTAAAAAAAAATTAACAGGGAGGAGACTAGATATATCAATTATCAAAAACACATTGTAGGAGCTGCAGAACTTGGTCTATAATAAAACAGAGATTTCAGATAGACTGAAGACCAATAAATTCTCCAAATCAGATTAGCTTAATCCTAGGGCATTTAGAGAGGCAAAGAAGGTTCCCAGAGCTGGAGAAAGAGAAAATACTTCTCATTTAATAAAATATACAGCGTTGCCACGCCTGATAACTACAGATCGATTTGCTTGATCTCAGAAAACCTATGGAATCAATAATCAAAACCAAAATGGAAGGGTACATGTAAAAAATAATGTTAGCTGCCATTTATTACAAGGCTTTAGAAGGGGTAGATTTTGCCTGACTCTTTTTGAGGTAATGACATCTTTAATTAATGGGGTGGGTAGAAGGAGAGGGAGTCTTACTACCCAGTATACCTTGACCGCTAAAAGGCTCTGGGTAAATCATAGCATGATCTTCCTTTGTAAACCCAAAGCCAGCAGGTCTCAAGATCAAGACTTGAGTTCGGATTGTTAACTGGCGAAAGGGAAGGAAGCGGAAGCTAGTAAGAGAAGCTATGTATTCATGGTGGACAAGGGGAAGGTATTGAGTGGGGATTTTCCAACGGGACCTGTTTCTGGTTATGTCTGCGACCTGGAATCACAAGGCAGTTAAATCCACAGGTGACAAGCTGGTGGAGGTGAAGAAGAAAACTTAGATGCAACTGCCAGATCTTACAATGGAAGCACAGCATGGTTTACATATAGGTTATCAGGAGGAAATTCAATATAGGCCAGTGCAAGATATTGCATAAAAGAAAAAAAAAGGTATATGAATTTTATGAGTGGGACAATATTTGTCAAAGGGAATTTGAGAGAGATCTAGTGGTGTTAGCTGATGCATTGATCATGTCTAAATAGCGAGATGGCAAAAGAAGCAAAAAAAAAAATTCATTCATGGGATGTGGGCATCACTGGCTAGGCCAGCATTTATTGCCCATCCCTAACTGCCTTTGAGAAGGTGGTGGTGAGCTGCCTTCTTGAACCACTGCAGTCCATGTGGGGTAGGTACATCCACAGTGCTGTCAGAAAGGGAGTTCCAGGATTTTGATCCAGCGACAGTGAAGGAACGCCGATATAGTTCTAAGTCAGGACGGTGTGAGACTTGGAGGGGAACTTGCAGGTGGTGATGTTCCCATGTATCTGCTGCCCTTGTCCTTCTAGGTGGTAGAGGTCGTGGGTTTGGAAGGTACACCTAGAGTACTGCATATATTTGTGTGTCATAAGGGGGCCATCCATGCCCTGGAGGAAGTGCAGAGGACAGCAATAAGGCTGATCCTGATATCAAAAGGAGGAGCCATGGAAATGTGCCTTGATAAACTGGGATTTTAATTTTAGAAAAAAAAACACACTGCTTGAAGACCCTTTTAGAGTTGGACAACATATTTAATACAATAGAAAAAGTAAGCACAAAACAATAGGCCAGTGCAACAAATCGACAGGGCACAGGCTCAGTGATGTAAATAGCAAATTTATGACTTGCATTAGGAAGTATTTCTCAACATAGTGGATGATTGAGGTCACTGCACTGGATTCATCTGAAAACAGGTAGCTCCTCCAATGAGAAAATGACATGTCTCTTTATTCTTGAAGGGCGAGGTCATACATGCTGGAAAGCACTCAAGCCTCTTGGAGACCTTATTCCCTTCTGGATGGGATTCAAACTCAAATGTCAACAGCTAAAAAGTTTCAGCTATAAACACACTGCATTATTCATTTGAAGAAAAAAATAGCAGCACAGCTAATGCATTGGAATGAAGATCTAACCAATGGGTTGAGTTTACACCCCCAACCCCGGGGCGGCACAGTGGCGCAGTGGTTAGCACCGCAGCCTCACAGCTCCAGGGAGCCGGGTTCGATTCCGGGTACTGCCTGTGTGGAGTTTGCAAGTTCTCCCTGTGTCTGCGTGGGTTTTCTCCGGGTGCGCCGGTTTCCTCCCACAAGCCAAAAAGACTTGCAGGTTGATAGGTAAATTGGCCATTATAAATTGTCACAAGTATAGGTAGGTGGTAGGGAAATATAGGGACAGGTGGAGATGTTTGGTAGGAATATGGGATTAGTGTAGGATTAGTATAAATGGGTGGTTGATGTTCGGCACAGACTCAGTGGGCCGAAGGGCCTGTTTCAGTGCTGTATCTCTAATCTAATCTAAACTTGGCGTGGATGCCAAAAAGATCCAAAAGCGAGACCTGACGTGGCGCTGCGGCAAAGTAAAGTGAAATTTCCCAATACATTTTGATCTCAAATCATGCCAGGCCACCACTCGAGAGCCACACTATAACTTCAGCATTGGTTCAAAGTGAAACTGCCAGACAAAAAATACATCTTTAACTCTGCAACATAAGATGCTGTCCACAGGAATGAAAAAACACTTGATTTCCTGGACAGAAGTGGAGCCATTCTGATTTATGAATTGATAGGAGCAGCTATCCCATTACCCCTCTCCTCTTTAACCTATATTGGCTCCCGGTCCAGCTATGCCTCCATTTTAAAATTCTCAACCTCATTTTCAAATCCATCCACGGCATAGTCCCTCTCCATCTCTAACCTCCTACAGTTCGCCAACACTCAGAGATCCCTGTGCGCCTCCAATTCTAGCCTCTTGCGCATCCCGAAGTTTAAATTGCTCCACCATTAGCGTCTATGGATAGGCCTCAAGCTCCAGAATTCTCTCAAGCCTCTCTGCATCTCTTCTCCTTTACAAAGCTCCTTAAAACCAACCTCTTTGATCAAATTTTTGGTTATATTTTCTAATACATCATGCGCTTGGTATCAAATTTTGTTTTACGATGCTCCTGCAAAGCACCTCGGGATGTTTTACTACATTAAAAAGGTGCTATACAAATGCAAGTTGTTGTATTAAATTATGCAACCATCTTTTGAAAACAAGCATCAATAAAACATAAAATACCCTGCATCGGCCTCAGATATTTAGAATCATTAATCGCTGCACTGCATTCCAGAATAAAGTGTTAAGAATAGAGAAACTAATCAAATAAAATTTCTCACACCAATCACTCTAAATTGTGAGAGTAATCACAAAGCACAACATGATGTTTTCAGTTTTATGTTTAAATTAAAATTGGTGGGTGCAGTGAACAATTAATATTTGCCTCCCAATCTTGTATGGGCACTAGAGAAAACCATGAAGCGGGTTATTTATCATCGAAATTGTGGCTCTGCCCGCCGAACTTCCAATTTATACATTATCTCGACCACGATATTTTACATTACACTAATGCTACATGCAACGTTGAAAGAACTTTACAGTCTCAACAACATCCCATGTACAATCCACTTTTTAAAAAATGATTCAGTATTTCCAGCTACTTTCTAATTAGTGATAAAGTCAAATATCCTCTGCAGTTTATGTAGTTCTCACTAGTACTGGCAGGTAACAAGTACTCACTGTATCTTTGTAGTTCTAACTTTTCCTGTTCCCTAACAATGAAAGCAGGTAGTATAAACAGCAGATGCTGACACACATCCCCATAAAAAGTACAAATTGGCAATGCACAGGCTAGTGCAGTACAACTGGGCATTAAAAACTTAGAACCATCATGTGTGTGCAGAATGAATACAGTAAAATCATAAATATCTGTAGTAACAATACTGCTTGGTAATGATCACTTCATATGGTATATAGTATGGTGTTTACTTCATTGTCACAAGAAGCACAAACCATTGGTGAGTTTAAAGCTTAAACAAATGCAATTAGCTGGCCAAATTACTGCAAATGTTAAATTGTTTGAAACATCAGCCACTCACTTCATGCTTGTCAGTAGTTGGAGAAACATATGGAGTGATATAATTGTGCTGTCACAGATCAGCCATGTTCTGGGTCAAGTGCCCTAGCTATACTGTACAGTTGACACTGGTACATGGTGAATTTTGTTTGTACTAAATAAGTGCCAATACAAAGCTAACCTTGTTCATTTGTAGAAATTCAGTCTACAGGCAGTAAGGCGGCCAACTGGGAGAGTAAAGTCTACTATAGGAACATCAAACTGGATTGGATACTTGTAACTTCATATATAATTGTTGACACTGAAATAAATTACTTAAATTTTGACTTGTAAATTCTTTGTCGGGGGAGGGGTTGCAGCGGAAGGAAGGGGAAAGAAGCAACACGTTTCTGAATTAATACTGACCCTGGAGTTGAAAATGTGTACTGATGGAATTGGGTCTCAATATATTTTTACAAATCACAGCATTGTTACAGTGCACAAGGAGGCCATTTGGCCATCATGTCCACATTGGCGCTCTGAAAGAGCGATTCCCTCAGTTCCATTCCCCCTCAACCCTGCATATTCTTCCTTTTTATATAAACTGTCTAATTCCCTTTTGAATGCTTCAATTGAATCCGCCTCCACCATGTTCTCAGGCAGTGCATTCCAGACCTTAACCATTCGCTGTGTGAAAAAGTTTTTTCTCATGTCACTTTTGTTTCTCTTACCAAATACTTCAAATCTGTGCCCTCTTGTTCTCAATCCTTTCACGAATGGGAACAGTTTCTCTCTATCTGTCTACTCTGTCCAGACCCTCATGATTTTGAATACCTCTATCAAATCACTTCTCAGCTTTCTCTTCTCCAAGAAAAACAGTCCTAACTTCTCCAATCTATCTCCATAACTGAAATTCCTCATCTCTGGAACATTCTCATGAATCTTTTCTGTATTCTCTCCAATGCCCTCACATCTTTACTAAAGTGCGGGGCGCAGAACTGGACACAATACTCCAGCTGAGGCCGAATTAGTGTCTTATACAAGGTCAACATAACTTCCTTGCTCTAGTACACTATGCCCCTATTAATATTAATAATACTGTATGCTTTATTAACCTCTCAACCTGTCTTGCAACCTTCAATGACTTATGCAAATATTCACCTAGGACCCCCGAGCTCCTTTACCCTCTTTAGAATTGTACCCTTTATTTTATATTGACTTTCCATGTTCTTCCTACCAAAATGAATCACTTCTCATTTCTCTGTATTGAACTTCATCTGCCACCTGTCTGCGCATTCCACCAACTTATCTATGTCATTTTGAAGTTCTGCACTATCTTCCTCACAGTTCACAATGCTTCCAAGTTTTGTATTATCTGCAAACTTTGAAATTGTGCCCTGTACACCAAGGTCTAGGTCATTAATATATATCAGGAAAAGCAAGGGTCCCAACACTGATCCCTGGGGAACTCCACTGCAAACCTTCTCCCAGCCTGAAAAACATCCATTAACCACTACTCTTTGTTTCCTGTCACTCAGCCAATTGCGTATCCATGTTGCTACCATCCCTTTTATTCCATGAGCTACAAGTTTGCTCACAAGTCTGTTATGTGGCACTGTATCAAATGCCTTTTGAAAGTCCATGTGCACCACATCA
This sequence comes from Heterodontus francisci, assembly GCF_036365525.1. Classification (NCBI taxonomy): domain Eukaryota; kingdom Metazoa; phylum Chordata; class Chondrichthyes; order Heterodontiformes; family Heterodontidae; genus Heterodontus; species Heterodontus francisci. Next base: position 93,371,454 of record NC_090384.1, on the reverse strand, counting down.
ACAGCATTGCCCTCATCAACCCTCTTTGTTACCTCCTCAAAAAACTCCAACAAGTTAATTAAACATGATTTTCCCTTAAGAAATCCATGCTGGCTTTCCTTAATTAACTCACATTTGTCCATGTGACTATTAATTTTGTCCCAAAGTATTTTTTCTAGAAGTTTTCCCACCTCTGAAGTTAAACTGACTGAACTGTAGTCACTGGGCTTATCTTTACACCCATTTTTGAACAAGGGTGTAACGTTTGCAATTCTCCAGTCCTCTGGCACCACCCGAGTCTGAGGAAGACTGAAAAATTATGACCAGTGCCTCAACGATCGCCACCCTCACTTCCCTCAGTATCCTTGGATGCATCTCATCTGGTCCTGGTATTTTATGAACTTTAAGTTCAGGCAGCCTACTTTTCCTCTATCAATTTTAAACCCCTCTAGTGTCAGATTTACCTCCTCTTTCACTATTGCCTGGGTTGCATTTTATTCCTTGGTAAAGACAGATGCAAAGTATTCATTTAATACCTCAGCTTTCCCCTCTGCCTCCATGTGTAAATCCCCTTTCTGGTCCCTAATTGGCCCCACTCCTCCTTTTACCACCCTTTACTATTTATACGGCGATAGAAAACTTTGGGATTTCCTTTAATGCTAACTGCCAGTCTCTTTTCATGTTCTTATTTGTATTTTCACTGCCCCTTTGGACTCAGCCTGGTTCTCAATAGTATTTTCTACCTGGCAACTGTCATAAGCACACTTTTTCTTCTTTACCTTAATCTCTGTCTCTTTTGCCATCCAGGGAGCTCTGGATTTGTTTGCCCTACTTTTTCCCCTTCAAGGGAACATACCTTGACTGTGCCCGAACTATCTCTTCTTTGAAGGTTGCCCATTGTTCATCTATTGGTTTTCCTGCCAACTTTTGACTCCAATTTATTTACCCCAGCTCCTTTCCTACCCTATTGAAGTTAGCTTTCCCCCAGTTAATTATTCTTACTGTGGATTGCTCTTTGTGCTTTTCCATAGTCAGCCTAAACTTTATGATACAATGATCACTATGCCTTAAATGCTCTCCTGCTGATACTTGATCCACTTGGCCCATCTCATTCCCAAGAACCAGATCTAGCAGTGCCTCCTTTCTCATTGGACTGGAAACATACTGTTGTAGAACATTTTCCTCAACACCCTCTAGGAACTCTTGCCCCTCACTGCCCTTTACACTACACTATCCCAGTCTATGTTTGGATAATTAAAGTCCCCCATTATAACTACCATATAACTTTGTACCTCTCTGTAACAAAGTTAGCGATTCTCTATCAAAATGATCCCTCACCTGTATATGAAGAATTAAGCATGTTTAATTTAGAGCAAAAAAACATTCAAACTGCATCTCTAAACAACTAAATCCAAACAGAACTCACCAAGTCCAAATTTCAACCCAAACTCGCCTGGATTTATCTTCAAAATGTAGTTTGTTACAGGAAAAAATCCAAGGAGTTGATAATTGGATTGATTTAAAAACAATATACATTTGCATAGTGAAAAACATATGATGGGGAGGGAGAGAAAAACAAGGAGATATCCACTTACAATGACCTCCTCAGGTGGGTTCACGTCGGTTAGTTGATCCTTCTCGCTTGGAATCTGCGTCCCTGGATCCTTCTCGCTTGGAATCTGCGTCCCTGGATCCATCTCGGTTGGAATCTGGGTCCTTGGATCCATCTCGGTCAGTGGCTGGGCAGCTGGGTCCTTGCTGGTTGGGGACTCTGTGGCCGGAACCTGTTGGGTTAACGGTTGAGTTGCCGGATCCTTATCATCTGCGGCTTCCTCGGTACCAACACTAAAATTCTCAGGTGGGTCTGCTGCCATTTTCCCCAAATTCAGAGGGGTTTTTTTTGGGTTACTGTTTCTATCTTATTAAATTGCCATGTTAAAGAGGATTCACACTCAACCTAAACAGCCAGACGCGCTAGAGTTCTGATTACCACTAGTTACTTGAGAACTAGTTCCAACTCAAAGCAGCTCTAATATTAGATCAAAATCGACTTTCGGTGCTAGTCATCAGAGTTTCTGGAAGCATTCTCCGTAATCCAAGATCCTGAACAACCAACTCTTCCCTCAAACACTTGACAAAAGGTGCCGACGCAATCCCAGCCACTGAAACCTGCTCCTTGCAGTTAATTGAACAATTAGCATCTGCTCATCATCCACCCACTCTATTAACAGGGCAGATTACATTTCTCTTGAGAACTCTTCGATAACGCGCTTTCCATTGCACAGATCACAAACAGAAACACATAATACCCTGCACAAATAAAATAGCAAACTAAGCTGAGTTGGCGTCTTCAAGTATTTCAAAAGAGCTTTTCCTTCCGAATTGCAAGCTATCAACTTATCTAAGTTGTTCTTTTTGGAGGGATGGGGACCTCAAACAATGACATTAATTTTCTGCTCCCTTTATATTGGACCAATGTGCTCAGTTGCTTTTTGCAGTATGTTATGTTATTACCCAGTTATCTGCTGATTAAAAACAAGGTGAGACCTCAGTGCATGTCACCTGATGCTGTTATTCCTCACATCATGTCGTCAACATCTGTTGTACTCCTTCAGCTTGCCTCCAACATCGGCAAAGTTAATGCCGACACCAATGAAGTAACTAACACTTAGGCAGATACAGATAACACATAACTTTTCTGTTCCTTCGAAGATACATGCAGAATTTCCAAAGCCACTCCTCGAGACACTGAAACATCACAGAAGTCAAAAATATCACAAGGCGGAGAAAAAAATACCTCCAAAGCTTATCAAAAGCAACACAATTCCCTTTCACTATCAAAGCCAGACTTCTTAACTGTCGAATTAAACAACTGCCATACTGATGTCTTTCATAGACAGCCAACAGCAGCAACAGTCCTGAATAAGATACCTTGAACAGGTAAAGCCTAAAGGGGGTTCAAGTGACCATCATAAAAGCTCCTTATGTTACCCCCTCTTGATTCAAGACATAAACTAAACTCCATGTTCTACAATGCACTGCCTGAAAGGGCAGTGGAAGCAGCTGCAACAGAAACTTCAACAAGAAAATTGGATATATACTTGAAAAGGAATCATTCGCAGGACCATGTGGAAAGAGTAGGGAAGTGGGACGAATGGGATAGCTCTTTTAAAGAGCTGCCACAGGCATGATGGGCCAAATGGCCTCCTTCTGTGCTTTAAGATTCTATTGTGCCTCATATTTTGTTCTCAGCTATAAAGAAATCTATAACTTTCCTGAGGCTTTCCTGTAACATACTTTAAAATAACCTGACAATACCAGTGGCATCACTCTCTGCAGGTGCCTTGTTTAAATAGCACGCAGCCGTGAGAGGGAGGTTTGTGCACTAACAATATCAAGGATATGTTGAATGATAGAGGGGAAGGCAAGATTTGACCACAGACACTAGCCATGAGGATGTCATTCTGCTACACCTGTCCTGCTGCTAATGTCCTCCAGCAAATGAGGCCTGCCCTTATCTAACATAGTGGTAATATTACTGGACTAGTAATCCAGAGACCTTGACTAATACTCTGAAGACATGAGTTCATGGCAGCTGGGGAAATTTAAATTCAATCAATAAATCATAATAATGACCACAAAACAACTGGATTGTCATAATGACTTGCAGGGGAGGATATCTGCTGTCCTTACCTGGTCTGGCTGCATGTCACTCCAAACCCACATCAATGTAGTTGATGCTTATCTGCCCGCTGAAATGGCCTAGCAGGCCACTCAGTTGTATCAAACTGCTACAGAAAAGGCAAATAAGAATAAAACTGGACAGACCACCTGGCATCAATTTCGGCACGGGAACTGACAAAGGCACACACTGCCCAGTTGCAAAGTCCTCCTCACCAACATCTGGGGACGTGAGCCAAAATTGGGAGAGCTGTCCCACAGAGTAGTGGAGCAACAGCCTGACATTGTCTCTGAATAATACCTTACAGCCAATGTCCCAGATGCCTCCATCACCATCTCTGGCTATGTCCTGTCCCACTGCAGACACAGTTGGAACAGTGGTATACAGTCAGGAGGGAGTGGCCATGGGACTCCTTAACATTGACTTTGGATCCCATGAGGTCTCATGGCATCAGGTCAAACACGGGGAAGGAAATCACCTACTGTCCTCTCTTACCTGATGAATATATGTTCCTCCATGTTGACCACCACTTAGATGAAGCACTGAGGGTAGCAAGAGCACAAATGTTTTCTGTGTGGAGGACTTCAATGCCCATCAACAAGAATAGCTTAGTAGCACCACTACTAACCAAGCTGGCCGAGTCCTGAAGGACATAACCGCCAAAGCAGGCCTGGGGCAGGTGGTGAGAGAACCAACAAGAGGGAAAAAGCTTCGTCCTCAAAATTCCACCTGTTGCAAATGCATCCATGACAGTATTGGTAGGAGTGACCACTGCACCGTTCTTGGGAGGCAAAGTCCCAAGTTCACACTGAGGACACCCTCTTGCATGTTGTGTGGCACTACCACTGCACTAAATGGGATAGGCTCAGAACAGAACTAGCTGCTCAAAACTGGGCATCCATGAGGCACTGTGGGCCCTCAACAGAAGCAGAATTGTATTCACCAACAATCTGTAACCTCATGGCTTAGCATATCCCTCACTCTACCATTATTATCAAGCCAGAGGGCCAACCCTGGTTCAATGAGTAGTGTAGAAGAGCACGCCAGGAGCAGTACCAGGCATGCCTAAAAATGAGGTGTCCACCTTGTGAAGCTACAACACAGGATGACATTTCAACTATACACAAAGCTAAGCAATCCCACAACCAATGAATCAGATCATAGCTCTACAGTCCTGCTATATCCAGACATGAATGGTGGTGGACAATTAAACAGCTAAGCAGGGAAGGAGGAGAAGACAGTGGTTGGCGATGTCACTGAACTAGTAATCTAGAGGCCCAGGTTAATGCCCTGGGGACACAAGGCAGCTGGTGAAATTTAAATTTATTTAATAAATTCAAAAAATTAATAATACAAAAAACCTGGAATTGAAAGCTAGTTTCAGTAATGGTGCCATGAAACTATAATTGATTGTCGTAAAAACCCACGACATGGCTGAAGCATTTAACAACCATCATCAGCCAGAAGTGCCAAGTGGATGATCCATCTCGGTCTCCAGCATCACAGATGACCCTGGTACAGGGATGTGATGTTCCCCAGAACCTTCCTACAACTTGTGGTATTAACTGTGTTATTTTATCAATCTGTCAATTTGAATAACTGCATATTTATTTTAGGGTTGTATTTAGGACAGACTGTATATACGTTTGTTAATCAAGTCTTGCTTCTCGCAGGAGGGGCATTTATTGATACAATTAACTGTTAATGCAAAATAGGATACGATAACGGGCCCTGCCATACAATCAAACACATCCTCCTATATACTAACTCATGATACTAATCTTAGCAATTAATTTATCATCTGGCTTTTATTTTTAAGCAATATAATGTGAAAGAAAAGGTCTAGTAAACCATACCTTAATATCTAAGAGAACATATTTGAAACACTTGAAGTGGAGGGGAGTTAATGTGGTAAAGCACTCATTCTCTCCTCCCACACTCTCCTCTCTCCTCTAAGCTACACACCTCTGCAGCTGCAAAGGTCAGTAGTCTAATCCACTCTTAACTGGCCTTCAGAATGCTTGCACAACTGATCCAATTTTCCTTCCCACTGCAATATGGCTGGCGTTTGTATAGCTGTGCTTCATAGCACCTTTCAGTATTCCACTATCTTAAAATGAATATCGCTGAGTAAACGTAAGGCAATAATCTAATACACTGTTCAAATGAGATTTATAACCTGCTCAAACACAACTCGCAATTTTTTTAAATTTGAACTAATTGTTCTGAATGCTCGAAAATGGACCCCACTACCCAAGCACAGTTCACAGTGGAATCATTCATATAAAGATACGTAGGGATAGGATTCCCTTTGGACTCGGAGTTTAAGCATGGACATGTATTTTGACTGTACAACTCAGTTCTATGGACAAGATTACAGCAAGAATTGTGTGTTGTTGGAGGAATCTGCCTTGACGATGGACCGAATGGCCTTCTTCTGCACTGTAACAATTCTGTGATTCTATGATGCTGGGCACGAGGATGATGAAGTTTAGCAACTGGGCTAACTATGGAGTGAATAATGGATTAGTTGTTGAGTAGACAGTTGCTTTATTCCGTGAACCGTGAATAAAAAGGCAGTAAGCCTGATCAGGAACTTCTTCCCTATTGAATATTAGGCTCTGAAAAAAATTAGGTATATTTTATGGTTAAGAATACAGCAATGTTCAAGTCCAAGGATTGATATGCTTTCTCTGCTTGTTGTATACTGATGGGTGTGCTGAATTAAGAAAGTACTCTGTGTTTTGTGCTTTACAACAGTTTTCTCTTGTTTACAAAGCGAGAAAAAATAACATTGACTATGCTACAATATAGGGGAGTGGGGCAAAGAAGAAAGACTATCATCTACCCGTGGGTTACAAAAGCTGCTTAAAATGTTACAATGTTTTTGAATAGCAACTGCATCAAGACCTGGTATATCATTATAGTTTCAAAAGACAATAAAATGATTCAAACATTGTTGGAGTTCATTGTAGTGATAAATTTATCATTTTACTGAGGTTCAAAAATAGATCTACTCACACTGCCTAAATCCAAGGATACAATACTACCAAGAATTACATACATGCTTCATAGTGCTATGAATCAGATAGATACTCAATTCATTCCTACAGCATCATTACTCTCTCTTCCAGAAAGAGCCAGCAACAAAGAGGCTCAAGTCGAGGGGCAGCTTCTTACATACTGTCCAGCCCCTAGACTGCAACCCCCACAGCTGCTCCCTTGCTGATTAGTCAACACATCTATAGATGAAGGCACACGAGTTGTCTAATGACCCAGAGGAATCCCTCTCCACAGGAGCCAATGAATCATGGCCTACTTGGCTGTGTCTCAATTGCTGCAAGGTTGGTGTTGCCCGCTGCAAAGCCCTTATGCAAATGTAGGGATACAGCCTAACGAATTCTATTGACTGTGACTGTGGAGAGGCATCCCAAACGATGAACCATCTCCTAGAATGCCCTCTACTACCAGAGCCATGTAGTCCTGAAGATCTGAATGTCTTCAACTCTTGAGGCAGAACGCTTGTGACACAGTGGCTAGGGAAGGTGTAGTGACATGACAAGAAGACCAGCAGGTTATAAAGACCATTCAACCTCCTTCAGGTTAGATTTCCCAGATTCACAACCAATATTCATCAGGATGTTGCCTGGGCTGGAGCATTTCAGCTATGAAGAGAGACTGGATAGGCTGGGGTTGTTTTCCTTAGAGCAGAGAAGGCTGAGGGGGGACCTGATTGAGGTATACAAAATTATGAGGGGCATAGATAGGGTAGATAGGAAGAAACTTTTTCCCTTAGTGGAGGTGTCAATAACCAGGGGGCATAGATTTAAGGTAAGGGGCAGGAGGTTTGGAGGGGATTTGAGGAAATATTTTTTCACCCAGAGGGTGAGTGGAATCTGGAACACACTGCCTGAAGAGGCAGAAACCCTCACAAAATTTAAGAAGTATTTAGATGAGCACTTGGAATGCCATAGCATACAAGACTACAGGCCAAGTGCTGGAA